>NC_138498.1:91653944-92008827 GCF_964252035.2 Podarcis erhardii | reverse complement strand
CTATCATATTTGCATCCAGAGCAGCATGGATCCGGATCCAGCCTGTCTCTTAGTGCAGACCCAGGTCATCAAGCCTGAGCTTCTACCAGCCATCATATTGGCAGGGTTGGCAGCAAACCTGATGGAGGATATTATTATTATACATTTTTCTTTAAGAAGCAATATCATAAATGATCAGATGCATATATCTTAGCCTTATAATAATGACAAACTGTGCCATAGTGACATCTGCTGGAGAACACTACAGCTGTTATGAGATGTGACAGGATAGATTGGTTTCCTCTGATGAAACTGCAAAGATCTGGAAACGATAGAGAAGGAACCAATTGTGAAGCTGGAAATTAGACCTTTGGAAATGTGATTCCTTTGTGTCGTGATTCTTTTCTCTACAGTGCCTAAGGCAGAATCGTGAATATCAGTAGCCTAGCATTTAAAATGTCATATACCGGTAACTTAATACCCTTAGTAGTAAATATCTGTTGCACGTTAAAGCCCAAAGCACTTTAAGCAACCATGAGAATGAGATCCATGAGAATAGGACTTATATATCTTTATTAGAATTTGAAATGGTTTACTGTACCTACACGGTAAGCAATATGATCATTTGCATACAAATTGTGTGACATTTAGAATCATAGAATCATAGAATCATAGAATCATAGAGTTGGAAGAGACCACAAGGGCCATCGAGTCCAACCCCCTGCCAAGCAGGAAACACCATCAGAGCACTCCTGACATATGGTTGTCAAGCCTCTGCTTAAAGACCTCCAAAGAAGGAGACTCCACCACACTCCTTGGCAGCAAATTCCACTGTCGAACAGCTCTTACTGTCAGGAAGTTCTTCCTAATGTTTAGGTGGAATCTTTTTTCTTGTAGTTTGGAACCATTGCTCCGTGTCCGCTTCTCTGGAGCAGCAGAAAACAACCTTTCTCCCTCCTCTATGTGACATCCTTTTATATATTTGAACATGGCTATCATATCACCCCTTAACCTCCTCTTCTCCAGGCTAAGCATGCCCAGCTCCCTTAGCCGTTCCTCATAAGGCATCATTTCCAGGCCTTTGACCATTTTGGTTGCCCTCCTCTGGACACGTTCCAGTTTGTCAGTGTCCTTCTTGAACTGTGGTGCCCAGAACTGGACACAGTACTCCAGGTGAGGTCTGACCAGAGCAGAATACAGTGGCACTATTACTTCCCTTGATCTAGATGCTATACTCCTATTGATGCAGCCCAGAATTGCATTGGCTTTTTTAGCTGCCGCGTCACACTGTTGGCTCATGTCAAGTTTGTGGTCAACCAAGACTCCTAGATCCTTTTCACATGTACTGCTCTCAAGCCAGGTGTCACCCATCTTGTATTTGTGCCTCTCATTTTTTTTGCCCAAGTGCAATACTTTACATTTCTCCCTATTAAAATTCATCTTGTTTGTTTTGGCCCAGTTCTCTAATCTGTCAAGGTCGTTTTGAAGTGTGATCCTGTCCTCTGGGGTGTTAGCCACCCCTCCCAGTTTGGTGTCATCTGCAAATTTGATCAGGATGCCCTTGAGTCCATCATCCAAGTCGTTGATAAAGATGTTGAATAAGACCGGGCCCAAGACAGAACCCTGTGGCACCCCACTAGTCACTCTTCTCCAGGATGAAGAGGAACCATTGATGAGCACCCTTTGGGTTCGGTCAGTCAGCCAGTTACAAATCCACTGAGTGGTAGCATAGTCAAGACCGCATTTTACCAGCTTCTTTACAAGAATATCATGGGGCACCTTGTCAAATGCCTTGCTGAAATCAAGGTAGGCTACATCCACTGCGTTCCCTTCATCTACCAGGCTTGTAATTCTGTCAAAAAACGAGATCAGGTTAGTCTGACATGACTTATTTTTCAGAAATCCATGCTGACTATTGGTGATCACAGCATTCCTTTCTAGGTGCTCACAGACTGTTTGCTTAATGATCTGCTCCAGAATCTTCCCTGGTATTGATGTCAGACTGACTGGGCGGTAATTATTTGGGTCCTCTCTTTTCCCCTTTTTGAAAATAGGGCAACATTTGCCCTCCTCCAGTCTGCTGGGACTTCGCCTGTTCTCCAGGAATTCTCAAAGATGACTGCCAGTGGTTCTGAGATCACATCTGCCAGTTCTTTTAATACTCTTGGATGCAGTTCATCTGGCCCTGGAGACTTGAATACATCTAAACTAGCCAAGTATTCTTGTACTATCTCCTTAGTTATTCTGGGCTGTGTTTCCTCTGCTGAATCATTTGCTCCAAATTCTTCAGGTCGGGCATTGTTTTCTTTATCGGAGAAGACTGAGGCAAAGAAGGCATTGAGGAGTTCAGCCCTTTCTGTGTTTATTTATTCATACAATTTATATACTATTTATATTTAAACAAAAAACGACTTACCACAGGTTTATATTTAAGTTTACATTTTATGTATAGTAGATGTGTTTGCACAGCAATTAGAAAACATTTTTAAAAATAAGATGGCAAGTTGGCCTCTTGTACTCTATGCTGAATTGGCTGCCTGGAATTATGGTAGCTGTCCCGAATTGCACTCAGCAATAGAAGCTTCTTCTTCTCCTGAAAGATGTGTGAGGAAAGTCTCAGTTTGGTTTTATGTTTTGTCTAGCAGGCTGTTCTTTGGGGATGTTTCAGGCTAAATGGTTTAGTGTCTCTATGCTACCTGTGAGTACAGCCAGGGACAGATAGTGCTGGGAATTTAAATGACTTGGACAATTCAGAAGCAATTGGGTCTGTCTGCCAAAGAGACTCAAGCCGCAGGGGAAAGTAGTAACTATAAAGTCAGGCAATTTTCACAATATTGTTTGGGGAAATGGATTTTCACTCCCCACCCTTCCCTTTATGTATCACTCCAATGCTTTAACACCATCCCCATTGAGCAGAGGCTCCACAAGGCCGTACCTCGCATGTTTGCTGTGCTATTAATAAGCTTAAGGTTAATGTCCAAATGTGTCCTCGTTGCAGTGGACAGGCCATTAGAGCAGGTCTGACCTGGTGTTGGAAAGAAACAGGGGAGGGAGATAGTAGGAAAGTTTATCAGATGCCATCTTCTATCAAAATAAAGAACAGGTTTTCTGGAGGAGGAATGCATAATTTGTGCACAGTGCTCATGTCTGTGCAATTCTGACACACACACACAGACACACATACCCTGAAAACATAAAGCATATATTAGATTTTAAATTAGTTAGTTGATGTTCATGAGACAAATTTTGTTTTGTAACAGTTAAGACCAAAGGCATCTCTGATTGATTGATTGATTGATTGACTGGTTGATTGATTGAGTTTTGCAACTCAGTTTTTGCAGGTCAGGCCAACATACATGATTCACTACCCTCTCTCTTCAGCCTCAAAACCATCCTGTGAGGCAGTGGCTATCCCAACATCACTTAGGGAGTTTCACATCTAGTGGAGATTTGAACCTGCCTGTTCTTTGTTTTAGTTGGACAATCTGTGGCTACACTGAATATTTAAGAATTCAGAGCAATCTGTTGTTGGTCAGGGTGAGCCTGAGGGCACATACGCATCGACCTCTCACCCCCAGCATTCCCACAGAATCCCAAAACTAGGTATTAACTTTATCTGAGTTTACAAAGCAGTGTGAAGGATGGGCATCAGATCTTATTACCTACCACCACCAGTGCTCATGTGCTTTTTTTTCCTGGCATCCCCTTAAATAAAAGGTTTGCAGTAGCAGAAAGTAAGTATACCACTCCAAAGTTCAGTAGTGATCACAATGCAGAATTGAAAGCAAACTCCATGCATGTGGATTTTTTTTTCTTTTGAATCATCTTTAACTTTACCTTCATGCCACCTCTCTCTCTCTCTCTCTCTCTCTCTCTCTCTCTCTCTCTCTCCTTTGCCCTCTCCCTTTCCCTCCTCTGTTGACAAGCACGTTCCTTCTCATGTTGTTATCACCTCTCAGGAAACCTTTCTTAAGCTATAGTGAAATCCAGCCAAAGGTGAAATTGTGGTTAGAGTTCCATCTGTGTACAACTTGCCAAAGCCTTATGTGGGATGGCCGCACCCCAGAACCTGCTATGCCTTCTGCTTTGTTTTGCTGAGTCTTCTCCAAATGCACCTTGCCTGCAGTGCACAGATCCATCTCTCTTTACAGGCCTTGGATTCACACCCCTCTCAATTATGATGTGAGGGTAGCAGGGATGGACTCATTCCACGCCATGAAGTATTTTAGGTGAAAAACCAAAGTCCAAGCGATGCTTCTACACACTTGGAGGGCAGTCTAGATTTTGGGAAACCTCATAAGGTTTGGGAAATTTAATGGGAATTTAATTCTGGATTCAGATTTTCAGATTTATCTGCATTTTTCATCCTTTCCCTCCACTTTTAATCATTAATTAATCATTAATCATTAATACTGCCTTGTTGATTTATAGGGTAGCCTAATATTCCTGAATTATTAATCTTCACAGTGCCAGGTTGGACTAGCTGAGAACTTCTGAGGTAGGTTAGGCTGATCTGATTACTTGCATATGAACATCCAGATATCTTCATGGCTGAGTGGAAATTTGAATCCATTTTCCCCAGAGTTAAAACCACATCCACTGGACCACACTGGACAAATGAAATCTTCATCTAACCACTATTTCCCCCCCAGTATTCCTTCTTGCACAAATTTACAGATTTTAGCATCTTGTCTTCTTTCTTTCTATTAACAGGTAACCTCTGCATTGCTCAGTCATTGAAAATCCCTCAGGATCGCAAAGACAAGACCTACGAATTTGATAAAATTATCAAGCTGCTCCTAGATACTCCCAGAGCCAGGGCTATCATTGTATTTGCCTACGATGAGGATATAAAGTAAGGATGATTGGAGAAATTAACTTGTTTACACCTAATGGCTTGTGGATTAGCAAGAAAATATAGAAAATAATGTCAAGAGCATATACACATAGAACAGAATGTGCAACTCAAAGTAGTAGTGGAAGTGTTTGCGAGCTGCATCAGTTTTGTGTATTAAAATTTCTGTGCATTACATGGACAATAGATGTTGATACAAAAATGTTCCTGGACTGTACCACTTCAGACTGAAGGAGGGGGATTATATGGTTGAATTCTTCTCCACAGGAAAATTCCCTCCCCATACAAAACTGGTAAACTAGCAGAAAATGCTAGCAGAAAATACTCAGTAGAACTTTTCTCCATGGCCTCTAGTGTACTATGTACATAGAGTGATTATCTACCTATCTACCTATCTATCAATCTGTCCATCAAAACATATTTATAGATATTATACAGTTGTGTGATTGCTTGTCTGCAGTCTGAAGTGGTAAATTCCAAGAACCTTTGCCCTACATCATATGCGTGAACTTAGACCTCATTTACTTTTGTGTACAACTAAAGGGGTGGTAAGAGCCAAAGGAATTAGCTGGTAGTGCAATCTGCATCTCAGATCACCTGCTTGCAATCCAAATATTTTGTACTTTACAGCACAGGTCCTTTGTAGCTAATTATATTGCCCTTTGCAGAATTCAGTTGCTTTGCAATTCACTTGCAAAGTAGCTAAACTGCAAGGCCTTTGGTCTGGGAACTTGATGCTTTGACATTTAGCCTTGCCGGACCAGAAGTGCAAAATCAAGGCAGAATTCACCAAGAGCTCAGTTACTATGAAAATTCATTAAATGTAGACTTTTTACAATCATCAAAGCTATTGCAAGCAGATTTGCAAAAGATGTTTAGCTAAAATAGGTCTGCCATATGTCTGGATTTTTCTGGACATTACTGGGATTTCAAAGGGGGGGATTTCCGAAAGGTCCTGGATCTTAGGCAGGTCAAACAAAAAATTGCAGGTTTTTAGCATCAACAATTTGTAAAAAAAATTAAAAAGCTGAACAACTGGTTTTTACTTTTTGAATTATAGCAACCCTAAGCTAAAACTTGCCAAACAATAAAGAGAGAAAATACTTGATGTAAACATTATGATCAAAATCATCTGAAGATTGAGATTAATTGGGAGGGGGAGCAGAGGAGGGCAAACCCTTCTTGCAAAGTGTCTATGCCATGGGAAGGCAAACTAAGGCCTGGGGGCCAGATCTGGCCCAATCACCTTCTAAATCCGGCCCTCAAACGGTCTGGGAATAAGCATGTTTTTACATGAGTAGAATGTGTTCTTTTATTTAAAATGCATCTCTGGGTTATTTGTGGGACCTGCCTGGTGTTTTTACATGAGTAGAATGTGTGCTTTTTTAAAAAAAAAAA
The DNA here is from genome assembly GCF_964252035.2 of Podarcis erhardii. Taxonomy (NCBI): domain Eukaryota; kingdom Metazoa; phylum Chordata; class Lepidosauria; order Squamata; family Lacertidae; genus Podarcis; species Podarcis erhardii. The sequence goes on along the minus strand of NC_138498.1, from coordinate 92,002,595 downwards.
AAATGCATCTATGGGTTATTTGTGGGGGCATAGGAATTAGTTCCTTTTTTTTTCCTCTTCCAAAATATAGTCCAGCCCTCCACAGGGTCTGAGGGACAGAGGACCAGCCCCCTGCAGAAAAAGTTTGCTGACCCCTGGCAATACCAACACAGTAGTAGTTCCTTAGATGAAAAAGCTCCATCTTGCCTGTGTTTTTAAATAAAAAAGCTGTATTGATATAAGTTACCATTTTGTCTGGAGACTTTGTTGCATTGATTTAATTTTAACCAAGATGAGAGCTGATTAAGAAACCAATAACCCCCCCAAAGTCTTAGAAAATTACTGAGCAATTTGTGGGATAGAAAATGCAACATACATAAACCACTAAGTTATTCAATCAGTACTCAGGCTGAACATTTTCACAGTCTTTGGGATGGGAAGATAAAGGCTGCAATGGTTGCCAACTGAGACCCACCTTATAGAATGATGGTCACATGGTTTAGAATGACTTGTTTTCAATTATTTGAAAAAAATATAAGCAATGTTTCAGAAGACAAATGAAACAGAGGAAGAAAAAAATGAAGGAAATAAAGAGTCTGAGAGAAGAAAGGAGAATGAGAAAGAGAATAGGCATAGAATAGAGATGCTTATGACTTAAACCTGCAGAGATAAAGGTTTGCACGCCATTTTGAAATAAGCAAGCAAATAGTTAATGGAGATCTGCTATCATTACTCTCAACACAGCCCACTTTTCATTGGCTACTGCCGAGGCCGGAGCTAAGCTAGTTAGAGGAACATCTTCCACTGTCCTGACCAGAGAAGGCTGTTGATTGGATGTGACGGGATACACTTCACGGGGTGAGGGTTGAAAGGACATGCAAACTGACTGAAAGGGAGACAGATGGGGTGGTGTCATTGAACATGCAGGTACACAGTGGGCAGGCACCAGAGAAGGAGGAGGGCAATAAGAAAGAGAGGCAAATGAGCTGCTTCTCCTAGCCTGCAGCTTGAGGCAACTGCCTCACCTTGCCTGCTTCATCTCTGGGCCAACTCTGCTGCTCAGGTCCCTCTGTGAAAGTTGTTTCACCTTGAAGGGAAACCCACACAACTTCAGTTCTAGCTTCCAGCTCAACAGATTCCGAATAGCACCTGTTTGTTACAATTGCTTCCTATTGAGGAATCAGAGGAACCATGGGCATCTAAGAATTGTTGGGCTTTGGAGCTGTTAAAAGAAACTATTATACAGGTAATTTCAGGTAAAACGGAAGATAAGTGACATTAGAAATGAAACAATCCAAAGCAAAGCCAATTCCATTGAAGAAAGCCTGAAACCTGATTAAAAACTGCTGGCTCTCTCTCTCTCTCTTTTATGAAATGATACCATTAAGGGAAGAACTAAGGCACTGTTATTCAGTAATATGTTCAGATTATCCTCTTCCAGATTGCACTTTGCAGTATAATGAAGTAACAAAAGACAAACAATTACAGAACCTGAAACTATTATTGGAACTATGCAAGGTTTCTGGTAAAATCTGATGATGACAGTTCTGTTGTTGTTGTTTGTTGTTGTTGTTGTTGTTGTTGTTATATAACAATTCAGTAGAATATATGAAATGAAATAAAGAGGGGAAAGTACCAAAAAAAAACCAACACAAAAAACCATACCCCAAGATTCACAGCCATTACCACATAAAATAAAGTACATTTTCAGTAGGCTACACATTGAATTCCCCTTTATGGATCACTGCCTTGCCTTGGCAAAGGGGCTTGAATAACTCAGAGAAGCTATGAACTATGCCGAGCAGGGCACCCAAGATGGACAGGTCATAGTGGAGAGTTTTGACCAAACGTGATCCACCTGGAGGAGGAACTGGCAAGCCACTCCAGTATCCCTGCCAAGAGAACTCCATGGACAAAAACAACAGGCATATAAAAGTTATGACGCTGGAAGATGAGCCCCTCAGGTCGGAAGGCATCCAACATGCTACTGAGGAAGAGCGGAGGACAAGTACAAGTAGATTCAGAGCTGATGAAGCGGCTGGGCTAAAGCCGAAAGGTCGCTCAGTTGCGGATATGCGTGGAAGTGAAAGGAAAGTCCAATGCTGTAAAGAAAAATATTGCATAGGAACCTGGAATGTAAGAACCATGAACCTTGGTAAGTTGGGTGTGGTCAAAAATGAGATGGCAAGAATAAATATTGACATCCTGGGCATCAGTGAACTAAAATGCATGGAAATGGGTGAATTCAGTTTGGATGACCATCATATCTACTACTGTGGGCAAGAAAGTGTTCTCGAAGCTACCAGCATGAGTTTGACTAAACTGCGGGAGGCAGTGGAAAACAGGAGTGCCTGGCGTGCTCTGGTCCATGGGGTCACGAAGAGTCGGACATGACTAAACAACTAAACAACAACAACACACATTGAATTAGATGTTCTACAAAAACCCTGAACACACACAACATTGTCTCAGTGTTGTTCTTGTTGCCAATATCACAGTGTCCACTCATAGCCACCCAGAGTGGCTGGGGAGACTTTGTGATTGATTTATTTGTCTATATAACAGAAGGAGGCAATATTGTGCCCTCCAGATGTTGTTGTTGCTGCTGTTGCTGCTGCATGGCCTATGGTCAGGGATGATGAGAGCTGGAGTCCAAGAGCATCTGGAGGGCACAAAATTGGCTCCCCTGCAGTATAACATTGCAAAGGCACTATGCAAGGCCAGCCCGCAGGATCTATGCTAGCAAAAACACTTTAGGGAAATGTTGTCCACAACCCTGGCTCTGGATTTTCCACAAACACAAAAGCCTCATTTTTTTTTCTTTCCTTTTTTAAAAAGGGAAATCAGTCACAATGTAGTGTCAAGCTGTAGCTTAAAGATTTATTTTAACATTTATTTTTAATATATTGGATCAAGTTGCCATGTATGGTCAAATCATGAATTTGTTGCCCTTGGACTCACACACTTCCCTGTCCCATCTTCCCTTCCTCAGTAGCTCCTTTGTTCGGACAACTGCTTGTTTTGTGGATATTACATGAAGCCGAATTTTTTCTCTGCATATCACTTAATTAAGAAAATTAATAAGCAAGAGAAATATTGTAACAGTAACATCAGGCAGCTGCTGGTTTCTGCATATGGTTGGTGGGTGATTTGCAGGTTCTGCATGGCTTCCTTTTATATTGCTTAGCTGATCACTTAAATAATTCCATGTGGTGTCCTTCTGGATGCCATTGTCACCAACAAGCGTAGAGTGCCCTCTTTATTCCATGGAGGCATATAGGCAAGGAGGTCAAGAAATGCAATGATATCCTTCTTCTCTGAATCAGTGGCTGGAATCCAACGTAGAATGAAGGAAATTATTCCATCAGTGCAAGGCTTCTTTTCTAGTGCAATGGAATGTTCTCCAGCTCTCCTCCACCCCACCTGTGTGCCTCCTAAAGCTGTTTTAGAGGTTCCCCCAACCCCCTGGAACAGATTTGGAGAGGGTGCAGAACATGCAGAGGAAGGAGTGGGGAGTCCATTTGCACAGGTGGAAATCATTGCACTGATAGGGTGGTTAGTAGAATACATCCCCAATATATATGCTGGAATCCTATAACAGATATTGAAGAATTTAGTATTGCTAAAATGAGACATTGTTTGATAGCATCCTTGTTTCACTCACCGGAGGCATTTATGCATGGGAAATATATCTCAGCAATATCCAGGGCACATTCATACATGTTAAACCCAGGCTGGACTCTACACATCTGCAATTCCAGTTAGGTATGGACAATGTGAACATCTCAAATGTTGGGAGTGGTGCCAATAACCAAAGTTTCCCCCAGGCAGCACATTGCTCATACTCTTTCAGTAAATGATGCATGTAATTCCTATGTTAGAATTATAGCTCAGAAGTGAAGAATGGGATGCCCTATGCTGGTATGCCTTTCCATTGACATGAGTGCCTATTCAGCATGAGTTATGGATGTCAAAGGGTGATTTTGTAAGAATGATTTGTGGATGGGAGCAACGGCATATAAGGAGTCTGGCAGGGCTCGTACCAGTGTTTTGCCTCATTGTGCCATCCTTGGTGCCATTTGCAGTCGGGCTGTGGGACTGGTGCAAGCAGAATTATATATATGATGAACTTTGTTAAATCCTTTGCTGATGCAAGAACCACCATCCTATTTTGTTCCTGCCAATCAGCTGAAGCCATGCTATTCTCCCTGTCTCCCCACAGTGAAAAACCTTCCATTCTAGCAGGTTTCTCACTTATTAGTTTTAAACACACGTTTTAAAGACTGAGAAAACTATTGTAAGGAAGTGTGCAAAAGTGTAATGAATGGATCAATGTCCATGGGCAGAAACTGCATGCTGATTTTGAAATATATAATGAGATAATCCGTGTGGGTATTCAGTTTTGGGGAGGCCAGAAATTTCATGAATTCTTATTTCACAAGTTAGTTGAATGCTAAAATTGTCCATCACTCTTTGCTTAAAGACACAGACCTGTTTATTTTACTAGAGTATCTGTGCGCTTATGCACATCCCTCTTGTTGTGAAAAAAACGTGCTGTCCTTTCATTAGTTTGCAGCAGCCTCTTCCGGCATTCCTTGAGCCACACAATTAATATTGCATAGAAGAGGAAGTGGGGATGAATATGCTTGTCTCGTCCCTCTGTTGCCATTCCTCTTGCCCTCCATGAGTTGGTGAGATAGTGACTGCACTGGGAGCTTGCTCACACATTTTAGAATGCTAATTTTCTATGCAGTGCTTGAGCACGCTCATTCTCCCTTCCTCGCCTGTACAATGTTAATTGCACGGAAAAAGCCCGAAGAAGGCTAGGACGTTAGGCTATCGCTTATAATTACGTCTTGCTTTTCTGTGCTCTTTATTGATATTACTTTAGTGCTGGGGTATTGCTCAAAGACTGAGCTATTGCGCTCCTTCCTTGTTCCATGCAATTAGCTTGATTCCTCGGCATCTTGTGTAATGTCATCGGTTTTCTTTTCTCTGTTCCACCAGTCAATCAACTGTTTGGAAAGTTTTGGCAATATTTGAACACTTGTCTGATATGGCAATTGTGCCTTTTTTCTTTTTTTTCTTTTTCTTTTTGCTTTAGGAAATGAAAACCATGGGCATTCATTGCAACCCTCCTATTACGGAGGAGAAGTGGCCTTTCCAAGTGCAATCATATCCATACTTGCATAACCATTAGGAAGGAAAATAAGATAGGGGTATTTTCTTCAGTATGAAATGTACTGTAGCTAAATGCCCATAGACCTTTTTGTATAGATTATTCTACAGGGAAGTAATTAGCACTGAAATTACCATGGCAATAGAATGTGGAGTGAAATGTGTTGTAAAATCAAGATAAAAATAAATTTCCAGGAGAAGTAATTCTACATTTTGCATTTAGGAAGGCATAAACTATACTATATATCACATTCATTGAAGCTTTAATTATGTTAGGATTACCATCTTTCGAAAAGTAAAAGCCAGGACAATCAAAAATGGTTGAGCAATTTTGTTGAACAAAATCCGGATGTATGGCAGCCCTGGGTTAGGTTGTTGCCCTTGGGTGTCAAACAAACTAAAGGGTTAAGAGATTTACAGTAAAATCTTCTGCTTGTATGTTCAAAATGTTTTGGATCCCACTTTGTTGCTTCAGATAGAAGGTCAGATCATCTCAAACTGATTTGGGCAACACTTAGTCTGCCTTAGATTTGAAAAGCCTGAAACTACAGATGTCTCCCCATTGCCTTTCCTTCTGAGGTGCAGCTTAAGACAGCTTTCTATATTCAAGCCTTTAAGGGGCAGAGGATACAAGCCTCATGCTCCTCCTTTTTCATAGCTGTACTCTGACTGCCTGGAACTTATCCCTTCCTAGTATAAGTTGTCAGCAGCATCACTTTTAACAGAGAGGTGGTACCCTGTTCTCTCTGCACTGGCAGCCAGTGAGAGGGTACAGGGAGGACTCAGGTTGTGGGCATTTGGTGGAACTCTGCATACCAGGTTAGGAAGTTGGTGTGTCAGTACCAGGTAATGCTTTCTCTCAAGCCATCCTTGGGAGTCCTGAGCTCTGCAGCTGCCTCTGTTACCACAGACACACAACCATGTGATGAAAAAACTGGCACAGTTTTAGATTTGTTCTAGACCCCACCCAGAAGCACTATGATTGCAAAGTCATTGCCAAAACTACACCCCTATTTCTACCCCCTCTTTCTTGACAGCTATGAAGCGCTTTGTAGAAAATGGACTATATTCTTAACTCTGGGACCTGTCTTGCCCCAGTGAATTTCTGAAGGAGGGTAAAAGCTTCAGGAGCAGCCCAAATTGTGGCATAATTTCTAAATGACCGGTGGATATATTTTTTAAGCATCCTTGATTTTGAAATCACACAGCTGCTTCCTAACTATATCAAATTGTGCAGCTGATTGTACCAGTCTAACTTCCAAAGCCAAGAAACAATGGAAAGCGAGACTGAAAGCAGCCTTATGAGGCAGCGCTCAACTTCCAGTTATGGGGATTCATTGTTCCAGCTCATTAAGCAACCTTTCTCTGCCTGCTATTGTTCCCAAGTGAATAAGTATCACTTTGACTTTCCTTCTTTCCCCCACCCCTTTTATATTTGTGTAAATTATAAATGTTTCTCTCTGCAGGCATATCCTTGCAGCAGCAAAAAGGGCTGATCAAGTTGGCCATTTTCTTTGGGTGGCATCAGACACTTGGGGCTCCAAAATAAATCCTGTAATACAGCAGGAAGATGTCGCCGAGGGAGCCATCACCATTCTGCCCAAGCGTGCAACGATAGAAGGTAAGGGTTTTGCTCTCTGGTTTCACTGAATGGTCCTCCCTTGTTTTACATGTGAACCTAACCTCATGTTAAACCGTTGTCTCATATATTGTAAGTTTCAGATTCGTAAACACAATGCAGCTGAATTTAAGAGAAGCTATCTTCCTGACTGTGTAGGCTGCTGTTACAAAAATCTTTGTAGGCATGCGGGCTGTTCTCTGTATCACCTCTGTTAGTGAGCAACAGGCATCATGGGACTTGCATGGGGTATACAAATGCTTCTCTGACAACGATGACTGGTAGCCCTGTAAAATGACAGCAGTAAAATATTCCGCACCAAGGTGAACGCTTGTGAAATGCAGCATCAATTATCAGCAGCCAGCAAGATGTTCATGTGTTTTGCAACCTCTTTATAAGCACAGCAGTTCCTGCCAACTTTATGATATTATAGGGATGCTGTAGGAGCTTAAAGCTCCCATTTGTTTGTTGATCAAGCAAGGCGCACTCCCACCCGCCCACAGAGGGCTGACTCTGACTGGCAGTGGCTCGGTAGGGATTTAGACAAATCCTTGCCTGGAGACGCATAGATTCGAACATGGGATATTCTGCATGCAAAGTGTGTGCTCCATTGCTGAGCTCTAGCCCCTCCTTGTTCTATTAGCACCCTTCAAGAATCAATAAGCTTCCTGATTGGTATTCATATACATTTTAAATATGAAAACCTCTTTCTTAAGGAGATGCTGTGTAAAGAGAAAAAGTGTTCTCTGTTGATACAGGGCTTTGTGCCTGTTGCATGTTAGGCCATCTCTGCAAAGACCCTGGAAGATGAGTTTTGCACATTAAGTTGACATCCGGTGTCTTTCTTTGTTCCGATGAAATCAAATATTTGTATTCCTTTTTATGAAGTTCACGCTGCTAATATACTCCTTGTTCCTTCTAAGAGTTATAAGGAAATCTGGTCTGAAAGCGTTCTGTTCAGCGCTGTGCAATTGGAAGGCAAGCTGGCCCAATGGTTCTTTCCTTTCTCCTCCTTCCCCACTGCAGCTCCATCCACTCCAAAAAGCCTCTTCGGAGATTTTTTTTTGGGTGGGGGCTACAATTGACTTGGGACATGGGTGGTGCTGTGGGTTAAACCACAGAGCCTAGGATTTGCCGATCGGAAGGTCGGCAGTTCGAATCCCTGCGACGGGGTGAGCTCCCGTTGCTCTGTCCCAGCTCCTGCCAACCTAGCAGTTCGAAAGCACGTCAAAGTGCAAGTAGATAAATAGGTACCACTCCAGCGGGAAGGTAAACGGCGTTTCCGTGCACTGCTCTGGTTTGCCAGAAGCGGCTTAGTCATGCTGGCCACATGACCCAGAAGCTGTACGCCGGCTCCCTTGGCCAATAAAGCGAGATGAGTGCCACAACCCCAGAGTCGGTCATGACTGGACCTAATGGTCAGGGGTCCCTTTACCTTTACCTTACAGTTGAGAGGCACGGGGAGAAAGTGGGACTGTGAAGAACGTGACCATTCTGTACAGGCAACCTTCAAAGTCTCCTGCCTTTGCAATTGCTTCCTTGCAGGTCTGGAAGCAACTGTGGCATGTGATGCCCTCCAGAACATGTTGGACTATAATTCTCATAATCCCTGACTATTGGCCACTCTAGTCAGAGCTGACAGGAGTTGGACTCCAACAACATCTGCACACAGGCTTTTGAGGCTTGGTACTTAGTTTCTGAATGTAGGACTTTCCTTGTAACATGGACTACTGCACAGACAGATGCCTGCATTACTTCCCCTTGTTCAGTTCACAAGAATGTGATTGACAATTGCACATACAGCCATGTGCTTGGCATGACTACCTAGGTCCTGGGGGCACTGTGTGCAATGCCAAGGCATATCCTATCATATCCTATCAAGTCTGTCAGTAGAAGCAGATGCAACTTACGCATGGATACCTTTCTAGAGATAGGAAAGAATGAATTGCTTGCTTTGGAGAGAGGCTGTGCAGAATCTCCAAAATCCAGTTGTGTGCAAGGGCGGGTTGCATCCCATAATGAGCACTCACACCATATATTGTGGGTGCCCTTTGTGGGATTGCGTGTGGTGCTATAGTTCCCAGGGAACTTGCTAGTAAAAGGGGGCTGGCCTGCTTCTCAGTGTATTATTCAGAGGTTCACGCCCAGCCTCAGTATTAAATTTCATTGCTGGGAGGTGGGGCCAGCTCCATTATAAATAGGGGGAGGAGCCGGTATTAGCCAGGCAGACGGCTCTGGAGATTCACCCTCCCTACCCTCCCTTATTTAATGTTTTCTTTTTTTCTGGTTAACTTTTGCTCTCTGTTTAGCAGGCGCTGCTATGGTCTATGACTGGTTGCTGTTGAAGGACCGGGAAGAAATTTTCTTGCATTGGCAGGTTTTGTCTTCCCTGTAGCAATTCGTTACAACTTTGGTGGTTATTGTAATGGGGTATGGGGTTGCTTGTGCGTAAAGCGCAAACTGCTCCGAGCTGAGTAGTTTGGGCAAAACTTTCCCCCCAGGCTGGACAGTCAGTACACCATGACTGTCTCAATCACTGGAAGAATCCGTCAGTGGGCGTTTCCTGAATTTCTTCCAACATAAGAGTTCTTTCACACCCAATCGTCGTCTCCCTTCTCTGCGCGAAAGCTGTCTGCGCAGAGTGGGCATCCCCAGAGGAGGTCCTGTGCTCTCCCCGCTGGTTTCACTGGAAGAGTCCTGGAGCCTTCTCTCCGCAGCTCCCTCGGACTCCCCTTTCTCCCTGGTGTCACCTCTATCTCCTTCCCCAGCGGAAGCGTCCTCTCTCCCTCTGCTGGTTCCCTCTCCAGCAGCATCATTAGGGAGCCTCAGCGCCACCCTTGGCTCCGATGGCAGTTCCCTGACAGTTATGGTGGAATCCTTTAGTCTTTTCTTCCCTATAATGGGGGGAGGGGGGGTGAAGTGGTGATTCACCCCCCTGCGGCGGCAATTCCAGGGTCCCCTCTTAAAGGGGTTACATAAATGGGTGCCACTGGCCATACACTGAAAGGTTGTCACTGAACTACCCTGTGTGTGGGGATATGGGCTCGGCTGCCTGCCTACACTTACGTCATGCAGAGCACCCCCATATCCAAGTTATCCTGATGTGCCCCAGTTCCCCTGGCTGGGGGGCTGGGAGGGATACACGCCCAAGGCCTAAGCCAAGGTCTCCCTACATTCAGAAGTTTAATAAAGTTGTGGCCTAATTTTAATTCCATAACATTGTCAGAGTCTTTATTTCCTTTCCCACAATCCCTGGGGGCTGGGGCTGTCGTGCCTGGTCACGCAAACGATCTTTGTTCAGCTGGTATGTAAACAGTTACTAACTTGGATGCATAAGATCCATTCTCAATGCAGCCATGATGTCTTATTCTAGGCCAATTGTGGGTCCTTATTTGATAATACACTGTGATAAGATCTTAGGGCACTGTGTGTTAATTAGAGGGTGTCAATCACATTTATGTAAGACTGTTTATTTGGTAAGACTGTTGCTGCTTCCCCCCTTTTTTTTGCTTCCACTGCCTTATCATTTATGCGTTTCAGATTCATAAATTAGACTGCCATGTTTCTCTCTTATCATTAGATTATACATCAAACTGAAATGAGAAGAGACATTTTAATGTCATCTCTGTTATCTCGTAGCATAGAACAACTGCTCCCCAAAGACTGCTAGTGAATGTGCATATACCAAAGGAGGATGCCTTGCCTACCACGAAACATGAGAGTGCCTCCATTTGCAGTGATAGGCTTTCAATATTTTGCTCAAAGAGGTTGTTTGAGTTTATTGCAGTTTATCTGAGGCTCCTGCTGCTGTGCCCACACTGCACTCCCTTTTGCCTTGCCTCTCTCCCCAGTAGCTGGCAGCAAGGTGCAGCTTTGGGAAGCCAGGTCAGCAATACACCTCTGCCTGTATTGGCTACTACTGCAATGGAGGAATTTGAACCAGGGATTTTGCTCAGGGAGTGTTCTCTTAACTGCTACTTGGCTGTTTTTTAATGCTGCTACCTGGGGATTATAAAAGTTGGATGACTGGAGCAATGGATGAAGAAGTGGTTAAGGGAAAGCAAGAACAGCAAAGAATATACAGAATTTGAAAAAAATGATTATAAAAAGGGGAGATAAAGAAAATACAGTTTTAAAAGGGGAAACCAGTGAAATTTATAAAATATTAGTAGAAATGGAGGATCAAGAAGATCAATTAAAAGAGGTGTGGGAAAGGAGACAGATAGATAGTCAAAGCTGGGGGAAAATATGGGAGAATCATACGTTGAAAATGTTGTCCATAAGAATAAAAGAAAATTATTATGAATTAGTTTGGGGGTGATATTTAACACCAGTCAGATTAAATCAAATAAACAAGGAATATCTGGTGTTAAGTTGGAAGGGATGCCAGGAAACAGGGAATTATGCTCACATGTGGTGGGGGTGTAAATATGTACAAATTTTCTGGCAAAGGGTGTTTAAGGAGGTAACAGAAATCACTGGGTTAAAGCTGACTGGAAGTCTAGCGGTAGCATTATTATCAATTTACAGTGGTGCCCCGCAAGACGAATGCCTCGCAAGATGGAAAACCCGCAAGACGAAAGGGTTTTCCGTTTTTCGAGGCACTTCGCAAGACGAATTTCCCTATAGGCTTGCTTCGCAAGAAGAAAGCCCATAGGGAAATCTCCGGGGACCTCTTTTAAATGCTGGCGGTGGGGAGCAAAGCCTCCCCCCCCCCTGCCGGCCTTCAGAAGAGGTCCAGGAAGGCCGGCGGGGGCCGAAAGGCTTTGCTCCCCACCACCAGCATTTTTAAAGCGGTCCGGGATAGCAGGGAAGTGCTTCCCGCTATCCCGGACGGCTTTTGAAGGCAGGCGGGGGGGAGCAAAGACTTTCGCCCCCCGCTGGCCTTCAGAAGAGGTCCTGGACCTCTTCTGAAGGCTGGCGGGGGGCAAAAGTCTTTGCTCCCCCCTGCCTGCTTTCCCGGGAGAGCGGAGAAACGCAGCACGTTTCTCCGCTCTCCCGGACGGCTTTTGAAGACAGGCGGGGGGGAGCAAAGACTTTCGCCCCCCGCCAGCCTTCAGAAGAGGTCCTGAAGCAGGAGAGTGGGAGAACAAAGGCCTAGAGGCAGAGATGAATCAGGCTGGTGAAAAGTCACAGATGTCTCTGCAACTGCTTCATTGGGGCAAGACCTACCCAAGAAGGGTTGCTGTGCTCATCAGGCCTGACAGTCCTGTGCAGATCCTGGATTTTCCCCCCTAATAAAGAGTTAACTCCAACTTGCTCAGTGTGGTTTACTGCTGACTCACTCCTATCATAGTCTGTTCATACAACCTGACATTTTAGAAGTTATAATGATTTTTAGAGTTTGCAAGATGGGCATATTTTGTAGGTTTGGTTTCATTTTATCATTCTGTTACTGTTACTAGCACCTCAAAGCTCTTAGTAGACAGAGGGTTGTAAGGTCCATGAACAAGAACAAAGAGTATGTGCCACACACAGCAGACATCCTGCCATCAAGGTAACAGTCGGTGCCCATCCATAAAAGTGAAAATTCAGGCAGGCGGGTTGAAATTCACAAGGGAATATTTCTAGTGAAGTTCCATGGGAACGTGAATCTTTGCGGTGCCTTTTTCTAAAAGAGTTTTTTGCCGATAATGTGAGAATAACATGACTTCTTGTTAAATGTGCGATACTTCTGACCTCCTCTATTCGCACTTAGAAAGAAAAAATTAGAATACCAAGGAGACTTGCTGCCTCGCTTAGGCCGCACATGTCTCTGCACCAGTTTTACATAAAACATCAAGTTCTTACAAAAGTTTTTTAAAATCCATGCTGGGTTGTCCACAGTGTATCATAGTGCGAATGAGAGGGAGGCAAGCTGTTATTCTTTCTTTATTTTCTGTTGGCAGGGTGTGTGCGCTCTCTGCCTCTCTTTTAAAATTGTGTTGGTGTTTGTATAATTTATTTCTCTAAGTATAAGCTACATCGGGGGTTCTTTGCAAGGCTGAAAGGAAGGGTAAGTATATATGTTCTCTCAATGTTGCTGTATTCTAAGAAACAATGGGCAATAGTCAACCCAAATATTGCACTAGTGCAAGGATTAACACTAGTGCAATGAGATTTCCCCCTTCTTCCCCAGGCACACCCTGTGCCACCCCCAAATCTGCTCTGGAGTATTGGGCAGAAACTGATTTAGGCAGCTCGTGGAGAAACAGATTTAAGTGGTGCATAGTGAGTGGAGAGGGGGAGAATGTTCTATTGCACAAGGAAAAATCCTTGCGATGATGGGATGTTCACCTTAGAACTGCATTAAACACAACCCAACTCATTTCCCAAGGATAACCTTCCAGATCAATGTGTAATTTTCAGCAAACAGACCTGCCATTCATTCATTCATTCATTCATTCAATATCCTGCCTTTTCCAACAAGGAGCTCAAGGCAGTGTACATGGTTCTTCCCTCCTGATTTTATCCTCACAACAGCCCTGTGAGATTAGACTGAGAAACAGCGGCTGTCCCAAGGTCACCCAGTGAGCTTTGTGACTTAGTGGGGATTTCAACCCTGATCTCCCAAGTCCAAGTCTGGCACTCTAACCACACAGGTTGATGCATGTCATTTTGCACTCAATTTATGGAAATTAGAATGAGAAGAATGACTCTTAGGACAGAGAGACACTTGAACTTTCTCAAAGGCATTGACTGCTTTGGACCAATGAACATTCCTCAAAAGACCCTTTATCTGTTCAGTTTGTCAGGGATGTTCTGGGCCCTTTGTTGTTCAATGTCTTTATGAAAGACTTGGATGACAGAACTGAGGGGCTGCTCATCAGATTTGTAGATGACACCAACCTGGGAGAGGTTGCTAATGCAGAGGACAGAATCGGGTTTCAACATGACCTTAACAGATTGGAGAACTGGTCCAAATCTAACAAACTGAATTTCAATAGGGACAAATGTCAGATTCTGCACTTAGGAAGGAATAACCAGCTGTACAAGTATAAGATGAGGGACACCTGACCTACCAGTAGTACATGTGAAAAGGATCTAGGGATCTTAGTAGATCACAAGCTTGACATGAGTCAACAGTGTGATACAGCAGCCAAAAAAGCTAATGCTATTCTAGGATGCAGCCACAGAAGTATAATAATAATAATAATAATAATAATAATAATAATAATAATAATAATAATATCTTTATTGTCATTGCCCCCTCTCGGGGACAACGAAATTACCTGGCTGCTCCATCCACCCAGGTAGGGCACTCCACTCAAAATCAGAACAACTATAAAAACACTAATTAAAACAATATAGTATAATACAGCAAGGAAGATTAGATCACTTTCAAAGTCCAGGTTTCCCATTCAGGGCCGAGATCGCTCTGGAGAAGAAGCTGTTCTTGAGACGGCTCGTTCTTGTCTTCATCGTCCTGTATCTCCGTCCCGACGGCAGGAGCTCGAAGAGACAGTGACCAGGATGCGATGGATCTTTTACTATGTCCAGTGCCTTCCTATGGCACCTTGTGGCATAAATCTGCTCTAAGGTGGAGAGTGGGCAGCCAACAATGCTCTCTGCTGCCTTAACAACTCTGCACAACGCCATCCTGTCCTGGGTAGTACAGCTTCCGTACCACACACATAAGCCATAAGTGAGCACGCTCTCAATGGCACAGTGATAGAAGGCAAGCAGCAGTTTCTGCGGAAGATGGTTTTTCCTTAGGATTCTCAAAAAGTACAGTCTCTGCTGTGCCTTCTTCACAAGCCCCCTTGTGTTGACACTCCAGGACAGATCCTCTTGTAATTCAATACCCAAAAATCTGAACGTTGTTACCCTCTCCACACAGACCCCATCAATCAAAAGTGGCTGGACATTGCTCTTCTGTCTCCTGAAGTCCACCACAAGCTCCTTTGTCTTCCTTGTATTTATGAGCAAGTTGTTAGCTCTGCACCACTCTGTCAGCCGCTCCACCTCATCTCTATAGTCCGTTTCACCCTCCCTTTCAGAGATGAGCCCAATCACGGTTGTGTCATCTGCAAATTTGACAACCCTATTACTAGGGTGAGCAGCGACACAATCGTCTAGTGTCCTGATCAAGGGAAGTCATAGTATTGCTTTATTCTACCTTGGTTAGACCACTCGGAGCACTGCGTCTAGTTCTGGACACCACAATTTAAGAAGGATAGCGACAGTATGGATCTTGTGAAGAGGTGAGCAACCAAGGTGAACAGGTGTCTCGAAATCAAGCATTATGAGGAACAGTTGAAGGAGTTGAGGGCGTTTAGCCTGGAGAAGAGGAGACTGAGAGGAGATATGATAGCATTCTTCCAATGTGTAAAGGATTATCACATGGAAGATGGAGCAAGCTTGTGTCCTCCTACTGTGGAGGGTAGGACCCAAACCAATGGTCTTAAGTAACAAGACAGGAGGTTCCGACTAAACATCAGGAAGAACTTTCTGGTAGTAAGAGCTTTTTGACAGGGGAACAGAGGTTTTTAAGTAGAGGTTGGATGTCCATCCATCATGGATGCTTTAGTTGAGATGCCTGCATTGCAGGGGAATGGACTAGGTCTCTTCCGACTCAATGATTCCATGATTCTATCAGTCTGCATAGTCATTTGTCATGGTTTCTGTCTGAGCTGTTAGCTGAGGGGTTGGAGGGGGTTGTTTAGCGACAACAAGTCACATCTGCCTATCATTGTCAATGGTTCTGTGTTAGGGTTTTTTGTAGGGGGGTGGGCTGTAATTCATGCCCTCCCCAGGGAAAGCACTTAGCCCATTTTGTCATCCTATAACACTGCCTGTGTAAATTGGTTCCCCAAGAAGTAATGATCTAGCTTAACAACGTTTGTGGGACAAATATATGTTTGCCACTGTCCCAAAGGTACAGATTACGTGAATTAAACCCTGTGAGCTTACATCAGTCTTAATATAGTCTGGTCTTGTTTGATGTAATTACAGTGAAGGATAAAGTCAGATCTTATTTGCAAAGGACAAGCAGTGTGCTTATATAATAATCACTTTATAAAAGGTTGCATTTAAAAGGTGTTTAATCAGAGCTCTTTGGTATTGATAAGCAATAAACAGTACCCATGTTTATGCAACAAAAATCAATAAAAGAGAATTGCATTTTCTTCAGACAGCCGTTTCAAAGCTTATTTGGGCAAAATAAAATGAAAGTAGTGAAAATCATTCAATGATTTGTTGTTGTTTTGTATTGAAGCCTCTTAGGAGAGGCAGTTACCCCAAAGGCAGCTTATACATCTTTTATTTTATTTTTTTAAAAAAGGTTGTTAAAACAAAAACAAAAAAATCACCCTTGTGATTTGTACTATATGCGTACTTATATGAAGCAAATGGGAAAAGATTAGAATTTATTTTGTCTGGCCATGTTGGGTAGAATCCAAGGTCACAAGGAAATGTTGTGTCATGGCAATGAGGGCTTTGTTGTGAATTTCTGAGTGTGGATATGAAGTGTGGAGTCCTGGGCACATGTGTGTAGAATGAGAACAGGACTAACAATGTTTGTGCAGATTCCTGAGAGAAAATAAAAGGAGTATACTGACAGGTCCAATGGCAAGAAGCAGCAAGGGGAAGGAAGAGCTCTTCCTACTTTAATCTTGTATTTATTACCTTGCCTTTTTGCCAGCACTATCCAAAAATGAAATGCATAAAATGACTAGACAGAACAGATAGTAAATTCTGGGATCTATGCGAGGAGGAGCAAAACTAGCAAGGGTTCACCTGACTTTGAGGGTCTACTGCTGATTTACTTAAGCTATTGCTGATTTCAAAACAGAGACATCACCTTGCTGACAAAAGTCCGTCTAGTTAAAGCTATGGTTTTCCCAGTAGTGATGTATGGAAGTGAGAGCTGGACCATAAAGAAAGCTGATCGCTGAAGAATTGATGCTTTTGAACTATGGTGCTGGAGGAGACTCTTGAGAGTCCCATGGACGGCAAGAAGATCAGACGTATCCATTCTTAAGGAAATCAGCCCTGAATGATCACTGGAAGGACAGATCGTGAAGCCGAGGCTGCAATACTTTGGCCACCTCATGAGAAGAGAAGACTCCCTGGAAAAGACCCTGATGTTGGGAAAGATGGAGGGCACAAGGAGAAGCAGACGGCAGAGGACGAGATGGTTGGACAGTGTTCTCGAAGCTACCAACATGAATTTGACCAAACTGGGAGGCAGTGGAAGACAGGAGTGCCTGGCGTGCTCTGGTCCATGCGGTCACGAAGAGTTGGACACGACTAAATGACTAAACAACAACAATTGCTGGTTTCCTTCCATTGCCATTTCTGTTGGCCATCATGGTCTATTACCTACTGGTGTTATATTGGCCTTCCCCTTTTGTTCTCCTCACGTGCTGCCATCCATCTTTGCATTTACTTTTGTTCCTCTGCCTCTTTTTGTGTATTCCAGCCCTCTCAACATTTTCTTTACATTAAAGGAAAATATTCTGTACATTCAGCTCCTCGATTCTTGAAGCCAGTCCCTGATGATGATGATTATAATGATGATGATGATGATGATGATGATGATGATGATTAGGTTGGCACTAGGGCCGGCCAAAGACATTTTGCCACCTGAAGCCGGCTGGCCCCAAATGGTGTCCTCCTCCCCCAGGCCAGTGCTTTAAAAAGTCTTACTGCATAATGCTGGTTCCTGCTTTGTGTATCCTGTACCACCTATTATGCTGCTTGAGCATGAAGGGCAGAGCTGGACTATCGTTCAGTTATCCTGGTAGCCACTGGAACCTGCTTGGAATTCTGCATTGATTCATTGAATGTGGTGAAATGCCAACTTCACATGTGATTTCAAATGAATACAACCCACCCATAAAGTCCACCCGTAGGTGCATTCAGCCAGCTTTTTATTGAGACTGCATTTCTTGTCATCATTTGATTTTTCTTACATGAGGAAGGCAGTATACCAGCAAGGTGTTCTGCTAAATGCAGGCCAGCTGAGTTGTCCCCGTTTTTCTATTCACAGCCAGAAGGGCTGCTATGGGAAAATAAGGCTCTTGAACTCTGTAATTCTCTAATAGCTGTTTGGAAAATAAATGAAGCCATAGTTCAGGGACAAGTACTCCTTTTTAGGTCAGAAGCATCAGGTATGGAAGTACATGCGGCACTTGCAAACCACTCTCTAAGAGTAAAGGTGCCAGTTAGAAAGACTTCTGGTGGGTGGAGTCAATCTCTAAAGAGGTCTGAAGAAAGTCCATGTAAAAAAATCATTAGCCATCATTTTCTTTGGGCTACGGATAATATATTTATATCTTTGCTGACATTACCAGTAAGCAAACAAAAAGTGCACAAATATGTGAAAGATTTCGGTGCACCCCGAATAATACTTAATTGTACACACGCAGATATTCACGTTTAATATCTCCTTTTTATTGATCAGTGGTGTAGCATGGGTTGCCAGTGCCCGGGGCCATGAAGGAGGGGTGGGAAAAGGAGGATGCATGCACATTAAACTGTCCAACAGCATCCACATCACCCAAAAGATCGCAGCCACAGGGATAAGAAGAGCCATTTTGTTGTCTGGAGAGGTCACTTCCTGGTTCTCATGGAGAAGCTGTTTTCAGTGGAGCAGCAAAAGTGGGTAGCTAGATTCAGGCATCACCAGACGTTGAATTTTGCACCCCTAACATTTTTGCATCTGGGGCAACCACACCTGCCCCCCCCCCCCCCCCGTTACTGCTCCAATTATAAAAAAAACCTTTTTGTAATACAAGTACACAACTTAGGCACTAAATGGCAAGCCTTTAAACTCATGATCTGTTGGAAAGTATTTAAATCTGTCATTTCATCATACTTAATTTGCAGGTCATAGCCTCTCTATCACCATCCCACATCGATATGGCATATAATACAAAGAGCTACCTTAGGCTAATTTTTAATTAGTTTTTTAGTATCCCAATGATGACAGGAAAAATGACAGTGCTTTAAATTTAGTGTGAATGAAGAGGTAACAAGTGATTCTTAAAGATCAGAGTATGAAGTCAGATGATAAGAAGCAGAGGATGGAGTTTTGACTGAGGCTGAAAACAGCTGTAGCATCATAGGAGTAGTGGGGGTAGGTTCAAAGTAGCCTGGCTGCCCTTTTCTATCTTGCAGCAGGCTATTCTGTGGGGTTTGCCAAGTTTGAAGCTGACCTAGGATAAACTTAATTCCTACCTTTTCAAAATACACCACAGTTGATCCAACAGTTGTGCACATATATATTCCTATTGCATATGGCTGTTCGCTAACATGTTTGACCGTTACATTTCTATGCATTGCTCTAAGCAGTTTAAAAGCCTCCTGACACATCCTTTGCTCTTTCTTGTTCTTTCACAGCTGTCCCAGTGCTGGAAAGCTGCGTGTTATGGGGTTATGTCTCCCCCTACCCTCATCAGCAAAGTCCAAAATGTTTTGTGGCACTCAGAGTAGACTTGGATAGAAAGGGCAGTGACTTATGGATAGAGCCTTAGTGTTATGTAGATGGCAGGGACGAGGGTGGAGCTGTGGTCTAAACCACTGAGCCTCTTGGGCTTGCTGATCAGAAGGTTGGCAGTTTGAATCCCTGCGATAGGGTGAGCTCCCATTGCTGGGTCCCAGTTCCTGCCAACCTAGCAGTTTGAAAGCATACCAGCGCAAGTAGATAAATAGATACCACTGCGGTGAGAAGGTAAATCGCGTTTCCGTGCGCTCTGGTTTCCGTCATGTTCCATTGCACCAGAAGCGGTTTAGTCATGCTGGCCACATGTGGACAAACGCCGGCTCCCTCGACCTGAAAGCAAGATGAGCACCGTAACCCCATAGTCGCCTTTGACTGGACTTAACTGTCCAGGGGTCCTTTTCTTCTCTTTTTTTACCTTTATGTAGATGGCAGTTATATTATATGACCCATCAGCAATGGTGCCACATTGAGACATGTTGGCAGTGGAATGAAATCAAAGCACAGTTCCCCCATTCCCCACACCACACTGCCTGCCTGTCCACACACACATTATGGGCTCTTGGATTTTATTTGTTCTAGAAATAGGAAGACCTCCACATTTAAAAATGCATACACATATACAGTGGAACCTTGAGTTGCAGACGTAATCCATCCCAGAGGCACGTCCGCAACTTGAAGCGTTCGCATCCAGAAGCGCCTTGTCTGCTCACGCACTTGGCACGATTTAGCACTTCTGCGCATGCATGAAGCATGATTTAGCACTTATGCGCATGTGTGAAGAGTGATTTAGCAGTTATGCGCATGCGCAAGCAGCAAAACCCAGAAGTAATTGTTCTGGTACTTCTGGGTTGCCGCAAGACGCAACTTGAAAAGACACAACTTGAAAAGACGTAACCTGAAGCGGACGCAACATGAGATATGACTGTATAAAATAATCCAGCTCAAGATCAGCCTTAAAAAAAAAATCTAATAATAATTTTATAATAATACTTTATTATTTATACCCTGTCCATTTGGCTGGGTTTTCCCAGTCACTCTGGGCGGCTCCCAACAGAATATTAAAAACTTGATAAAACATGAAACATTAAAAACTTCCCTAAACAGGGCTGCCTTCAGATGTCTCCATGATGGGGGTGGAGACGCTCCTTCAGGTATACTGGCACGAGGCCATTTAGGGCTTTATAGGTCAGCACCAACACTTTGAATTGTGCTCGGAAACGTACTGGGAGCCAATGTAGGTCTTTCTGGACTTGTGTTATGTGGTCTTGACGACCACTCCCAATCTCACCGGTCTAGCTGTCACATTCTAGATTATTTACACACACACACACACACACACACACACACACACACACACACACACCGCCCATCTGACTGGGTTCCCCCAGCCACTCTGGACAGCTTCCAACAAACTAAAACACAATACGACATCAAACGTTAAAAACTTCCCTGATTATGGTTGCCTTCAGATGTCATCTAAAAGTCAGATAGTTGTTTATTTCCTCAAATGTTTATGCCTAGACTTTAACAAGCCTCCAAAAGAACAGCAGTTTCATAAGTGCATTACAGAGAGTTTTCACTCCTGAAATTCTCTTATTTGGTCTGTACCTTCATCAGTAGAATCTATTGATAGTGCAGATCAAACTTAATCTTGTTTTTTTAAACCATTCTCTTCTATTGTTCATATCATAGTTTAATTCTTGCATTTGTATGGTGCAGTTTTAAAGAATGCCTACTTATAATAAATTGAGGCCAAGAAGTGGGAGCTAAAGGTAAAGGTAAAGGTACCCCTGCCCGTACGGGCCAGTCTTGCCAGACTCTAGGGTTGTGCGCTCATCTCACTCTAGAGGCCGGGAGCCAGCGCTGTCCGCAGACACTTCCGGGTCACGTGGCCAGCGTGACAAGCTGCATCTGGCGAGCCAGCGCAGCACACAGAACACCGTTTACCTTCCCACTGGTAAGCGGTCCCTATTTATCTACTTGCACCCGGAGGTGCTTTCGAACTGCTAGGTTGGCAGGCGCTGGGACCGAACGATGGGCGCGCACCCTGCCGCGGGGATTCGAACCGCCGACCATGCAATCGGCAAGTCCTAGGCGCTGAGGTTTTACCCACAGCGCCACCCGCATCCATAAGTGGGAGCTAGAAGACAGCAAAAGCAAAAATGCATGACATTGGAAATGAACTATTTGTTTTCAGTGAGCTTTGAACTATAATAGCAGGGATGTGCCTTAAATTCATGGTCTTCCTTTTGATGGTCAAGTTGCTCCCAGTCCTGGGATCAACGTACAGCAGTAACAAAATTGCCTCTCCTTTCCTTGCCACCCAAACAGTTGGCAAATGGAGTCCTGCAGCTTTTGTTTAGATCCCATTGCTAATTGGTATTGAATATTGTTGCTTTTTGTTTTAGGGAATACTCTTCTTTCCCAGTACACAAGACCATTCCAAACATTAATTACGCAGACATATTAATGTGATAACCCCATTGTATTTTTCTCTTCAAGCAGTGCAGCATGCATCTCATTTCTTCCTCTATCTCTCATACACTTCTTTTCCCCCCTCGATTTCTCCTATGATAAATGGAAAACCACATCCGCAATTTAAGATAATTACTGTAATTAAAAATTACACTTATTTCAAACAACTGGGAGGAAAGGATTTAAATCTAAACAGAGTCTTCAGATTTAAAGATGAGGATTTCAGAGCCAGGTCCTGTCTCTGTTACCACTTATTTAGGAGGAGTTGCTAAGAAATTTAATGTCTTGAAGGAAAAGAACATAGCCACTGCCACCTAAGCTCTCATCACATTTTGTACACAGGTGGTGCTGTGGGTTAAACCACAGAGCCTAGGACTTGCCGATCAGAAGGTCGGTGGTTTGAATCCCTGCGATGGGGTGAGCTCCCGTTGCTCGGTCCCTGCTCCTGCCAACCTAGCAGTTCGAAAGCACCTCAAAGTGCAAGTAGATAAATAGGTCTCTCCAGAGCCATCTGGTGTTGCATGTTTATAACACATTCAAAATACTGGGGGTTTTTTTACTAATGTAGCTGAGTCCTTTTAGTTGGCAACTAATGTAGCTGAGTCCTTTTAGTTGGCAACTGTATATGCAGGAATTGCTCAGTATTAAATTTGGTCAGTGATATATGAATTGTACAGGCTGACCAAAATTCCCTCTGCCTTATATGTGAACAGGACATACAGTATGTGTGGACAACCATTGTGTCTGCCCAATATTTCATGTATTTCAATGCTTAGCTTCTACCTTTTCCTCAATAAATCGGAACAATTCAACTCCTAATAAGGGTCTAACTTACTCTCATGCAGGAGAATGTTAATTATATGAGTTTTGAAAAAGTGTGAGGGGGAAGATTTGATGTTTCTTCTCCTTCATTAGTTAGGAACAGCATACAGGGATACCTTGGGTTACAAACACTTTGGGTTACAGACTCCGCTAACATGGAAGTAGTACCTTGGGTTAAGAACTTTACCTCAGGATGAGAACAAAAATCGCATGGCAGTCGGGCGGTGGCAGCAGGAGGCCCCATTAGCTAAAGCGGTACCTCAGGTTAAGAACGGTTTCAGGTTAAGAACAGACCTCTGGAATGGATTAAGTTTGTAAGCAGAGGTACCACTGTATTTTATATCTCTCACTCTCTCAAGCTCCTTTGTGGAGGGGCCATGCTTACTGAACATAGTGCAATGCATGAGGCATAGGCAGGGGCGGAGGAAGGGGTGTGGTAGGGGCAGGCCACCCCAGGTGTCACCACTGAGGGGGGTGACAAAATGACAGGCAGTGCTCGCCCCACCCCACCCCCCCACGGCTGGCCCTGCCCCTGGGTGCAGGATATGTGCGCCACCCCAGGCGCCCGATCAGCTTGCTCTGCTGCTGGGCATAGGATCATTGTGTTAAGATGAATCTCCAAATACACAATAGCAGGGCACTCATAATATTACTTTGGTGGATACTTTCCTTACTTCTATATTATGCTTTGCTCTGTACTTTGGTACTGGAAATTATGTGGGCTTTCATTTACCATTTGTAATGTTTAATGAAAATGTTGTCATTTTTTTTAAAAAAAACAAGCTTTGTTCTATGTAAAAATGGGAAAACCTGATCACGTGTAATTTAGGTTTCCTATTGCAAGGTGGCTGAACATAATCTCACTACAGAATGATTGCAATGTCTGTCAAATTAACTTTGCTTGGAATTTACGACCAGTCAACCAGATACATGCTTGCATATTCAGTGAAAGCATAGGTCTGTATCTATGCCAAAACTTCAGGTCATATTGTGATGTGCCCATCTGTCTCCCGTATGGACATATCTAGTATTCTACCAGAGCTGGCACATGTGGAATTTTGGCAAGATGCTCTTATATATCAGCGATCATGCTGTTCGTTAGGGCTAGGTTTGCAAAGACAATCAGAACAGATCTTTCCCCGTGCTGAGCAACAAGTCAATTGATTGTTTAATACTGAAGATGGCTAGGCATTACGAAAGAGACTTTAAACTGTCCCAAATCACCTAATGATTTCACTGCCTTGAAAACTCTCCATGAGGAGCTAAGAGCTATTTCAGCGGCTCTTCGTTTAATGCTGACTCTTGTTTTCTCTTGCCAGCGCTTGCACCGATTGATTATTATTACATCTGTGGTGTTTGCAAGGCTGTAAATGTCCCATATTTGTCTGTGTTGGTGTTAAGAGCTAAATGCTAGGAAATACTCACTCCCCTAAGTATAATGAGCTATGATTTCCATTTCAAGCATGTTGTTCCATTTACTTTTTTCATGGTCATTCAGTTGGCAGGCTCAGCTTGAGGAACAGTATACAATCAAATATTGGGTTAGCTTCTATTCTATAGTTTTTTTTAGGCAGAGATGCCTGGTAATCCTTTGGCAATCTGGGATATATTCCCAAACTTCATACACAGTGTGACATTTCTGAACCAACGCAGTGCTTAACATTATAAAGTTAAAAAGAAGGCTTTGGGGAGAATTTCAATAATCCCAGGGAGCACTAGCTGGAGGGATGTATTGCTGTTTAATATGCAGGTCTTGGGAGGCTAGGAAATGCAATTTTACTGCAGCAAGATTGTGTTATCAAGTTAATATAGTTTCTTTCTTCCGTCTAACTTGTTGAAAGTATTGCAGCTTTTTCTATTCTTACCGCAACCTTCTCCAGCTTGCTCAGTTAAAAATCCTGGAGACTTACAATGTCTGACCTTATCCTGGAGTCTCTCTATACTAGCGTGGGAGGGTGGGACAGGCACACATGAAATGTAACAAGCAAACCAAATGTTCTCCTATTTAATCCCAGCGACTGAATTTCTTGAAAGCAGTTGCAGTTCCCCTACCCACATTTTCACCTGGGGAACGGCTTGCATTGATGAGGTTTGACCCCAGTTTTGCACAGTTTCCATCTCCCCCCCCCCTCTTCTTTTTCAACATAGCTTTCATAGCTATGAGTAAAGTTTTGTCTTTGTAGTGCTATAGATTTCGGCATTCCCAGAAGTCAACTAATGAATAGAGGATGCCCCGCAGGTGACTTCAAATCCTTTAGAACACCTTGCTCGGGACCTCTCACCACGTTGTATGAAAAGATTCCTTTCTTGATCCATCCTGAAGGTCTGTAAGGCACTACAAGAGTCCTGTCCCTCTCACATTCTGTTTCCATGGCAAATCCTGCAGACTGAGCCCTAGGTTTAGGGGTGCCTCCTAGTTTGCAAACCACCCTACCTGAGTACTCAAGTCAGTTCTGTAAAAGGGCTGAACTTCGACTGCTGGAGACTTAAGACTGCATACAGCAAGGAGTCCTATTCGGGATATATTCAGGATCTCATTTGCAATACAGAAAGGAGGCATTCTTCTTACTGGCATTGCAAACAGTCCCAAGGCATGTAAAATTCATTCCATGTGGAATTGCCCACTAGGAGCACAATGCTGGCTTGATGTTGATACTCATTTCAACTTAGCTTTGCAAAGCACCATTACACTTGATGCAAAGACTCTCCTAATGGGCTGCATTCCTAGGACTACGGAACATTAGTCCAAGCCATATCAAATAAATACAGCATGTCGCCGTAATCACACACAAAAATGCAGTCTTTTAGACCTGGGGAAACCACAGTTGCTCATCGATCTTGAGATGGTCAATGGTGCTACTCAGAGGTGTATGCTTGGCAGCACACCTGTGGTCTCTTGACTAATCAAAGGGGGAGTTTACTTTCTGCACCAATGCAGGGATGTGATAGGGTAATTGATTATTTGAAAACTGTATTTAAGTTGATTAAATGTTTTGTATGCTGCTGGTGAGGAGTGGTGTCTTGCAGCTTTTGAATGTTATATATTCAAAAATAAAATAAGCAAAGATATTGCAGACAGCCTTTTATTTCAACACCCCAATCACTGCGCACACCCTGTTGACGAAAAAGCCCAACAGTGTTGACCAGCTTGCTAATCGAGAAGTTATAATGCAGGGGTGGAGAACCATTTTTGGGCTGAGGGCCACGTTCCCTCATGCGCAACCCAGCAGGGGCCAGAGGCAAAAGTGGGTGGATTCACAAATGAGCCTCTTAACTCTGTTCAGTAGGCCCCCATTTTTGTTCCCTGCCCTGCAGAGCATTTCCTATCACAAGGAGGACAAGTGCCGCCACCACTGCACCAATGGGACACAGTACACATACCAAATGCCCAGTCCTGAGAAAACCCCTTAATCCCGACTTTATTTTACTTTATTCTTTCATAGATTTACAAAAAGAAATAAATGTTGGCAAGGTCTGAGATTAGACACAGACACACAAAGCGTATTTTAGTAAAATAATAATAATAATAAAGATGCCTTGCTCTTCACTCTGCTCCCCCTTTTCCCCCACCCAGGGCAGGCCTACACTCTGCCTGCCCCTCAGAGCCAGTGTGTCATGTGGGGCTGGGCCTCGGTGGCAGCAACCTCTCCTCATCCTTGCCTGCTCCCCAGCAGCCACTATGAGCTGCCTGAGGAAGGTGGCTGGCAGTAGCAGCCATGGACAGGCAACGGGATGCTCTGTCATAGCTGCTGGCCCTGGCTCATCCTCCTCCCCAAGATTGGCAGCAGCAGCACTTCAGAAAGGGAAATAGGGGTATTCCTGGATCAAATCAGAAGCTGGGGTGGCTTTTGTAATCCCGGGACTGTCCCTGGAAAATTGGGACGCTTGGAGGGTGTGTATCAGGGACTGGGATGAAGAGACTGAGGAATGGTGGGTATCTCGCCCCGTCCCCTTCTCCTGTAGCTGACAGGGAGGAGAGAAACTGTATTGAATTGCAGCCAAACTATGAGGGAGATAACAGGGTAGAGACGGGCGAGCAGCCAAGTTATGCCGAATTGGGAGAATCAAGGGAGGGGAGAGAGCAGCCAGTGAACACTTCAATAGACAGCACAAATGATCCTCCACCCCCTAGGACGCAACGGTCGTTGAGGGTACAAGAGCAAGGTGCACAGCGATGTTTGGCAACAGGGGGCTTCCGTACGGGCCAGTGCTGTTGGGGAAGGGGGAAGGGGGAGGAGCCAGAGTGAGCAACTCCGTTATAGAGGAAAGACTGAGATTCCTTTGTCTGTTACCACAGTGACTGAATAAATATCTTTGAAAAGCTTTCTTGTTCCTCCCGCTCCTTGAAACCATTGGGAGAGGAGGGAGAGAATTCCTCAGGTCTGAAAGGATGCAATTATTATTATTATTATTAATAATAATAATAATAATAATAATCATTAACAGTATGTTAACACCACTGATAACATTTTAGCACCACTTTATATTTCAACAAACATCTCAAAGCAGTTGATATAGCCCACCAAAAAGCAATATAAAAATTCAATGTTATCACCACGTTCCATGTTACTAGTTATAATAATAATATTCTACAATTACAGCAACACAATTAAGCCACAATAAATCTCAAAGCAAAGCACATTGATAAAATGAAACCCACAAAAGTCAGTCATGTATCGCTCAGCTGGTAGAGCAGGAGATGCTTAATCTCAGGGTTGAGGATTCAAGCCCCACGTTGGGCAAAAGATTCTTGCCTTGCAGGAAGCTGGACTTGATGACCCTCGTGGTGTCTTCCAACGCTACAATTCTATGATTCTATGAAAGCCTCAAAACGCAACGCAATTACAGCATACATATTTGTTGTTTAGTCGTGTCCGACTCTTCGTGACCCCATGGACCAGAGCACTCCAGGCACTTCTGTCTTCCACTGCCTCCTGCAGTTTAGTCAAACTCATGCTGGTAGCTTTGAGAACACTATCCAACCATCTCATCCCCTTCTTGTGTCCTCCATCTTTCCCCACATCAGGGTCTTTTCCAGGGAGTCTTCTCTTCTCATGAGGTGGCCAAAGTATTGGAGCCCAAGCTTCACGATCTGTCCTTCCAGTGAGCACTCAGGGCTGATTTCCTTAAGAATGGATACGTCTGATCTTCTTGCAGTCCATGGGACTCTCAAGAGTCTCCTCCAGCACCATAATTCAAAAGCATAAATTCTTCAGTGATCAGCCTTCTTTATGGTCCAGCTCTCACTTCCATACAACACTAACAGCATACATATATTCAGCACACAGTAGCAGCATACATATATTCTCATAAATTTGGCCCCCGAAAGCCCTAACATTTAATAATACCATGCATGCAGTAGGCTCCATGCTTCAGAACTTCGCCCTCGGTGATTGGATGGCAGAAGCAGAGCCTTAAACTATGTAAGATTGAGCAGACGCAAACCACTGAATAGGACTTGTGCAGTGTTTTGTTCCCATCTTGCAGCCTTTTGTCCATTTCTTCGCCAGTGAGGCTAAGAACACATTTTAATCCCTCTCACCTCACTTCTAAATGCTATTAACGTGTAAAAGAAAATGCAGAGAAAAGTCATTGTAAAACTCAATGTATGTTCTGATCAGCCTGGCTTTCTCCTTTGATTTACAGACTTGGGAAATTCAAATACTGCTGTACACAAGCTCCTCTTTATCATTGCACCATTGTTATTGCACAGTAGTTTTTCCTCATTACAAGTGGGGGAAGAAAACAGCTTTTCTCTTCCGTACTTTCTGAAGAATAATGGGTAGGGAGTCCCGGCCCTTTTTTAAAAAATCAAAGGCTGATCCATTTTATTTATAATAAAGAAATGCCTTATTAAAGAAATACCTATCTACCCTACCATAAACTTTCCTGCATTTGTAGTAGGGGAATATCTGTAGAACCTACAAACAGAGCTATTCCCATAATATTTTTGGGAGGGTGGTGTTGCCTGGTATCCCCCAACCCTCTCCCAGTTAGGGATGGGTCCAGTCCTGTTTGTGGCAGCTGCTGTGGTGGACTCCATATGCTTCCTCTGCTGCCCCTCACCACCCTCCAGACATGCTTCAGTGGTGGACAGACAGCAGAGCTTTAATGGAAGCCAAATTCAGCTCCCATCCAGCTCAGACTATAGAACTATGAAATCTGGAAATTTAATAGATCTGTGGGTTGCAGCAGTATATTTCTGGTAACAAAATGGTGGACAGTCACTGTGGGTAGGAGATTGGCTTCCATTCAAGAACAGCACCACTAGCTGCTGCTGCAAAGCATCCAAAGGACCCAGCAGGGAGGGTGGTGAATGTCAGCTTGACTAGGTCACTGAGCCAATGAGGAGCTATTCCAAACCCCTGGGTTCCTCAGCCATTGTTGCCAGGCTTCCCAGCACCTGTGTTTTCAATGCATGACAACAGATTTCTTTTTTTGTTACAGTCTGTTCTGCAGAAAGAAGTGTGAATCTGAATCACTCTAAAGCAGGTCACTCAAATCTAACATTATTTCCCACACACGAATTGTGTCCTTAAATCGCATGCACACCTGTTCTGAAACCTGATGGCTTGCAGATGTTTTCTTATTAAAGACATATTATTTAAACCAGTGGATTTTCTTTAAGGAATGCTTTTCTGTCTTTCCTGTTTACCCCTTTTTTTTGGGGGGGGGGGATAAAAAAGAACATGATAACTTATTTTTAGATACTTGGCAAACTGGTGTAGCGACCTGCAGTGATCTTGACATCAAAAGAATTTTGAATGCAGGCTGATTTGAAAAGAAACGTAGCTATCCTGCTAAATACCTAATGCTGTAGCATTAAGCAATAACAACATCTCAGTTGCTGAAGGTGGCAGTTTTTATAGATATAGATGATAGATAGATAGATGATGGGTAGATAGATAGATAGATAGATAGATAGATAGATAGATAGATAGATGATAGATAGATGATAGATAGAAATGAATATAATAGCACACACTGCTTGAACAGCTAAATAGCTTTACTTTTTCATGCCTCCCATCCCCCAGTTGTAATATATCATTTTTTCAGGCAAAAGAAAGATGAAAGTTTTGTTGAGACATAGAAGAAATACTGGGAAGATTAATTTGTTTTATCTGCTCCTGCCCTGATTGAAATGCGATCTGCTGCGTTTAATGTCAGCTGTTGTTGAATCACACAAAGATACATCATTGCAATCTTAAATCTCTGTCTTTGGCAGATGTGTTCTGGATTGGGCGAGCTAATGGCAAGGGTTGGAGGATCTAGTAAGTAGATGTGATGATTTGACACACTTCCTTCTAACTGCATGTGAAGGGGACTGAGCCTCAAACTCTAGGCATGAAAAGGAGGTAGTGTACCACTGAGCTATGAACCTGTTCTCTAGCCCGTGTTGTGATAGACAGGTAACGTCTCACTTTTTTTATTTAAAAGGTCCTTCACATGAGAGTCCAGCAGTATGAGCTGTTGCCTCAGTCTGATGCAGGAGCCCTTATGACATTGAAATAAACTGAGTGTAGAGCCATCGGTTTTCTTGTGTTTATTTCAACTCATAGTAAAAACAGTCAATCATCCTGTAGGAGTCAGGTGGTCCCCGCCCAGATCCCAGGCTATGTATACTTCATTGACACCCTCAATGATAAGCTAATTCAAACTCTCCTCCTGGAGCCAGATTGGACAGCTCCTACGGGCCAATCACATTGCTGCATTCTAAAATCCTACCTGCCTATTGTTCTGGGATCCAAGCTCAAGACATAACAGACATACATGACACAGGGCTGGTATTTATTTATTAAATGACCTTCTAACCAGCCCTTCAGGGTACATTGCCGTCACAAAGTGGTTTACAGAAGGGGGGGGAAAGGTGCAAAACTATTGAAGTTGGGTCATTCGCCACTTTCTGGAGTAAGAACCAAAGAACATTCAGGAACAGAGGGGAAACCAAGAGTCAAAACCAGGAACACATGCCATGCTAGAGTTCAGGTAGACTTTGTTGCTCAAATGAGACCCAAGTGGAAAGGAAGCTCTCTCTACTTGTTCTTCAGCCTGGGTGGGAAGAGTCCATCCAGAAGGTTCTTCAGTGGCAGCCTACCACGGCAGTTCACTAGTTTACCACAAAGGGCAGCCAACTTCCTGCAGCAGCTCCTGACAGAAGTACATAAAAACTTCATAAATATCAACCAATAACTAGCATTCTCTTTTTTAAAATATACAATTTCCAAACCATTTATTTCAAAACCAGTTGCAGCAAAAACATTTCCAAGCACACCAAATGTGAACTAGAATAAAAAACACCTTCAAATTTCTGCTAAAAATGGCAGTGGCAAAGCTGGGGATGGAATTCTAAAAGTGCTGGGCTGTTTGTACAAGAAAAAGCCCTGTCTCTGGTACTTTAAAAATCTTACAGCTCGTTCTGGTGAGCTAGAGGGAAGGGCACTGGATGCTGAACTTCAACTTTCTAGCAGGTTAATATGTCCTGTGGGATCAGCCTTTGCTTCAGTGGTACCATATTGCAGCAAGGGGCCATACTGCCAGACATGTGTGTGAAAACATCGTAGTGGGAGCCCTCAAATAGAAGTATTACTGGATTTACAGGTTCAATCCCTGGTATGTATTGATTAAAGGTTTATTTTAGCAATTTTAATAAACTAGTATTATAAGTGATCATAAACACCTTTAATCAATCCCCCCCCCCAGTGGCAGGTGGCAATAATTAAATAATCACATAAACTAAAAATACCCAGTTTTAAAAGTCAGTATCTGTGGTTGAGAAAGATTGTTCCTCGAAACCCTGGAAATCTTCT
Source organism: Podarcis erhardii (assembly GCF_964252035.2). Taxonomy (NCBI): domain Eukaryota; kingdom Metazoa; phylum Chordata; class Lepidosauria; order Squamata; family Lacertidae; genus Podarcis; species Podarcis erhardii. The sequence continues at coordinate 91,971,289 of NC_138498.1, read as the reverse complement.
GCCCCTCAGAGTGGCCCTACACTTGACTTAAATGGACAGACAGAATGGCCTGGTATAAGACAACAGCCTGTGTGAGCTACATGGCAGAATGCCCAGTTATCCTTGAGTTTTGAAGTTATTAAAGATCTGGCCTCTTTTCCTCCACAGCAACACCTGCCATTTTTATGGGAGCCCTTAAAATCTTAGAATTTCCTCTCAATTTCAGTATTTATTCCTGGTGGTTCCACTTCACTGAAGCTTTGAGGTGTTAAGAACTGGAGGCGGCTTGCTCAGTCAGCACTTCTCTGCTCTTAAAGCACACGAGGTGATATATTTTCAGTGACTCGTTCCCTTATCTCTCAGAGATGAAGTACACTTCTAACCGGATACCTCTCAGCATTGCCAGGATAGAGAGAACTCAGAATTTCTAAATATACGTAAGGCTGGAAAAACAATGGCCACTCTATTCCCTTGAATTCTTTGTCTTTGTTTTTCATCACAGTGACTGTCCCGGCAGTGCAACTCTGTGCATGCTTACTTACTCGAGTAACTCCTCCTGTGTTATGTTGGTTTAAAGTCTGCTGGCATAAGGTATACCAGATCCAGAGCCCACTTAGTGGGCTCAGGGAGGGGGAAATGTCAGTGGTGTGGGACCCATCCTGGCAGAGTGGGGGGTGGGAACAACCCACCAGAACACATCACCATGGAACTGTGGTCTTCGGCTGACACCCAGGAGAGAGTTCTTGAGCCCCCACTTTTAACTCAAGCATGTCCCAACCCACCAGTTGAAGACCAATACAGTGGTACCTCGGGTTACATACACTTCAGGTTACAGACTCCGCTAACCCAGAAATAGTACCTTGGGTTAAGAACTTTGCTTCAGGATGAGAACAGAAATCGGGCTCCGGCAGCACGGCAGCAGCGGGAGGCCCCATTAGCTAAAGTGGTGCTTCAGGTTAAGAACAGTTTTAGGTTAAGAACGGACCTCCGGAACGAATTAAGTACGTAACCAGAGGTACCACTGTACAGTTGTACCTTGGAAGTCGAACAGAATCCATCCTGGAAGTCCGACTTCCAAAATATCCAGAAACCAAAGCACAGCTTCCCATTGGCTGCAGGAACCTCCTGCATTTGGGTTCCAAAAATAGCTTGCAAATTGGAACAGTCACTTCCGGGTTTGCGGCGTTCAGGAGCCAAAACGTCCGAGTACCAAGGCGTTCGAAAACCAAGGTACGACTGTAGTTGACAGTGACTGGCAATGGCTCTCTGGGGTTTCAAGTAGGTTCAATCCCAGCCCTATAGAGGTGGTGGCATCTGGGACCTTCTGCGTGTAAAGAAGAAGAGCTATGTTCTTTCCCCTAATTGTGATGAATAAAAACATTTTTTCCGTGTTTCTTCTCCATGTGTAATGTTAGTCTTTGGGGATTTCTTTTCTTTTTGTTGGGGGGGGGATAAGAAGAAAGAATGTTAAAAGTCTAAACCTGGATCCTGCTGGGTAACAAAATAATTTAAAATTATGGTGTGTTTGTGGTTTCCCCCCTCCAGTTTGTTGACAACATTTGTTGAATACACATTAGCAACCAAAGGGAATGAGATATTAGCTGGGAAATTTGCCTCAGCAATTTTTTTTAAGCAAATAAAATATGTATGCCTGGTAAGAAACAGGTGTCATGCTTGGTGTGCTGATAAAAGAAGACAGGCAACACCTATTTGCTTCATTTGAATTAGAATTTAATTCCCGGGTGGACAAAAAATGTATATCTATAAACATGATACTGCTGCAAGCATTCCATGACCTTGTCTGGGGAATAAATTAGTATTTTTTGTAACTGGAATACTCACCACACGATAACATTTGGAGATGTTATAGAGACACTAATCCTAAATAGGGCATGCAGGTTCAAATTAACTGATAGCATACAGGTATATTTATTTGCAATGAAAGATTATCAGTTGCACAATAGACTTATCACGTTTTGATGGTGAGACACACAGACACCTGAAGGGCCAGAGAGAAGTGTCTCAGGCCTCCTAGAGCAATTACTTTGTTAGCAAGTGTGTACCAGGACTTCCATGTGTGCAGCCAGCACTCAGGTATGTTTATCTACACACTGCTGAGAGGGTTAGAATAAAGCTTGATTTATTACATAAAATAGGAGTGACATAACCTATAAAAATGCTACTTAGACAGCAAAAGCTGCAGTCTAAGCAGGATGTTGTTGTTGTTTAATCGTTTAGTCGTGTCCGACTCTTCGTGACCCCATGGACCAGAGCATGCCAGGCACTCCTGTCTTCCACTGCCTCCCGCAGTTTGGTCAAACTCATGCTGGTAGCTTCGAGAACACTATCCAACCATCTCGTCCTCTGTCGTCTGCTTCTCCTTGTACCCTCAATCTTTCCCCACATCAGGGTCTTTTCCAGGGAGTCTTCTCTTCTCATGAGGTAGCCAAAGTATTGGAGTCTCAGCTTCAGGATCTGTCCTTCCAGGGAGCACTCAGGGCTGATTTCCTTAAAAATGGATAGGTTTGATCTTCTTGCCATCCATGGGACTCTCAAGAGTCTCCTCCAGCACCATAATTCAAAAGCATCAATTCTTCGGCAATCAGCCTTCTTTATGGTTCAGCTTTCACTTCCATACATCACTACTGGGAAAACTATAGCTTTTACGATACGGACCTTTGTTGGCAAGGTGATGTCTCTGCTTTTTAAGATGCTGTCTAGGTTTGTCACTGCTTTTCTCCCAAGAAGCAGGCGTCTTTTAATTTCGTGGCTGCTGTCACCATCTAAGCAGGTAGCCAAGTACAATACATACACACATTGATTAAAGGGTAAAAGATTCCCTAACTATTTTAAAAGGCCTACAGAAACGTGAGCATGACAGTTTTGCCATGAACCCACACTAGAATAGGATCGAGAGCAGGGAATGAAAGTAAACCTGTCCTTAAATCAAAGCAGAAGTGTGTGGGCTCCTGGGGAGTGCAGGGTATTATTCTCAATCTTCATTAACAATGAATCCCAAAATCAAGGATCCCCTCAAAACCGGTGCCAATGTTTTATAGTCATTTTGTAGCAACCCCCCCCCCATGTTTTTAGTGCCCCACAAACAGAGTAATTGATACATCAAACGCAGGTGCCATGGGGGTCACCCCAAAACCAATGTTGTCCAGTCCCCTCAAAACCAGTGCCAACGTCTGGTAGTTGTTTTGAAATGTTTTTTAATGAAAACCCCGTGTTTTGTAGTGCCCCTCAAATGAAATACTTCATACATCAAACCTGGGGGATTGTAGTTCACACAAAAAACCCCATCGCCATGCGATTAACTCCAAACTGGCACCAAACTTTGGCAAAATTTTTGCAGAAAGCACATCAAGGTATACATGAAGCCAGTGTTCCACCTTAATGCTATTGTTTTCAACCTTATGGTACTGAACCCACATTTTTTACGCCCCCAAAAGTGGGTTGCTGCCTTTCTCAGTGTAGGATGGGGCCACACTAGACTTACCCTCCTTCCTCTTTGTTTTTCAATGCATGTATTTGACTGGTGCACAACCACAAAACAGCAAGGCAACTAACTGTCTCGTAAGTTCACATTCTGGGTAATGCCCCCTTCCATTTTCTATTGTACGGTAAGCTTTTAAGTTTAAAAAACACAAAAGTTAGGAACTCTGTTGGTATAGAACCAGTTTTGTGAGCAATATAGTGAAGTAAAGAGTAGTAACTATATATTGTACTTACTTTAATCAAAAAGGTTGGAATTGGATCCCTTTATCAGTCAGATTAAGAAAAGAAAGTTGTCTAGTATAAAGGAAGAGTTGTCAAATTATAAAGGTAGAAAACAGCTGGGCTTTTTTTCAAAAAAAAAAAACAAAAAAAAAAAACCAACAAGCAAGATTTCAGAAAATTTTTCTTAGGTCATTATCTGCAGAGAATTTGAAAATAGATGTGGCTGGTTCAAAAAAGAGAGAGAAATTGCTTTTCTGTATAGCCACAACCAATTATATCAAATCTAGTACATTCACTGCATGAATTGCCACCATTGTTCCTGCTTACGTATTAGCTTTACATGAATGCAATTCACAATACCCGCTGGCAAAAATCTTCAGTGTGTGCTATTTAATTGGTGTTCCAATAGAAAAGGGGAAGAAAACATGGCATTAAGGCAACAATAATTATTTTTTTGATTTTTTTTTTTAATTCAGCTCAAATGTTGCTATGTCAACAATAAAGTATATCTTTCACACAAAGACACACACAACAATGTGGCCACCTGAAGTGCACTTCTTGCTTAATGAGAGCATCCTTATTAGTAACTACAGCAAATGAAGGACAGGAATGTGCAGGAAAGAACTTATGAATGTAAGAAGACCCTGCATGGTGCAGTGCCAGTGTGGAGAGCCAGTGTGGTGTAGTGGTTAAGAGCGGTAGTCTGGTAATCTGGGGAACCGGGTTCGCGTCTCCGCTCCTCCACATGCATCTGCTGGGTGACCTTGGGCCAGTCACATTTCTTTGAAGTCTCTCAGCCCCACTCACCTCACAGAGTGTTTGTTGTGGGGGAGGAAGGGAAAGGAGAATGTTAGCCACTTTGAGACTCCTGAAGGGGAGTGAAAGGCAGGGTATCAAATCCAAACTCTTCTTCTTCTTCTTCTTCTTCTTCTTCTTCTTCTTCTGCTGCTGCTGCTGGAGGATCAGGCAAAGACACAGCATCCTGTTTCTACCAGTGACCATCCTCATGCAGGACATGAGCGCAACAGCATTTTGCCTGCCTGTGATTCCTGGCAACTAGTATTCAGAGGTATATTCCCTCTGACATGCTTATGCTGATGGAGTGATTTCCTTTGGCAGTATATTGAATTCCTCCCTATATGTAAACATATTTATTTTTGGCAAGACTACCTCACGGAGCCATGGGAGCAGCCATGCTCCCCACCCCCATACAATCCCCTCGAGAACAATGACCCATGTTGCATCATGGTATGCCCCACGGTATGCCCCACAGAGGACCTTAAGGTCCACAAATGACAACATTTTGGAGGTCCCAGGTCGCAAGGTCTCAACTAGGTCCAGGGCCTTTTCAGTACTGGCCCCGACTTGGTGGAACGCTCTGTCACAAGAGACTAAGGCCCTGTGGGACTTGACATCTTTCCGCAGGGCCTGCAAGACAAAGCTGTTCCACCTGGCCTTTGGTTTGGACTCAGTCTGACCCTTATGTTTCCCTCCCCTTATGGCCTTGATTTATCAGCTACTTTTAAAATGAGGCTGCATTTTAAATTGCATTTTAACCTGTATTTTAAATTGGTTTCTCCCCCCCCCATTATGTTTTTACTGTGATTTTATTGGTGTTAGCTGCCCTGAGCCCTACTCTAGCCAGGGAGGGTGGGGTATAAATAAAATTTTTATATTATTATTATTATTATTATTATTATTATTATTATTATTATTACTCACTCTGGGTATTGCAGATACAGGTGTTTTCAATGTCTGTGACAACGAGCCCAGTGGTTCCTTTAGGTGGCTAGCCTTATCTGTTAGAAGAAAAGGACAGAGGCTGCCCTCAGACCCCCTAGTCTTGGAATCTGGAAGGGGCGAGGTTTCTGAAATCGGCCCATATCTGAGCCAGACACTGATTTGTGCACTGTGGCTCTGGTGAGTTCATTTTGGAAGCTGAGCTTGCCAAATGCCTCCCCAGTCTCCTTGTACGTTCTGTTTTACATGCAATGGACTGCATCAGCTCACTGAGACACTGCCATGCCAGTGTTCTGATGAGACAGGGTTAGTGCATATGATGGTTAGCAAATGCAGCTATTTGCGTGCTGAGGTCCCCCAAAACCCCAACCCCAATAACTCAGACATCACACATAATTTTTGTTTAAGGTTTTTGGCATAATTTTGGCCACAACTTTATTTTCATACAAATTGAGAGTGGTTGCTTAGGCATTGGTTATGACTAGCTGTCCCCCCCCCTGCCTTGGGGGACAGCACTGACTCCTTAGTCAGTCCCGGAGGAACAAGGTCAGAGTCAGCTGGAGCTGCGTCACAGGCCCTCAGCTACTCCGCGCATGTTCCTTGAAGCTTACACGGCCCGCACCCTGCCGTCAGGGTTTGGACGAAGGGGATGGTAAGCTTCAGAATTCCTTTAACGGAATACCCGTCAGCAGCAGCATTGGAGGGGCAGGCACAGCCAATCCATACCCCTCCACCAACCAATTTTAACCAATGCCTAACCGCCAACCTTACAAGTTGTGACGATTTGCTAAGCAGTAGGCGAAACCCAAAAGGCACGCACTAATCAGCCAATTGGAAAAATTCCTACTGGGCCCCCGCACCAATGCGAACGACCCCATGACAGGCAGAGCAATGTCAAAGCGAAAGCCCAATCAAGGGAGGGAGGGCGGGAGATCCGATGTCCACAGCGAAAGAGAAAGAGAAAGCTGTGGACCCTGTTTATATATAGTCACTAATCCCACCCCTAAATTGGCAACATCAAATTTACCCCAGTAACAACATCATCCAATCTGCTCCAGGCCCATTGCCATCAATGGCCTAGCAACTAAATGGGGTTTTGTTCGGCCCCATCCGCAACACGTGCTCTTTCTTTTATGAGAACACGCTTTGTGTAAAGGCTGTTCTCCAAGTCTGCATTCATCAGGAGCAGAATCACCTGTTTCCCTTTACTATGAGGCATCTTCCAGAGTAAATCAGAAGTAAGTGGCCATTGCATCATGTCAACAAGAATTTTTTTTTTTCTTCTGCTGCTATTCTACCTGGAAGTCCTTTTTATCCTCGTTTCCCCATACCCCTGCCCCAGTCCTGAACCATTTTTATGGCACCTTGCCAGTAAGTTATTAAAATCACTCAGTAGCAGCATTTCCTTTTTTATTGGCCACGGAGGTCTAGAGAGCTTCTGTAAAGCATCTTAATAGTTTCATAAAAAATATGGAGTGCACTGTTCAGATGACATAATAAAAACTGAGGGGAGGTGTGCTGGGCCAGAATTCTTTCAAGCCGGATTTCCTTTCCTCGCATTAATGTTTTCTCTTCAGACTTAAGATCAAGAAATAAATGTACTTTGGCTTGAATGCTGAACAAATAGGGGGAAATGATCCGAGGACTCTTCAGTTACATTAATCAGAGGTCAAGCCTAGCTGCTTATTAAATCAATAATCTTAACTACATAAGAAAGGCCAGCACTTTGATTATTGTCCATAGCTGTAATGGTTTCTTTAGTTACTTTAAGAAGAGCGGAGGTGAAATAAAATAACCGGTAAGAAAAGCACCAAATGAAATTGGGCCAATATCTTATGTGCAGACACAAACTACCTGGCTTGAAATGAAATAATGAAATTCACTGTGCTCTATGCACAAGTACAATAAAACAGGTCAATAATTTCATTTTATAATTGGACTGTATTCTATTTCCACCCCTTTATGGAAGACAGCTTATGCTGAATTCTGCTTCATATGCCTTTCTCCCAGCAGACCTTCAGTATACCTTCTTGGGGGAAGGGGGGAATCCTTCCAGTAGCTATTCATTTTCAGTCTGAAGATACCACCCTTCCCACTTGCTTAGGAGTATTTGCTTTAAAACTGTGAATGGTCTACAACCTCGAAGTGTACCGCCAACCAATTCTAAACTGATGCAACTCATCTTAATATGCTCTACAAAGTTTCAAGTCAATTCTCCATTTCAGGTTGTCTCCCTTATTGCGGCAATATAAGGATGTAGGCACAGTATTACAGCCCGAGGGAGGCTGCTGCTACAAAATATACTCCTCGCTTTATAATGCAGCAGTGTGTCCATAAAAGTGCATCTTTGATTATTATTTTTCTTAAATCTTAAGTTTTTACAAGGTGTGCTATCACTGGTTTTTCAGTGTACCTCACTGTATCAAGATTAACCCCCCCACCTCATTTTTTAAAATTGAGAAATGCCTGGAAAGTCCTACAGTATCAATATCGTGACATAATGAAGAAATGTCTTATTTGTTCAAAACTCAGGCTTTCTTCTGTCTCTTAGCCCAGTTGTAGCAACATCGAGAGCGGGAGACAAAGGGGAGAACTCTTGTATATTCTGGGAATGTCCTTACACCCTTCATTTGAAGCACACACACACACACACAGAGAGAGAGAGAGAGAGAGAGAGCGCGCGCGCGCAGGCTTGTGATTTTGCTCCATTCCTCCATTCCTTTTTTTTTAAAAAAATAATTTTTATTGGGTTTTTACATTTTATAACAACAGACACACACACAAAAACAAAGACAAACAAACACACAAATACAATTACATACCCTAAGTTTCTTTACCCACTTTCATTGACTTCCCCCCACCCCCTCCTCTTACATCCCAATTCCAAGATTAATTCAGCAAGTTCTTACCTAACCTCTTAAAAATATTCACATTGCTTTTAAAAATTAAAATCTTTTGTTTATCTATATTCAACTATCCAATTCTCTTATAATCATTAATTTCTTTTTTTTTTAAGGTCGATCTAACTTCCCCTTCACAAATTTTCCCTTTATTATATTAATTATAGGTCACATTGACCAAGTAAAACAAAACATAACATTTTATAATTCTATTCTCTCCCCCCCCTGCCCCGGTTTCTGTCCCTTCCTAGACAAATGTCCAGAAAACAAACAAAAAATATTTCTAGCCCGGATTCCTCACGTCCGAGGCGTCTGATTCTCTGTCAGTCCCTCTCTGCCAGCTATATTGGTAGTCCTCTTTGATGGTCCTAAGACCCCGAAGGAGTTCAGTCAGAGTCAGATCATATTTTCTTTCATTCAGAATGTTGAAGAGTGTTTGCTGCGAAAGACCATCTAGTTTTCCATACTCAAGAGAAAAGTCCCAATCATATTGCTTTGTTCTTTCTAGTTTTAATATTCCAAGTACTCCAGGGGCTTCTCTCTTCTTCTTTCTCATCTTTCGCAGGTCTGTAATCCAAAGGTCTTCTTGCTCATACTCTAACGCTGCAGATTCCTGGTTGATATTTTCCACTTGTAGTGTCTGAACTCCTTCTTTTTTCTCTGTCAATTCCAAAGGCATCTCTTCCTGCTCAGCTGCAGAATTTTTATCGTACATCTCCTTTGTGCATTCAGCAGAGTTGTTTGTTTCAGGATTCAAGGTCATAAAAACTTTACTCAGAGCCATACTCTGCTCCTGCAGGATTCCCACGAGAAAAAACATTTTTTCTATCTCCGCCAGTAATTTTCCCTCTGCAGCCATTGTAATGTCACTAATTCCCCCTAGGGGGCTTTCAGTTATTTAGTAGTCCTTTTCCAATAATCTGTTAATTTGTTATTATCAATACTTTGTTTCCAATCGCCTCAGTCCAAATGTATCAGTTTTAATTCCAAGAGTTATTAAATAGCAAAGTTCTTTACTTTGTCCGCCCGTTTGACAGCTTCTTTGACAGCTGTCAAACTCCTTTCACTTCTTCCTCCGGGACCCAAATAGGACACTCCCGGGTTTTTTTGGGGGGGATACACACAAAGTTCCAAATTCCCTTTCTCTCCAGCACAAAAATCTTGTTCTATCAAATTTGTGAGAAACTTTTAAATCCTCAAAACAGTATTCATTCCGCCTTAATTCTCCGTTCCTTGCTTTGAAACGTCTATAAGTAGAGGGGGTGCGGACTTCCCTTTAACACATCCCCCGATCGTGCCGAATTCACAGGATAAAATTTTTAAAGTCCAAATTCCACTACTCACGGGTCCTTTGTTATCCAGTCCAAATTTTGGGAAGAAAGTCAGCGCTCTCCGGCCATGGCTTGCGGCTTCGCTCTACTGAGGTAGCGGTCTACTCTCAGCACCACGCCACTCTCCGTACCCTCTCCGCAGCCTTTAAAAAGGCTCTTCGTGGGTCGGGGAGGGCGCTTAAGGTGCCCGCCGAGTCACCAAGTCCGCAGGCTTCCGCGCCTGCGGTTTCTGAGGGTCCCCGTGTCGCCGGCACGGCAAGACCCGTCCTCAGCAGAGCCGATTCCCTCCGGAGCTCGGAGGGAATCCGCCATTAGCCGTTCGCGCTAACCCGGAAGTCCTGCCCCCCTCCATTCCAACCTGGTCCCTGGGACATGTCCTCTCTTGCTCTCTCCCATCAATTCAGGCCTGAGGATATATAAAAGATATGATAGAAGGCCAAACTCGATGTGACTTGCAACACGTTGTGAACGATGTCTGCATTTGATTGTTAAATAAAACAACTGCAGGAATTGGAGGATCCCCCCCCCAAACTTCTGCACACAGAGAAGGATGGTTTATCTGTTTCCTCTCTAGGCATGATACAGACCAAAATCGGCTCCAAAACATCCCTTTCATGTAGTTTATGTTGAGAGATAATGGTTAACTTTATGGCTGATCAGTGAACCATCCCACTCTGAGTCCAACACTAATCAGCGGGGTACTGTAAGTACTTGGAGTACTTAGTTTGTTTAGGGACAACAGACAAAAGCCTAAACTGACATCAGTGTTTCTTGGTCAAGAATCTCTGATCTGAAGCTTTGAGATTGGCAGTGGTTGCTGTGAAAACAGTGCAATCTATCCCTGAGAAATGACTCTAGGTAAATAATTGCTGCAGGAAGGAAAAGTCCACATCATGGAAAAAAACAATGCAACAGGTTCTCTCTTGGTGTCCCAAATGCATATGGATTTTCTCTGGAATTTAGAGCATGACACTATTTCTGCATGGAAATTCTCCCACGCCTGCTTCGTGTGCCTCAGCTGGAGCGTGGGAGGACTTCGTTTGATGCCAAAATAGAAAAATAGTGTAACAGCATAAGGGAATTCACAAGGTTTATGATGAGTGGAAAAAGGCTGAGCTGCTTTCTACATTCATCTGATGGTTTCCCACTGTAAAACTCTCTCATTAATTATATAGATGAAATGGTGATATTATTAAGATGCATATATGTGTGACTATGTGGATACAAGTAAGGGGAAAGAATGGCTGTAGGAATTAGCCTTACACATACAATGCCCTGCATTCTCTGAATGGATTAATGAATAATTGTGAACATATATTTCAATGTTTCAGTGGGAATATATATTTTTGTTTGATCTGTTTTTCCATAGCAGCAGTTGCTGTGCTATTTACCTTACCCCAAAAAACCCTAAAATGAATTATTCTGCTGTAATTACAAATATTAATAACACAGGCAGAGAATAAATTAGACCATTTGATGTTAGCTAAGTGTAAAAATATTCATGCAATAAAATCCTGTGGGTATGAAGTAAATACATTTATTTTCATTAGAGGAATGTCAGAATAACTACTTATGTCCTTTGGGGGAAAGGAGCATACTATACCTCTTTATTAGATACCCCAGCCCTGTACAATGTTAATATTTCATTCTGTTCATATTCAAGCATCCTGGTCTGCACTGCTGTTGCAGCCTTCGTCTGCCTTCACACTCATTGTAACATGCTACTTGTTATCGTCTGCCTGTTCTGCCATTGAGAACTTCTTGGATCATTCTTTGTCTAGCTCCTTTCCTTTGACCTTACTGCCTTGGGTGACCCTGCTGGGAGTACGAGACTCCTGACGGCTTCGCTTACAAGGGTCATAGGAATGTGCAAGCCCACTCACCACGACAAGGTGATGACCCAATGAGTGAGGCTTGTGGAATGCCCTCCTTTTAGAAGCATGATTGGCACCAATACTTTTTGGCACCCTCCCCTCAGATGTCAAGATAAAGAACTATACAACTTTAAGAAGACATCTGAAGGCAGCCCTGTATTGGGAAGTTTTTAATCCTTGATGTTTTACTATGTTTTTATGTATGCTGTAAGCCACCCACCATAATAATAATAATTTTAGATATATACAAAGAAAAAGAAAAACAGCTGAGCTGTGGGGATGGAGTTATGCCAGCTGAGCTGGGAACCTGCTGGCTGAGCTGGAGATCTGCTGGATCCTACTTCCCAAAAGAACTAGGTTAGGGATGCAACCTTAGATCATTAGTCAGTTTATGATAGCTCAGCCTGCTCTGTAGTTTCAGTTGATCTTGTTTCTTAATTTGGTTTTATGATTTACTAATGTGTCTTTTGTGGTTTTACTTCCTCTGTATTCTGTCCCGCACCCTGAGATGAAGGCAGAGTATAAATAGTCTTAATAATATAAACAAAAAGATTTGGATATAAAAACAATTCATCTGTGGATTTGGCATCCAAATGTACCCATTCCCTCTACCTAAACCTATATGCCATTTTCATCATCTGCTGAGAGGCAGCAGCCTACCAGGTATTGGGCTGGGGCGGGGATAGGGATGGTATAAACTGTTTGTTTGGGTGTGTGTGTTTGTGTGTTTGTGTATGCTATCTCTCATACTCTTTGCTCATACTTGGAGAAGTATCTTGCCTTTCTGTATGGGTGCACCACAGTAAGCTATTGTTATATACGGAAGTTATTTTGAAGCAGAACATTGTTTGCATGCTGGACTCTAAAACTGAGATGGAAAATGACTGTGGTTTATATGTTTCCTTGAGCCAGGGCAGCAAACTAACACAAAATTGATTCACAATGACAAGAGCCAAATGCAAAATCAATGCAAAGAAGAGAAGAAGATAATGCTCACATTCAATATACAAACGAGAAAATATTGTCATGCAGCTATGCAGTTACACTTGTTATTTAGGCCCAAAGGGAGCAATGTTCTTCAAGTATGGATCCAAAAGACTTGTCCTAAATTTAAAATGTTGTTGTACCCAGTGACCCTGTATCTTTTTGTGTCTAAGGCTGAGGGGGGAAAAACATTATCACAATGGGCCTAGGTTGCAGAAAGAAATAAGTAAATAAATACCAGGGGAGCAAGGATGTAGAAAAATGGGGGTCCTCCCGTTGGATGGCCACTGCTGATTCTGAGCACCTTCCTTGCTGTGCACCTCCTGCTGCCCAAGCAGAACCCTTTGTGCTAATTAGCTCTCAGCAGCAGCAGTGTCGCCACAGGCTGGCAGAAGAGGAGGAAAGTGACCAGGAACTGCAAATTGGGATACCAGAGACAGCGGCCTTGAAGCTTGCAGCAAAGGAACCAGCAGAGCTGGGAGGCTGCAGAAACCTCTCCTGGCTGTCCTTCTGTGACTCACCTAGGCTTCCCATCCACAGCCTCTCATTACACTACATTTCAGAGGAGTCCTCTGTCTGTGACCATGTGAAGTATTGTGTGACAACAGAAAAGTGCACCTGTACATATAGAAAGAAGTGCAATTTTGTGAACTACTTAGAGATATAGAACTTTTCTTAAATAAATAATTTTCACTATGTACAGGAACCATGGTGCTTGAGATATGTCTGGCTAATAAGCATCGCTGTCAGCAGATGAACAGTTTTTAGTTTGTTTATTTTTTATTTCATTAAATCGATTTGCATGTTACCAATACTGCAGTTTTTCAGTATTGATCATTTGAGACACAGAAGGAACTGTAAGGTAACTTGCAATCTAATTCAACGTTCCACTTGTTGGTGGTGGGGGGGAGCAGTCTTTGATATGTTTCTTTTCATTCCCTGTTACAGCAGCACTGCAGAGCATGAAAACAAAAAACAAAAATCGAATGTACTCTTAATAACTAAGAGCCCCAACAGTATTTTCCCATGTTTGCAATTTGTAAACAGTCCTTGGCTCTTTGTCTGAATACACACCAAACCATTCACAAGTGTCAGATCCACTGCAAGGTGGCAAACTAGGCTGTGTGAATCCATCACGACTCCATCTAACGATGGGTCAAAATACAGCTGTGAGTGTTGAACTGACTTTCCTTGTGCAGGTGATATTTGAAAAAAAAAATCAAAGAAAGGGGAATTTAAAAAATGGATGGACTGAAGCAAGTTTTCATTTAGAAAGCAGGCAAATAGATACCACCACTGAGCTTGGCAGGCGATTTCTAATCCGGAAATGCTTGGCTTGTGTTGAGAGCATCGTGATCATGGCTAGTCATTGCACTTCCATGCTGCATGAAGTCCCATTAGTATCTGTCAATGACCCACATTGACATTGTGATCCTTCCTTGTCTCTGTAGCCAGCTCTCATGTGAGCTTTCTTTTTTGCAGGCATAAAGGTCAGCTTTCTGACACCAAGCTAGTATTTAGCTTATGTATCTATTGATTATTTACAAAAGGTCTCTCTGCATTTGATTGACTGCTTTAAATCCTGGACGCGTGAACAAATACTGAAGTGGTAAAGCAGTAGAACTGAGGGCGGCAAGCTGTGTTGTTTGGCTTGTCAACATTGCTATTGTATTCTCATATTATTGTTTGCAGACACTGATGGGATAAAAGGCTCGCTTGCATCTCCTCAAATTTCAGCAGGCAAAAGACACTGTGCTCCAGTTAGGGTTAGAACCGGGAAGATATGAGAATTGGAGATGATTCTCCCTGGGTGGCAATGGAAGTTTGCTGTGCCTCAACTTCACTTACAGCCAGGAAAATGGGAATAATACTGGGCTTCTCCATAAGGGCCTGAGAAATGCATTATATTAACAATAGAGATGGGCTATAAAATCAGTTCGCAACACCACTGTTGCTGCGCTTAAGTCTTCCTTTTAAGATTTATATATTTGTTTATGTGTTGTATCATTTAATGAAACAATGTTTAGAGTCCTTCAGGTGTCTGACTTAAAAGCATATTTGCAGAGCAATCCAAAACCTGGCTGAGTATCGGAGGGGCATGGTGGACTGGTGGAGCTACTTCTGCAGTTGCAGTCCAGTTGTTCATTCCAAGTGGAGCAGAAGGGGATGGAGCTAGCATAGGGATTGGTCAAGTGATAACAGTGGGGCCAACTCAGGCGGAATTGGGGGCTCTGTGTGGATGGAGACCTCTGTGGAGGGAGACACCACCCCATCCAAACCTGCCCTCAGCATGAGAGACTGGGAGTTGGTTCTAGCAGCTGCTATTCATAAGCATGGCAGCAGATCATAGCTAGTAACCAACCATAGCGCTTTCCTACATGAATTTGTCTAAACCTCTTTTAAACCCATCCAAGTTGGTGGCCATCATGGCCTCCTGTGGAAGCAAGTTCCATACTTTAACTATGCACTACATAAAAAATACTTTCATGGGTAGATAAATCTCACCAATTGAAATCAGTGAGATTTAAATATGTGTAACTTTGGCTGTGTCCTGAGAATTCACAATGTATGGTGTAGTGATTAACTTGTAAAGTGTGGTTGCTAAATGCAAAGTGTACAATGGCTATATTTTAGTATCTTCAATAGTTACTTCCTAGAAACTGTAAATGTCTACTTTGTTATAGGTAGAACTTCAATCAGCAGCAGCAGATGCTTTCACCGACAACCCTTTGTCTATCTGAAATCCTTCTTCCCTTTTCATCAGAAGAGCCTCACATTATTCTAGCTCCTATTTGTGGTCCGTCCCCTGTTGATTCACCTTCTTCAATCATTTCCCCTCACCAGCTACCCACTGAGCAAGCATCTAATTGAAACATTTTTCACTTTTTAAAGCAATCCTGCCTTGTCCATAGCCTCAGAACCCTTCCCAAAATTTTTAGTATGGAAGAATGAGAGACTTTTGTTTCAGCTCTGACCACCACCACCCCTTCACAAATAGTCAGTTTGCTAGGATGTTTTGAAACAGCTTTATCGGCTGAGGTTTGTCTTGGAATCATGTTGTTCCCCCTTGCAATAGGCATAGCAAGTCCTAAAACATCAATCTTGTATATGAATTATATATGTAATAATAATAACAACAACAACTCTTTCTTTTAGGATTTGATACCTACTTTACTTCCCGCACACTGGAGAACAACAGAAGAAATGTGTGGTTTGCAGAATACTGGGAAGAAAACTTCAATTGCAAGTTAACGATTAGTGGGTCAAAAAAGGAAGACACAGATCGTAAATGCACGGGTAATTTCATTCTCTTTGTCCTTCCCATGATGCTGTACGTGGCCGGCATAAAATGTCTGTGTAGCTGGTTGGAGATAAGTTGAGAAAGGGAGACAGAGAGAATTTTTATCTGTTTTATAAAAATTGGAACTCAGAAGCACAAGTCTTACAAAGAAGAAGAAATAGATTAAGTAAGAAAGACACTTTTTCTGTTTCTGCCTGTCCATCCTTTAGTAACTGACATTTGTCATTGATTTTTGTGCGAGAGAGAGAGAGAGAGAGAGAGAGAGAGAGGTGTTTGTATCATTTTGAATGTTTCCTCTATACATTTATTTCATACAAGAGAAGTTGTAATCTGGGAAAGAGCATTGCTTTCTCCTGGTCTGGAACTGAAATAGATTTGAGTAGGGAATGCGTCTCTCTTTGAGGGGAGATACCTATATAAGATGTGAATATGTGTAAGGACTTAAGAGGAGCCCTACTGGGATCAAGACTAACATCTACCTAGTCAGTCTTTTTCTTTACACAGTGTGAATGAAATCTAGATGTTCCATACAGTAATCATGTTTAGTGGCCATTAATAGACCTTTCTTCCATGAATTTCTCCAGTTCCTCTTTATAGCCACCTGCAATTGTTGAATCAACAAATTTTTATGGTGATTCCATGAATTAGACATGTGTTGCTCTCCTGAATCTTCTGACAATCAGTTTCATTGGGGTATCCCTGTTCTTGAGTACTACTGGAGGCTTTTGCATGTACCACATGTGATGTTTTGATTGAGCTATGCAGCATGACCCAAGATCTCTATCCTGGTTAGTCACTGTCAGCTCAGTGGTGCCAGTTCAATCCCACCAAAGTGACATTAGGATTATTTTAACAGCTATGTGCATACTCTTACTTACGTTAAGAACATTGGAAGATTGCCATCCAAAGGCCTATCCAGTCAAGTGGTTTGCCCAACGCATATGCGACATGAGCAAGTGGAGTTGCTCAAATCCCTTGTCCTACCCTCCGCTTTGACTGCCCTCTTCTCCATCTTTTTCAGCTTCACAGAATCCTTTTAGGGGAGCACACACACCATTCCAAATGTAGTCAGACTGTGGATTTATACAAAAGCATTGTGAGATTGGCAGGCTGTTTTCTGTTCCTTTTCTAATGATCTCAAACATGCAATTCGCTTTTTTTCCACAGCAAATGCACACAGGGTCAATGTTTTCATCGATCCCTTTCTTGCCTAGTCTTTACCTCTGCAGGGCTGGTGGGCGCATTAAATGAGTTGTTTGTGAAAGTAAAACTCTGGATCCAGCCTACTGTAATTGCAACGGTTAACAAAAACACCATGGGAGCCTATGGCTGGGCGATTGCCAAAGGTGATCAAGGTAGTAAAGTTGTGATATAAACATACACACTCCTACCACGGCCACTATCAATGCTGCCTTTGAAACCGAGAGTTGAGTTTGCTCTAGTCTGTTCCCACTACCACTTTGTTAGGACATGGCTTTGCACAAAGGGAGAAATAAGATGAACGAATCAGTGCAATCTTGTCTTCTGCCTGACACCACACTAGAGAGATTTCTTCTGTTTGTATGCACAAGCGAACAAGAAAAATAAAATAATGGTTCTAATGTAATTCTGCGTTTGCTGTGTCTGCTTTGCAGATATATCCAAGTGCGGCCATATTTTCAAGTGTCTCTGGATGCGTTTTCCTGCTTTAATGTACCAACAAACTCCCTTCCTTTAATGAACCATGCTTCTTTGGAAGCCCAAACATTTGACTGTAGTTGTGGCAGTTTTCCCTCATTAGATAACGTCTTAAATGTTGCCTGCCTTGTGCTCAACAAGGCATAATGAAGTGATATTGGGGTGACATCACCCTAAATGTCACCTTCTTGGATGGTAGGTGACTCGGAGACGTTTCTAATTACCAGAGTCTGTAATTGGCCTGAAGGTGCACTTCAGTTAATGGTATAGAGAATGAGCTGCTTAGGGGGAGAGATGCCGTAAATGGCAGCTATTTTGTAAAAGACAGAGAGCACTGTATGTTTTTTCCCCATGGAAATTCAGCAGGAAAAGAAATGTGTCAGGCATACAAATTTAAGGCAGTAAGCATCCCGTTCTGATCTCCTACTTACTCTGGCATCTTTCAGTTGGCTTCTGTGGGAATTCTCCTGATTGAAGCTGGGGCAAGAGGAGGAGACAGAACAAAATGAGAAGGCCAATTCAGTCTCTGGGTTTGCTTATGGGAAAGAATGCCTTTAAATAACACATAACTTAGTCAACTGTGGAAATAAAGAGGCTTAAATTGGAACAACAGTATTGTGGTTGGCCCCAAATTTATGCCTTCAAAAATAAATAAAAAATGACCGCACTCATATATGATTTCTCAGTCACTGCACTCACTCTTTAAAATACTTAGAAATAAATAAATGGTTCAAAAGGCCAAAGAATAACACAGCAGCATTCTCTCAAGCCTTTGGTGATCTTCAAAGGAGCAGATGTCACAAACTCCCTGCTTGGCTTTCAGCAGTTCAATAAGGTTTACGCCCAGAAAAGTATGCATACTATTGTGACTTCGATATTTGTGCTTCTATGTTCTAGTGTTCTTGTTGACAACATAGTACCTTCTTAATGCTGCTGCTTCCAGTTGCAGCTAAGTGCCATAGTGTCAAAATCAAGTATGGACAAATCTGTTTATGACACAAGAGAGTTTGTATGTGTTTGTTCATTCATATGTTTGTAATAATAATAATAATAATAATAATAATAATAATAATAATAATAAATATAATAAATAAATAAATAAATATATTATTATTTATACCCCGTCCATCTAGCTGGGCTTCCCCAGCCACTCTGGGCGGCTTCCAAAAAAATATTAAAATACTATAATACATCAAACATTAAAGGCTTCCCTAAACAGAGCTGCCTTCAGATGTTCCATCATTCTGCATGCTTGCTGTAAATTTTGCCATAAAACACACCTTTTTTGTATCTGAATTATCCTAAAATACACATTTTCATATGCATTTTAACCCCAAATATGTATTTTATTCACATTTTAGCACTTTTTTGAGCCGAGAACTGTATTGCAAAATTCAGAGAAGTGTGTGGGGAAATCATTAACTGAATTAGGCCTGCTAGCTTTAAAATGTGGACTGAACGAAACCCTCAATTATCCCTAGCCAAAATAGCAGAGTAAGAAATGTTATTCCAAGTATGGACTAAGCCCAACGTCACTTAACCCACATTTCAGACCTTTGTTGGGATTGTGTGAATTGGTGTAAATGCCTATCCATAATAATTGCAAATGAATATTAATAGGAGATATGTTTTTAAAATAATAAAAAACCATGCAAAACAATACACACTAGAGCAGTGAGGCTTAGTTTTAGGCTAGATCAGCAACTCTATCATCTATCTATCATCTATATCTATCTATCTATCTATCTATCAATCTATCTATCAATTTATCTATCTATATCTATCTATCTATCTATCATCTATCTATCTATCTATCTATCATCTATCTATCTATCTATCTATCTATCTATCTATCTATCTATCTATCTATCTATCATCTATCTATCTATATCTATCTATCTATCTATCTATCATCTATCTATCATCTATCTATCATCTATCTATCATCTATCATCTCTCCCCCCCCCCCCGTGTGTGTGTGTGAAGTTAGTTGCCCTTCTCAGTCCTCGTTAAAAATTGTGACAACAAAACTTGCATAGAATAGCCTAGAGAAAGGCAGAAACTAATGAGGGGAAAATGAGAAAAAGAAAGCCTCAAATGAACAGCCCAAGGGTTGATAATGGAATATTAGCTATAAATTGAAATAAATAAGAAATCTGAAAAGGTGCAGCAAGGGAGGGGGCTTTCTCAGCACATTCCACCTTAGGGGAAATGTAGTCTGTGACATTTCAAGCAACTTCATGATGTGTAATTCAAATCTCAGAGCATATTTCAGAGGACGGGTTTGCATGAAGGTAGAGAAATCTGCTGCAGGAAGGCACACTTTTTAACTTGCTTGGAGAGAAAGTATGCCTTAGTTTTATTTGTGGATAAAGTCACTTGACTTCAGAGTGACCTTGCCTCTGCAGTTCTTGCTGTTCGAGATGAAGTATCTAAGGCCATAGTCAGTGGGGTGTTCTGAGATCAGTTTCCGCTTATGCAGACAGCTTATGTGGACAAGATGTTTGTAGCTAGATGTCCA
This sequence comes from Podarcis erhardii, assembly GCF_964252035.2. Classification (NCBI taxonomy): domain Eukaryota; kingdom Metazoa; phylum Chordata; class Lepidosauria; order Squamata; family Lacertidae; genus Podarcis; species Podarcis erhardii. The sequence goes on along the minus strand of NC_138498.1, from coordinate 91,951,259 downwards.
ACCACACACCCATCCGCCCTGGCTTATTAATTCTAGCAGAGGAGGCTGATGGTTTGGTCCAGAGCATCTGCAGGAATATGTGTACCTGTGTTTGTATGGGTTGTGGGATGCGAGGAATTGCTAGAGAGTGTGCCGCAGTGTGTGAGATTGTGGGGAGCATTTGTCAGGCTGTGTGGGGTTGCAAGGTGTGTGTGTGTGTGTGTGTGTGTGCTCGGTTGTGGGGGCTTCCTGTGTGTGTGAGGGTGGCAGCACTGTGAGTCTAAGTCAGGGCCAGATTTAGGTTTGATGACGCCCTAAGCTACTGAAGGTAATGGGGCCCTTTATATGTCCAGCTGTCCTTTGTCAGCGACAAATTGTCGCTGTTTTTTATGTTGAATGTATGCTATATGGTAATGTATGGACCTAATAAGTGTCTAAAGCCATTTGCTGTATGTAGGTGTGTGTGTTTTTTACCTTATATTTTGGAAATGTACATCCAGGGGTTTTTTCCCTTTAATTTTTTTTTGGGGGGCCCAAGAGAGTGGGGCCCTAAACTATAGCTTGTGTAGCTTATACACAGTGGCGTAGCGTGGGGGGTGCAGGGGGGGCCGGTGGCACCGGGTGCAACATCTGGGGGTTAGCTTGGGGGGGGGGCAAATCCACGGGTTAGGGGGCGCAAATCCACGGGTTAGGGGGCACAAATCCATGGGTTAGGGGGCGCAAATTACTTGCCTTGCCGCGGGTGCTGACAACCCACGCTACGCCACTGCTTATACGTAAATCCGGCACTGGTCTAAGTGTAGGAATTTGAGTGAAGTGAGACAGTGAAATCTCTAGCATATGTGTATAGGTACTTTTAACCCGGATAACAACAGCAGTTCCTTTGAGTTTTAAATGGTTCAGATTTGTCAGGGGCATAAATGACATTCGGTGAACATCTTGAAATCATTTCTTGTTTGGGGATAATGGAAACTGTGATCCTTTTATGGACCTATAATTTTAATGTAAACTATGAATGCTTATGTGCCAATTTTTTGGTTAAAAAGAAAATAAAAAACAATGGAATTTGTCTACCTGCCTTGACAGCATATAGAGTGGCTCTGAAACTTGAAATCTAAGGCAGGAGGTGAATCAAGGTTACTTTTTTTTCTTTTTCGCAGTGCCCACCCTGCACCACACAAGGGCCTCATGTCTCACTCTGTCAGCTTGGACACCAAAGAAATCATAACAGACATTTTGTTGTTCAAAGCAAAACCAAGCTGACTAGAAGGCGGAAACACTCTTGCACAGCTCAAGTGGGGAGGAGGAGGAGAAGTCACTCATTTTGACAAAGAGGCCCAGGTTTAAATCAGAGGGAATTATTTTAGCAGCAATTTGGAGGGGGGATGTTGATGGAAGTTTGATAGTTTGTTTCACCTGCTCCCTCCTTGCTCTTTTATAGAGCAAGGGCACTTAAAAGAGTGGTGGACTAGCCAGGGTTTCTCCCACCTGTTCAAACCAATTTCCATCTACCAACAAACATTACACTTCATTTAATGATTTCTCTCTCCTTCTCCTTCTTGTTTTAGTGTTAATGTTGGCAATAGTGCTTAAAGTGCTATGCTTCCACTCCCAACCTTAGTTGTAGAATTGTGGAGTGTGAGCTGCTTTTTATTCCAGTATTTTGTTGTTTCTTTTTTAATCTCTTAGTCCTGCCCAAATCATCTTTAAAAACTCCTAGCACAAAAACCTGTGTATGCATTAATGTGCATCCAAATTGATTTCTCAGAGGCACCTCTCTCATGTCTGTATGGTTGGTTGGTTGGTTTATTTGTTTGTTTGTTTTACCGCCCTTCATACATAGATCTCGAAGTGGTTCACAACATGAAAATACAAGTTTTTTAAAAAACAAACAAAAACAAAATGCATAATAAAAACAAGAACGCAAAACCTCCACATAAACCAGTACCTCTCCTCCCCCCAAGCCCTTTCAGAAACACATTTAAAAGAGTATCAGATGTTAATTTCCAGACCAACTGCCCTCAAAACAGTGGAAGAGGTTTTAAACCATTCCTCTTTTATCTACCTTAACATTGTAACAAGTGTGTGTGTGTGTGTGTGTGTGTGTGTGTGTGTGTGTGTGTGACCCCCACAAAGCTCTGGGTGTATTTGCCTGGAATTTGGCACGTTAAATCTATTCTGGAGGGACTGCTGTTCCTGAGAATTTTACCTACTTCCATCAAAAGGGGAGTGAAATATTATAAACCATTCTTATACACTTGTAAACATATATACCACAGAGTGACTCAGAACATATTGAGCTGCTTCTCAAAGTGACAGACTCAAGTACAAACTGAATCTTGTGTCTTGGGCACACCCTTATACGCTTATTGATTTTTATAAGAATACAGTCCTGTCTGGAGAAATATGTGTAAGGTTTTTTTTCTGAGTTTCAGAATCCAGAAATAGCTACTCTGAGTTTGAGATCTGTTGGTCTTTTGTTGAAAGTGGCAAAAAGCTTTGTAATGGGTCAAATTCCTTTCTTTGATAAATATGCACAACTCACATTAAACACAGTAGGAGCTGTGTGTACATTCCTGAGGGCAGCTTTCGGTCCAGTGTGTGCTTCTAAATGACAACTTTAAAGGCAGCAATTATTTATTTTTTGACAGAACTTGGCAAGTACTGAAGATTGCTACTTTTCTTACCAAAATGCTTCTAGGTTTAAAATACATAGATTTCATCAAGGGAGTTTGTTTGGCCTATTTATTTGCCCACCGAACTATATATTACAAATCCTTACAAATGATTACTCTTTGTTCTCCAGCACATCACACGTCCATTTTAAAATAAAATAATACTTTGGGGGATGTTTTATGTTTTGTTATGGATTGAAAACCTTAGTCTTTACTTATATCATTCTTAGCTTGGGAATTAGCCAACTACCAAATGTAAGTTCTTTTGATTTCTATTGATTTCAGTTGCTGAGATTTACAGTGCACTCCTATCGAAGCCTGCTCCGAAGCAAGCTCCATTTAGTTAAATTGTATTTATTCTCAGTTGTGTGTATAGGATTACACAACCAAGCACATGCAGTTAAATAAATGGGAGTTAACCAGGTCTGCCCAGTGCCTGATTTATGTATAAGCTAAACAAGCTTTAGCTTAGGGCCCCACTCTCTTGGGGGCCTGAAAAAAATTAAAGGGGAAAAAACTGGATGTACATTTCCAAAATATAAGATAAAGAACAAATAAAATAAAACCTACATACAGCAACAGTAGTTTGTGTTGTGCAGGCTCCTATTTGTTATGCGCAAATGGCTTTAGATATCTATTAGGTCCATAAATTATAGTAGGCATCCCCAACCTTCGGCCCTCCAGATGTTTTGGACTACAATTCCCATCATTCCTGACCACTGGTCCTGTTAGCTAGGGATCATGGGAGTTGTAGGCCAAAACATCTGGAGGGCCAAAGGTTGGGGATACCTGCCATATAGCATATATTCAACACAAAAAACAGCGGCAATTTGTTGTTGACAAAGGACAGCTGGGCAAATAAAGGGCCCCATTACCGTCAATAGCTTAGGGCCCCATCAAACCTAAATCTGGCCCTGGGTCTGCCCAACCTGAAGGGTTGGGCCAATATATTTTGCTGCCTGAGGCAAATAAAATAACGTTGCCTCCCTCCATTCTACATACAGAAACTGGTCAGAGTAGCTGAATCTTACTTCATGAGGACCACAACCTAAGTTAGAGAGCACAGGGAAGGCTTTGTAACACACACAGCTCTGTCCTGATTGCCGCCCTCCAGTATCCATTGCCAGGCTTGGCCCACCCATGAGGCAAGGTGAGGCAACCACCTCAGGTGGCAGGACCCACAAGGAAATGGAAATCTTTATTTTCCCCTTGTTCTTAATGTAGATCTTCACTGAGCCCTTCTTTCCTGGCAGAGAGCAGGGAGCCATTTTGGGGGTTGCCTCAAGTGCTGAAATGTCTTGAGGCAGCCCTGCTTGCTGCCTGAGGCAGCTGTTTCACTCTGCATAATGGTAGGGCCAATGCTGCCCAATCAAACTCAGCCTCCTACACTGAGGCTTGCTGGGTATTTAAATAGCAGAATTACTTGAGTTCATAACAGCAGCGTGCCAGGGTGCAGAGCAGTAGCCATGCCCTGGTGGCTGCAATATTGTGCTCACTGGGGTGGGGCAAGAGAGGGGCAAGATGGAGCTTCTCTGTGTTGTCAGCGACTCCGCAGGTACATACACACTGTGGGCTGCCAACAACAAACTGGATTTCCCCCAGGCTCTCCCCGTTCCCGACCCAGGAAGCATACTCTTCATGCACTGGACAGTTGAGCTCGAACCAATGCCTCAAATTACAATAAAGGAGATTCTGACTAAACATCAGGAAGAACTTTCGGACAGTAAGAGCTGTTCAACTGTGCAATGGTCTCCCTTGGGAGGTGATGAACTCCCCTTCCTTGAAGGTTTTTAAGTCAAGGTTGGATGGTCACCTGTTGTGGATGCTTTAGCTGAGAATTCCTGCATTGCTGGGGGTTGCACTTCCAACTCTACAATACTATGATTCTTCCCAATGCTGGGAGGCAGGGCTTTGGTGACAGTACTTACCAGTATGGAGTCCTGGCACCTCTCTTTTTCACCTGACCATGTCAGCCATTATGCACATTATCTGTATATGGTTACCAGCACCTCATTTTTTACCGAAGGAAAAACTGCTGGAAGGGCAGCACTATTGCTTGGCAATAGAAATCATTAAGAGTGACTGTTATGTGGTAATTTGTAAAATGGATGGTGTTGGAAGTAAATAAGAATATGAAATGCAGTAATATTAAATCATAAAGACCCATCAAGAACAGCACATGGGAAACCTCTTGAACGAAATTGTCTTAATTTGGAATTAATTTGTGTAATTGGGTTGAAATTGGAAAATCAATAAAAATAATTGGCACAAAACCCTATTGCTCAGCCTCGCCTTGCCCTATGCACTACTGCTGGTTTCTACTGGGATTCTTATCTATGGCTGCTGGGCTTATTAGGTTACAGGGATACAGACTTCCCCTTAACAGGAGTTAAATATTCGCATCTAGCAGCCAGTGAAGTAACTTGGAGCTCGGCTGGTTGCTGCAAAGGCTGTTGGGCAAATTCTACTGGGCTGGGTTTGACGATAATAACTGTGATTCAAATCCACACAGGCTTTTCTCATTACCAGTTATGGTGGATGGTACTCTGTGAGCTGATGGGTGCTTTGTTTTGGCAGAGTTAAAAACCAGAGAACCACTTTCATGCACTGATTATATAACCGGGTCAGAGGCAAGGAACATTTGTTGATTGCAAGGAACGTTTATGTCATATGCATATAGATGAGCGATCAACCTTTGTGGTCTCCAAGTGGCCACACACATCTTATAGATGCCGTGTAAGTGGGACTGATAAGTTATTTTGCCGTAATGATACTTTCTCATGTCTTGAACAGAATATAAAATTATTTGGGAGAGCGGGTATACATGGTATCCAACTAACCTTTACTTAAAGTAGACCCATTGAAAACAATAGGCCTATCTTAGTTGTAGTCATTAATTAAAGTGGGTAGTTAAATACCACCCTATATTCATGAGCTGTAAAGGATATTTTGTAGAGACTCATTGAAAGTCTAACAAAAGGCTATTTGTCTTGATACTGGCTTTAAAACTACTGGTATTTTGAACCATATGAGCTACAGTGTGTCAGGCTCGAACAGAACTAGCACCCCAAGGTATTGAAAGACAAGATGTCAGTGGCATGTTTATATTCACCTTAGCTCAGAGCAATTATGACGGCTTGGCTGGCACATTGGCAATGGTACAATAGAAATGCGAACGTTAGTGGTAATTGCTGCTTCAGAATATAGCTCTGGTGTGCGCCTCTTAAAGGAATGTTGCTGAATCCATTTCCTATAAAGGGCATCCATCCTTACAGTTATAACCCATTATTTAAAACCTTTATATGCAATAGTTTTTCAATGGAACCACATCAAAACTGAATAATTTTGCAGGCTTTGTTCCTTTGGGATGATGGCATGGTCTGAAACAGAGATCACATCTACATGCAGAGGCCAAAATGCACTTGTGAGAAACTCCCTATTCAGATACTAGGCGCACAGAGAATGTGCAGTTGCTTCCCTCACAACCAGCTTCATATTCCTCAAGAAAATAGAACGTAGCAAAGGATGTGAATGAATATTTGCTGCTGCTCATTTGTTAAATTTCTACATCACCTTTCATCCGAGGATCACAGGGTGGTTTACAAAGAAATCCATGATAGTAACAGCAAAACCATCCACAAAAAAACCACCACTAACATCCTGATCTGACCAATGCAAAAACCTGCATTCTTTGCAAATGCAGTCCGCAGAAGGATCATCTTATGACAGCATTCTCACTTGTTTTGGTGCATTCCATATTCCGACATTCTATATGATCCACTTGGTGACCTTGAGTTTCGGAATCAGCCTTCAGTGTTCCAATTAAGCAGAGCTTCTTGTCGTACAGTCCGCATAACCTCCTAGGAAGTTGCCTTAAGCACGTCTTCAGACCATTGCACCATCCAGTTAGAATCACAGAATCACAGAGCTGGAAGGGAATCCTGAGAGTCATCTCGTCCAGCCCTCTGCAATGCAGGAATCTTTGAGCTCAACGTGGGGCTCAAACTCAAGAGCCTGAGATTAAGAGTCCCATGCTCTACCAACTGAGCCATCCCAGCCAGATCTAGCTCAGTGCTGTTTACATTGACCATCAGCAACTCTTCAGGGGTTTAGAAAGAAATGTTTTTGAGCCCTACATGGAAATACCATGGAGCCTTTTGTGAGTGAGGCATGTATGATGGCCCTTCCATAAATCAGTCATCCCTAAATTTCTCTCTGATCTCTATCAGACTAGATCTCACACTTTGCTGTATAACAGGATCGCAATTCTCATCCCCCCCCCCAAAAAAAGCTCAACAACTTTGCCTCATCCTTCCTCAACTCTTGTCAATCCAATGGGTAGATCACTGTCAGTTGTGGGTTTTTTTATATTGTGGGAGTAGACTGCAGTCTCTTGGAAGTTGGACAGCCCTGCTGTATAAGATTTGCAGTTTCTTACATTCATATCTGTGAGCAACCAACCATTTAGCAGAACGAACTAATACTTTTACCTAGTCTGTGAACTATTGTCTTCTGTGGCCTGTTTATTATGTGACTTCAAAAAAATAAAATAATCTATGAAGGAATTTGTTTATTTTTCTAGTCTTTCACCACATCCACTTTTCCTTTTCTGACGTATCTGTTAGAGTGTTGTAATCCCTTATTTTCTATTGTAAACTATTTGGAGTGTGGGATATGTATATATTCCTTCTGTCCCCCACCTTTTCCCCCAATGTGCTCAAGACACTGTACATGATTTCTCATTCTTCATTTTATCTTCATGACAACTCTGTGAAGTAGGTTAGACTAAGATATGGTGACTGGTCCAGGATCATCCAGTGAGCTTCATGACTGAATGGGGATTCAAACCCTGGTCTCTCAGGTCCTAGCCCAACACTCTAACCACTGCACCATGCTGGTTCTCTCTCTTAAATAACCATATCTCTAGTGAGGTATTGTTTCTGGGGCAAAAGATCAGCTGCTCCCTTCCTTTGTCTGTCAGTGACACATATATGAAGTCCTGGAACCAGCTTTTGTCTCCCCCATTCCCAAAAGTCCCCCCTCTCTTTGAAAGGCACAACCTGAAAACATGATGTAATTTAGGAGTGGGGAACCTGTGACACTCCAGAGATGCTGGGCTTCAACACACATGAACCCTGACCCTTGGTCATGCTGGCTGGGGCTCATGGGAGTTGGAGTCCAACAACTTCTGGAGGCCCTCCACAACTTTTCCACCTCTGCTTTAATTTAATCAAAGCAAAACCAAATGTCCCACTTTGAAAGGTGCCCAGGAATTCTTTGCTGACTCTTCTAAGAGACCGCAGAAGGAGAGTTTATATAAAGAAAATAATTGCCCTACTTTCTGGTCATTATTTCATACTTCCTTCTTAATAGCACCCTGTCATAGTCGGGCAAATCCCAACAAACCCAATTTTATTCTGTCCGGGGGGAAAGATTATCCCGTTGATCACTTTTGATGGCAATAATCTTTGATGGCATGCCTTTTTTTTTCATCAAAGAATGACAGACAATCCTGATGAAACTGACATTGAACTTGGTGGTTGGAGTTTGGAGCAGGGAAATTAGACTGGTGAGTTAGTGTGGGAGCAAATTGTGCTGCGGCATTGCTGAAACGGAGTGTGGAGCTGATCAATCTGTGTTGGTCCCGTGGGCTAACCGAGAGGCGAGGTCCGAGTCCAGTCTGAGGTCAAAGGTGCAGTATGGAGGCAGTCTGTAAAAGTTGAAGCTAGATGCAGGCCAGGGAGTTGGGTGAGGTCAGGAGCTCCAGCAGGATAGCAGGACAGGGTTCAGGCAGGAACTGTCAACCAACGAAGTTGCTCCCGCAACTTGGGACTGGGGCTGGCTGGCTTTTATCTGCCCCAAGGCACAAGGCAGCCCTGATCCTCAGGTGACTTGCCTCTCCTGGCCTGGAGGCGAGCACTCCTCCTGCAGGAACTTAGTTCCCTCCGCCTCTCTGCCCTGAGCCTCTGCAGCTCAGGAGAGGCCGAAGGGTTACCAGACCCAGAGGCAACCTCAGCTTCCCCTGACGGGGCTGAGAGTGGAGCACCTGCAGGCAATGGGTCCTCCATCACCTCAGGAGCCAGAGCAGACTCAGCTGGTGCCTGCACCTGAGGATCCAGCACAGGTGAGGACCCTTCAGGCTCAAGCCCCAGCCCCAGCTCAGCTGGTTCTGAAGGCGGGGACTCCTGTGCAGGCTGGGATTCTTCAAGTTCAGCATCCGAATCCAAATCCCAAGCCATCACACAATCTCTTGGAGGGGAGGGCAGGACATAGCTATAGTAAATATTTTAAATATGTGTTTTTTCTTTAGACCTAATAATTAACTACAGGATGCCATGGTAATCACCTTGGATAATTAGCTTTTTTCATGTTGAAGCCTCTTTCTGTTCTGTTGCAAATTAAGATAAACTTCCCTCGAGACAATAACATATTACCGGTAAACCTCTTGTGTATGTTAGTCTTGTACAAAATATCTCTCTGTAGGCTGTTTCGCTATCGTCTTTGCCACTAAGGGACATGTTATTCTTTCCCCCTCCCCTGCAGTTTAGGGCACGGAGGAAGTGATAACAAGTCTCAGAACTGGGGTGTGGGTCAGTGCAGCCATTGGCAGAAAAAAAATGGCATATGACAGAGGACTGCTACTGGGGAATACTATTATAGAGGAAGACAATCTGATTGCACATTGATCACTCCACCTTATAAGGTGTCTTTGAACCAACAGTATTGTGGTAACTTTTGTGATAGCCCCTCTGATTTTAAAGTTCTATTGCTGAATGCTGGGTCAATTTTTCCATCTTTGCCTCATTAAGTAGTTGGTCCCTTACCTTTCTCGCCCCGATCTGGCCACAGTGATCCATGTGGCGGTCACCTCCAGCCTTGACTACTGTAATTCGCTCTACGTGGGGCTGCCCTTGAAACTGTCCCACAAACTCCAGTGGGTGCAGAATGCTGCAGCAAGGCTCTTCACGGGGTCCCTGCCATGGGAGCATATTCACCCAGTGCTTTACCGGTTGCACTGGCTCCCGGTGGAGTATAGGGTCAGGTTCAAGGTGCTGGTCTTGACCTTCAAAGCCCTTTGTGGCTTAGGGCCCTCGTATTTACAGGACCGTCTCTCCTGGTATGCCCTACAGAGGACCTTAAGGTCCATGAATAACCATAGTTTAGAGGTCCCGGGCCCTAAGGAAGTCAGACTATCCTCCACCAGGGCCAGGGCCTTTTCAGTGATGGCTCCAACCTGGTGGAATGCTCTGTCCCATGAGACTAGGGCACTTCAGGATTTAACCTCCTTCCGTCGGGCCTGTAGACAGAGCTATTCCACCTGGCCTTTAATTTGAATTCAGCCTGATCTTTTAATTCCCTTCCCTTTCCTTCCCTCCCCCTCCCCTTTTATGAAGATTACCCACTCTGAGACCCCACAGCTAATTCTCCCTTGGCCTCCTCGCTGGCCCAGATAGGACCAATTCAGCCAGCTGGGGATTATCTAATGCTTATTTCCCCTAATTGATTTATGAATTTTGAATTTTGTTGTTATTCATGTTTTTATACTGTATTTTATGCTGCTTTTACAATTAAGTGTTTTAAATTTGTTTATAGCTGCCCTAAGCCTGGTTTTTGAACCGGGAAGGGCGGTGTATAAATAAAAAATTATTATAATTAATTAATTAATTAATGCTAGAACATCTGTCAGCCAGGATTTGAACATGCTCTCCTGGTGTGTATCGCAGGAGCCTGATTGAAAGAATCAGGAGTAAATTTGAGTCCAATTAGCAGGTTCAACCCAGAGACAGAAGAAGAAGAAGAGTTTGGATTTGATATCCCGCCTTTCACTCCCTTTAAGGAGTCTCAAAGCGGCTAACATTCTCCTTTCCCTTCCTCCCCCACAACAAACACTCTGTGAGGTGAGTGGGGCTGAGAGACTTCAAAGAAGTGTGACTGGCCCAAGGTCACCCAGCAGCTGCATGTGGAGGAGCGGAGACGCGAACCCAGTTCCCCAGATTACGAGACTACCGCTCTTAACCACTACACCACACTAGCACCAGACAGGGAGGTGGTTCAGTGGTGGTCCATCACTGACCAGAAACCTAGTCCAGCCTTCATTAAATTGAGCAATCCGTATGAAACCTATTGAAGTGATGTGAAAATAGAATCACATGCAAAACAATTTCACGTATGAAATCAATTTCAAATCCAGTGCAGAGATAGACTGTTTTTATTTAATTGGGGGGGGGGGGTTCCAAAGAGTAAGTGGCAGCACAATTCCTGCATCATATGGAACAGATATTCAGATAATATGGTGTCTGCAGAAGGAACTCTCTTGCAATGTGCAGTGATCAGCTGGGTATACAAAGGGTGAGATGATCATGTAGATAGCCTGGTCCCAAGCTGTATAGGGTTTGTACACCGGTCTCAGCACCATGAACCTAGACCAGGATCTAACTGCAGTAGGTTTAATACGATGATGATATTCTGCTCCAGTAAGCCGTCAAACAACTGCATTTTTCAGGTTGCAACATTTGGGGCATTTTATTTTCAAAGATAAGGCAAATAAGAAAATCCATGTTAGAGATTGAGATAAGTCCCCCCTCCCTTTCTTTTACTACTAGAACCAAGGTCATCTGTTGAAGCTGTTAGACTATTCAGGGGAGACAAAAGGAAGGACTTTCTACACAACCTCTGGAATTCACTCCCACAAGATATAAGAATACCGCTTCAGGTTTGTCCCTAGAACAAAGCAACGGCTAACTATGAATCCAGATCAGGGAACTCAGGGAGATGAACCTTGCTGAACCTTAACAAGTCACTGGTAAAACGAACACCTATATACAAACAAACGCAGGACAGAAAGCATTTCCAGTTTTTCTTAAGGGAAACACTGAGGCAGGGACAATTTGCTGCAACAATCCAACACAAGTAACCCAATAGTCAGCCAGCCTCAGACACGCCAAAGGAATTTGGCACAAATGGAGCACAACACATATGCAGCAGAGGACAGGAAACTAGTCCAGGAACTCAACACCACTTGCTGGATTTGCTCTATGCCATTATGGAGATCTCTGTTACTGCTGTTTCTATCACTTCCATGTGTGCAGCTGCTGCCATGACGTTCACTGCTACAGCCACAGTACAGATGTGGTAGTGGCTGCTGCTGGCCAAAATGCAGCACAAGCAAAACCACTGTCAAGCTTGTCCTACTTCTGCTGTCTGCAATGAGATTTATGGACATCACCAAGTTGTCCAACTGGCCGGTAGGCAAAGCTCCCTACCCTGCTCAGACTCTCTCCTCTGTCTTAGCTTCTGTGATAGGAATATTATGGTCTTAGATATATGGTAATATTCATAAGTGTACCAACCAAGCATATACATAGATCAGCACAGGAAGGCCAACCTGGAACCATTTTGATTCCTAAACTGACCAAATGTTTTCTCTGCAAGGTCAAACTGGGAAACCTCCCCATTGTCTCTTTCCTCACAAATCCTGTCTTAAGGACACATTTAAGATATGAATAGGGTGTGAGCCTGTGACCTGGCCCAGGAAATATGTATTTATCACTACAAAAGAATGGCCAGGCTCCCCAGGCAATCCAATCAAGTAACCTGCCAGACAGGAGATAAACAACAACAGGAGAAAAACAATATTCAAATTTATGTTTTAGACCACCTTTTCTGTGATGTAGGTGTGATGTATCTGAGGGGTAGTCTTAGGTTACACCCCTTCTGTGATGTATGTATGATGTTTCTGGGGGTGGTCTTGATCTACAGGATGGGAATTTCAAAAGTCTTTATAAGGCCTTGCATGCCATTTTTCTGGGTCCCTCCTCTCTCCTGCATGTGAGGGGAGCACCCTGTTGCAACAGTTCAATAAAGATCAAGCTTACTAGCTGCTTTGCTTCTCAATATTCTCTGGTTGGCCTCTGTTATTCTCTTCTACCAATAGGGAACCTATGTAAGGACTCTATATGGGCTCTTGGATACCCTATAAGGGAAAAGGGCAATTTTTGTTTACAACACTTCTCACTACACCATCTGGAAGGAGCAAATGCACTGGCATATGAGTGAAGCAAGTCTCCAAACTCTACCTCGCTGCAAGTCACAACGACTGGGCAGCAAAGAGATTTTGAACTTTGCTCATTCAGTGTTGCATGCCCACACCTTCTTCTGGTCCTCCCATACCTGCTAGACATATGCACACAAGAAGTGAGTGTACAAAATAAATACTTGTTTGTAGAACTTTCAAAAATTGAGGTGCGGGGAACCAGTGAAAGGACAAGAAACTGTCTTGCTTCTGTTACGAGCCATCTGTTGTCTGTCCAGATTCTCCTGAGCTGACCATGAACGACCAGTTGGTAGCTTTATTATTTTTTCAAATGTCTGAATATATTTCATCTGTCTGTTAGAATCTGAGTTGTTTTCTCTTTGTAGATGCTTTTTGAAAACTGTGCTTCTCTGTATCATCTTATCTCCTTTTAATATCTTACATGTTTCAAGATAACTATTTTTAAAGATTTCATAACATCAGAACAATCAGCTGAATAGAAAGGGAGGGAATGCAAAAGAGTGTAACCCGAAATCTGATTTCCGATAAGAAGAACAAAGGGAGGTCATACTCATTGAATTGGAGAGAAAGGGTTTTCTTCTTCTTCATTATCTCACACTGTGTCCTTCCACCTTGTGTCCTCAGCTGCTGTTGCACTTTGACTTCCATTATCTCAGACCATTGGCTAAGCCAGATGGGGGCTGATCTAGAACTAGAAAACTGTGGGTGTCCTTAAAGGATGCAGTCAAGGATGAAGATATTTATAAGACCAAAAATGGTGACTTAGTAACATACAACTTAGAGAATTGAGAACACAGCAACACATTCTCTTAGGAGCCCCTTTCCTCTTATATCACTCCCCTGCAATTAAAAAAAACAAAAAATAAATAAATGAAATAAGGATATTGTGATAATATGAGGACTGGTGGTGGCAATGAAGCAGAGCATAGAGTGCCAGGGGAAAGTGCCGACTCATTCTCCAAATACATTTGACTCAATAATGGACTTTATGCCAATAAAGGTCAAAATCATAATAACAACTGACTAATGATCTGTGAGATTTTTGTTTTAGAAAACAAAGCTTTCAGGGTTATAGGACTGCGAAAATGTGTCTAAAATTGCAGTGGTGTTATTTGCTAAAGTTGATGCTTCTAAAATGTATCCACATTTAAAATATTTGGTTTTAATGTAAAGCCCCTTTGTGGCAATGGCAGTCTCTCGTCTTGGAGAAACCCAAAGCTGATGTTTGGGGAACAGATGTAGCTCAGTGGGGCCAAGCAGCTGCTTTGGATGCAGAAGGTCTTAGGTTCAATCTACTGCATCTGCAAGTGGGGCTAGGGGAGAATCTTGCTTAAAACATTGGAGATCCACTGCGACTCAGTGTGGATGGTTCTGAACAAGATGGACCAATGGACTCCTATGTTCCTAACACCATAACCAAAATGATACAGGCTGCATCATGCCGTCATGTGTACTTCTGTTGAATGCATTCATTACCTAAAGATATTATATTGCTTTTGTACTCACAGTACATTCCATTATCATGGGCAGTGTTACTAACATATTTAATTAGATCATGGGCATTTTTAATATATATTTTTAGACTGTTCAGCAAAAAGAATGCTGAATAAGGGGTGTGTTTTTAATTATTCTGGTTGCTAGGGAGCAATATCAGGGAAAGGTATTGCCTTTGTGGCCTACATCTGATCTTTCTCAGAGACACCTGCCTGGTACTGTGGGTGTTGGATAGGATGGGTGTTTGCTTTTATTCAATAGATATTTTTTTATGGCTTAACATTAGGCACTAATGTCTTATTGAATGTAGCATTCAGTGAATATGGCCTAGGTGTTCCCACTGCTATGCAGTGAACATAAAAGGAAAGATGCCCTAATTCCCTCTATGTATGCTCTAATGCTCTTTGCAGTCACCGCATGCACAGAGACTTAAGAGTGTTTCCAAGTAGAAACACTTTGCAAGTTCATAGGGACGAACATTTCCACAGACGTCCCCCATCATGCCAGATGATGCAGCGGCCACTATGCATGCAAACACACATTATAAAAGGCTATGCTGCTCTAACTGTGAATTGCTAACATCTAGGATGTTGGTAATATTCATATTTCCAATGTTCAGGTAAGGAAATATAGACTGAATCAATAGATCAGTTCTGCATTTTGCCATAAGGAGCAGGGTGACAACTCACAAGACTGTATTAAGGCCATCCCAATAGATTCAAGAATGGCGCAGCAGTTCTTACTGGCTTAGTAGTACCAATAGGATTCCCAAATACCCACTGCTGTGCTTAGGGTGGATTCAGACATGTTAGCTTTCCTGTTAATACAGCTAGCACTTCTGTACTGGTTTCTACCATTTCTTTTACAGTGCATTGTAGATGGTGTTACAGAACTGTGGATTTTTTCTTTTCTCAATATACCGCCATGGCATGCTAAATTTCATTCACAACAGTGAGCATAGTGTGACACAACAGCAGATGTCATTGGACATGTTGTGTCACCAACACCACCCTGCCATGCCCATGTGTGCTTCTGCTCCCCAGTGATTCATACATGAAAACAACAGGAAAGAACTGTATGCCAGAATACCACCCCAGATTTTGTTCCATAATTTTCCAGGTTAACATGGTTGCAAATGTTGTCTGCCTGCCTGCCTGCCTGCCTGCCTGTGTGTACACACACACACACACACACACAAATTAACACAGAAATAAACACTAAGTTTCCACTAGATTCTGGTAGTCGATCTTACATTGTATAAAATGCAAAAATTAGTAGGTAAGGAAACATCAGGGAATTGGAATAAAGTGCTGATTGCAGCTTTAGTCTGCTCTGCCAGGGGCCAAGAAGGGATTCAAAAGGCTCCCAGCAGTACATTGTTGAGTATCCATTAGCCTATTCTCAGTGACATTTTAAAATCAGTCTTGATCTCGTGATATTTCTACTTGCTACTTACCTGAAGCAATGTGCTTTGTGGAGGTTAGGCAGGACAGAGTTTGAAAGAGAGAGCCCGTGACAAAAGCTTAGCTGTAGAGCTTTGAGGAATGATGTTCAGAAGTCTTGCCACTTTCTCATTGAAAAAGTCATGACTGTTCCCATATAAGATAACACAAAGCAGACTCAGCCATTTTGCACAGCATTCCGGGTCCTACATCAAGTACATTTATCTTTCAAGAGCTGACTCATTCTAGCTGCAATGCCAAAGCACTCTCTGGTTCCATTTTGTCACACCACCAGACGTGAATACTAAGTGGCATCAAACATTTAGGAGAATTGTCATGGGACAAGGATCCTTTTTTTATTATTATTTTAGCTCTAGCTTGTGGTTAAGCTTGAGCAGTTATCTGCTATAAAAGTATAAGGAACAAGTCATGATTCATGAGTATAACTATATTTTAAAGCTGGAAAAATATATTGCCGATATGTGGAGTACCAGGAGAGCATTCTAATGGACAGAGGAACTTGATGTTTCATTCTTTTGGTCCATTTATTTCTTACTTACGTAGTCAACATGCTCAACGCTTTACAGAGTACAAGAGGATAAATAAGAGATACAATCTATAATTTGGCACAGTGGAGCCAACAGAGGAAGGAACGGCAAGCGGAAGCAGGGCTAAATTGGGGAACAATGCACTTTATTTCGATTATACACTGTATATAGCAATCATTGCAAATTACTGAACACATAACAACATGTCTATGTCCAGTATTTGACAGATCAAACCCAGTGCTCTGCAATGGTTTGGGTTTGGCCCTCTCCTTCATGCCTTGACATCATTATTCAACATTACTATACCTGTGCATTTCCATTCTGCCAGCACATAATATAAAAGTTAAAACATGGTGCATATTTCATATGGGACCAAACTTATCAGCCTTGCCTTCCATTCCTCACAACTGTTGCAGCCAGTGGTCTGTTCTGTGGGACTGATTCCTCAAGATAGCTTACTGCTTTTCAGGAGGATTTCTGCATAGGCTATAGTCTATGGTTTTCTCAAGTTATTTCTTCACACAGGCAGATGAACTGATGATATTGTTTGCCTGCATATCTGCCTGATATTGCTCTGAATACTATTACTGACAAAATATACCCAGTAAATGCAATCCTCAATTCACAGGGCAGAAGAATAAAAATAGATTTGTTTATCAAGTGATTACAAACTGAAAGTTTGAATGTGTGGACTGATTGTATTCCAGCTTCTATCATAGCTAGCATAATGCAGGATAATACTTATATACTTCAGTTGAAACCTCCTCTTCAGGGCTATTTTTCGTATCATGTATTTGGATTCACACACACACACACACACACACACACACACACACACACAAATGTGAGTGTAAATATGTCAAGCATGACTGCAATAAACACTTTTTTGGAAACATGTGTATCATATAGGCACACTTGCCGGGGAACTGTGATTGGCTAGGGTACCTTGTGTGTGTACAAGGTGGGGCTGTGAATAATGTGTAAAGCAGCCCTTATTTACTGGTGTAAAGAAGGAACCTTCTTTCTGAATTATATTTCCTAAAAGTGTGTGTCTTGACCCAGCAAAGATACAGCAGTTCCTTTGGATGCGGGGGACTTGCTCTATGAAGGGGTGTGTGTGTGTGTGTGTGTGTGTGTGTGTGTGTGTGTGTGTGTAATAACACCTTGTTCAGCAGCCCTGGGTACACTTGGAATGAAATCAGTAGCCATCCATGTATATGTCATTTACCAGATCTCACCCTTGTAGCCATTAAAGGTCTACAATTTTTTAACACAGCGCAAGAGAAGAGGACTGGAGGCAGAAGTGCAAAAGACCTCAGATCACTTCCAGCTCCTGTTGGAGCATGTTGTCATGAGGAGCTCTCCTTGGTGCTGTAATAACTGACCCACCCGGCCAAATAGGCTCTTTGGCAGGCCAGGACGCAGCACAAAGGTGTCATGACACTTGTACATTTCCATCCCTTCCTTAAGAATTTCTACCACACCCCTTTTTACCACTGCTGCACATAGCTTATGTTTTTAGTGAGCTGTAGACCATGACCCAAATAGCTCTTGGACAGCCACTGCTATTTTGGACCCCATTATCATCTGTCATTTTGTTATCCAGGCAAGCTATTTGGAAATCCCCTTGTAGTTATCCACAGTCTTTTGGGGGTTTCACCATTTTGCATAGCTTGGAATCAACAAACGCAAGTACTTTAGTGCTCTCCAACTCCAATTAAAGGTAAAGGTAAAGGGACCCCTGACCATTAGGTCCAGCCGCAAACGACTGTGGGGTTGCAGCGCTCATCTCACTTTACTGGCTGAGGGAGCCGGCGTACAGCTTCTGGGTAATGTGGCCAGCATGACCTGCTTTCTGTCGAACCAGAGCAGTGCACAGAAATGCCGTTTACCTTCCCACCGGAGCGGTACCTATTTATCTATTGGCACTTTGATGTGCTTTCAAATTGCTAGGTTAGCAGGAGCAGGGACCGAGCAACAGGAGCTCACCCCTGTCACAGGGATTCAAACCGCCAACCTTCTGATCAGATCTTTGGGGGATCCCAATGCTTAATTCCACCAAAATTTGTCCATTTCATGCTGTTTTTCCTGGTTTTAAAATTGCCCATCCATGGACCTGCCCACAATAATGTAAGGTTTTAGATTTAGGTAACATTTTGAAAGCTCCAAGGTTCCACTGCGGTCACCCTCTGTACATTTTTTTTTTAAAGCAAGCTTCTTATATCCTGCCCTTCTTCCAGTATAGAACTCAGGATGGCAGATAACCAATTAACACAGCTAGGTGTCAAAATGACTGCTATTTGTTGACACACTACCCAAACATTTTTGAAGGTTAGTAAGTGAGGACATTCCTTTGCATGATGAGGCCCCAGACCCCACAGTTCTCTTAGATAATAAACACACAGACACAAATATTTAGGTAAATGGGATAAAATAGCCCACAACTTTATTATGTGAGTGGTTTGGCTTAGGCATTGGTGAAACCAGACTACAGTATATTATGACTCCTGCCCATCTGCAGGGCATCCCACTAAGGGTAAACCACCAGTGGGGGAGCCCTATGACATACCGTATTTTTTGCTCTATAAGACTCAATTTTTCCCTCCTAAAAAGTAAGGGGAAATGTGTGTGCGTCTTATGGAGCGAATGCAGGCTGCGCAGCTATCACAGAAGCCAGAACAGCAAGAGGGCTTCTGAGATTCAGAATATTTTTTTTCTTGTTTTCCTCCTCCAAAAACTGGGTGTGTCTTGTGGTCTGGTGCATCTTATAGAGCGAAAAATACAGTACATCAAATCAGCGCAACCCCAGGGTCCCCAATGGGTTGTGGCATGGCCCTAGCCCATGACCAGGCTTCGGACGGGATCCACACCCCCGGATCCCTATAACAGGATACCCTTATCGAGCAGGGGCAGACGGAGGGTACAATCTCCTCTTTCATAAACAAAGGCTTACCCAATGCCTAACTGCCACTCGAGCCAAAGGGGCTCACAAGCAACACCCTCACACCTGCAACCAATCTCTAATGCCCTCCACTATGTCAACCAGCCAAATATCATTTCCCCAACTGGAAAGTTGAATGCCATCATTGTGAAACAAGGCCTCCTGGTCAAAAGTAATGATGGGGTGCCGTATCACCCAACCATTCAATAGCTGCACCTTTTGTGCCACTGCACAATTAGCCATTTTCCTGGCTCTGTTGATTGCCGACGCGTGAGGGCAAGCACGCCAACAACACCTCCCCAAGAGTTGGGACCAGATGAAGGTCTTCCAGAAAACATACCAATTTTTCCTCACCCAGACCCTGATCTTCTCTGTCCTTTAATAATTCTAGGTTTAACCATGCTTTCTGCCAGTTTGTTTTCCTAGGAAGTGTCCACACCCCTTTAAGAAGGTTTCATTTACACTTTCACAGCGGCAACACTAAATTCCGCTCACCCACACTTTCAGTTTGCCACATATGACCTCAAATTTAGTGTGGCTAATTAAATCCTGTTTGTCTTCATTTTTAAATTCTAAGACTGCTTCTCTGAGTCTCTTAGTGTGCTTTTTCCACTGCATTACAGATTTGGTTCTGGATCTCAGAGAAAGACAATTTTGATACTACTGTAATGTCACCGCCTTGCAATGTCATACACTCTGTAATCAATGAGTATGGCACGGCATGATAATAAAAAAAGGGACAGTTGGTGAATTATCAAAGCTCAGGCCATTTTTCACCCTCTTGGATTAGTTGAGAGAAATTAATCATGGCTAGTCCTGTTGTGAATTATAATTGAGCTTTAACCCAGGGAATATCTTAATCATAGCACCTCTCTTCAAGCGGAGTCCTGCAGCTTGCCACATTTGGAGCCTGCCTCGCACAATGTTATATGAAGATAAAAGGCATCAACTGGAACAAATGTGTGGGGCAGTGGGAGTAAAATATGCTTGTTGCTGCTGTTGTGTATGCCACAGTGCCATAACCAGCTCAATGCAAATCGGTTGTTAAGCATATTGGGGTGTTGTATTCAATGAGAATATTCCAATTCCAGCAAGCATTCATCTGAAGGCACTGGTTCAAAATGAATGTGCAGTGAATTATAGTCAGCTGCAAACTGTTTGCGTGGGCCGTGCTTGACATCTAGCTTTTCTTGACTGTAAGGGAAAGGGAAATGTAAAGGACCCTTGGACGGTTAAGTCCATCTAGTCAAAGGTGACTATGGGGTGCAGTGTTCATCTCACTTTTCAGGCTGACGAAATCGGTGTTTGTCCACAGACAGCTTTCCGGGTCATGCGGCCAGCATGCCTAAACTGTTTCTGGTACAACAGAATACCATGATGGAAGCCAGAGCGCATGGAAATGCTATTTACCTTCCCACCACAGTGGTACCTATTTATCTACTTGCACTGGTGTGCTTTCAAACTGCTAGGTTGGCAGAAGCTGAGACAGAGAAACAGGAGCTCACCCCACTACACAAATTTGAACCACCAACCTTCCGATCGGCAAGCCCAAGAGACTT
Organism: Podarcis erhardii; assembly: GCF_964252035.2. Classification (NCBI taxonomy): domain Eukaryota; kingdom Metazoa; phylum Chordata; class Lepidosauria; order Squamata; family Lacertidae; genus Podarcis; species Podarcis erhardii. The sequence goes on along the minus strand of NC_138498.1, from coordinate 91,930,567 downwards.
GCCACAGTGCCATAGTGTCCCTTATACCTGTGTCTTGACTATACCCGAGCAACAAGACTCACTGCCTCCAGGATCAGAGGCTGCATGCCATCAAAATACCACTTTATTGAAAGCAACATGGGAAATAGTTCATGCCTTCATATCCTGCTTGTGGATTTCCTAGAGGCATCTGACTGGCCACCATAGAAAACAAGATGCAAGTCTTTGATCTAATTGAGCAGGACTCTTTTTATGTTCATTTGCTTAGGATTCTTAGATTTAAAATAAATACTTCTAGGTGGCTGCAGTTTCTGGTGTTGGAGGTATGAGCCCACCTGCCCCATCATCCACTAAACTAATGCATGGTGGGACATGCCTCATGGATGCTGATACATGCAGTGGCCTGATTTACATAATCTCTCCCGCCACTGCCCCCAGTTCTGAGTGGCAAGAAAATATAAAAAATGGTGGCAGCATGTGTATACCTCCAAGTGGAGTGTAAACATCACTCCTTACCTAAGGTGCATAGGCAAGTAGAGAGGCATGTTCCCCATTGCCCACTGCAATTCCTGTGTCTAAATTGCGTCTTGACCCAGGATACCCATACAGTTCTGACACCACCATATTTATGGATTTTGCTGGATAACTGAACTCATCAGTTTTCTCTTTGGTGCACTTGGCAACAAGCTCCCAAGAACAGCAGCAAGCTTCACCAGTTTCATTATTATTCTGTGTCAGAGCATTTGTCAATCCCTGATTTATTATTAAACATTTCTCCAGTGCTTTTTCAGCACATTGACTGCTTTACTGTCTTTAGCTATTTCTTCACAATCAGTGATACAATTGTCTGCATAACAGATGAAGGAGTAAGGAAGGCAAATTCTTTCCTGAAGAGGCTCAGTGAATTCTTGATGGCTGAGCAGGCATCAGAATTCAGATCTTCTAAAGTGTCAGGGACTGGACAGGGGAGGAATGGTGGAGACCGCCTCCCCCTCCTCTATACGGAAGATCGTATAGATTTACAATAGTGGTTTGCAGAAGGTCACAGCTCATACATAGATGAGGGACAAAGTTGGGAAATAATGGGAGGATGGGAGCAGAGCCAGAGTAGCTGGCTGACATGTTATCAGTAGAAAGCATTCCGCCCCCCCCCCTTCTCTCAGAACCCAGCGAGCATAGAAAATAGGAGAGCAAAGGACTCAGAGGCAAATGACCCTAAGTAGCCGCCATAAGGTGGGTGGTGCTGTTAACGACTGAGGAAAGAAGGAGGGTGGAGATTACTCAGAGCACCACCATTACTCCAAGAGGCTGCATTTCTAAGCCTCTCTCTGTGAATATTGAATAAAAAACATTGGTAAGAGCTTTCCTTGTCTATTCCTAGAAGCCTATTGTGGGGGGATCGGATTCCCTGACGCCTGACATAAAGCCAAGTGGCCAGGGCTGGCCTGCCCACCCATGAGGCAGACTGAAGTCGTTGCCTCAGGCAATAGAATCCCATGGGAGGGTGCCCCTGCAGGCATCCAAACCACCACAGGTTTCACAGTGGTGGCATTGGTGAGATTTGCTGGAGCCACTGCTGCGCAACTCTGTTAAGCAAGGCTTTGATAGGGCAGGGTTGGCACCTTACCGTTTCACGTCAGGCAGCGAAACAGGACTAACCATCACTACAAGTGGCGCTCACTGTCGCCACAAGATCGTGAAATTGGGTACACAGCCTTGGGGAGAAAATTCAATGAAAACCATCTGCTTATGGAAGAACATTTAAAAAGGCTACTTCATCGGAAACCTTTTCTGTGTTTGTTTACCCATGTACATGATTGAAAGGTGAAAATAAGCTGTGCACTTTTGTGGACAACCCTCAAGCCTTCACTCTAGTTACTAAAGAATATATACATAAACGTGTGCTGGTTTTATAAACCAGCACCACGGTTTCCAAAAAAAGAGAAAAAAAGGAAAAAGAAATACACCTCCTTCTTATGGGTTGAAAACAGCAGGGCTTCTTTTAACAGTGGAAGTTGGGGGGAATGGAATGGATTTCTGCATTGCAAATGCAACATTTGAATAGCATTCTATGAATTCAGATGAACTCTTTTTATCTCTTGGGGGGAGACGAAAGGAAGGCCTCTTGAATTGCATATGCACCGCACTCCCCCAGATTGCTGGTTAACCAAATTCTCTTGAGCACCCTTCAGTTTGCCACAGAAACTACTCTTTCCTTCTCAAATCTGTCTGCATCTTTAAATTAAGAGTCTGGGATTTGAAAAGCATGCATACCGTCAGACTTCAAAATTGGAAGTGTGTCTTTTTTCTTTTTTAAAATAAAAAAGCAAGATTTCTTCCCATTCAGATAAGTATTATTTGTTGCATATTGTAGGGGTATCTTTGGTTTTGGTTTTAACAGACAAATACAGTAGCTGAATGTGCACGACACTGTAGGTATCTTCATTCTGGAGTTGGAACAGAGGCTAAGGCTGCATACACACCACATATTTAAAGCACATACAGAGTATCCCTGGAATCGTAGTTTACCCCTCACAGAGCTACAATCCCCAGCACCCTCAGCAAACTGCAGTTCCTGGGATTCTCCTGGGCTGCTCTAAATGCGAGTCTCATAGCTCAATGTTAGAGCACACATTGGGCTGGTTCACATCACATGGTAAGCTTGGCTTACCAGAATCACACAAATGTAAGGCTCCCAAATTAGAACTTGAAGACACTTTTCTCTTTCCCCGGCTATTTTTTTTACCGCACTAAGCTAAGGTGGTGCTGTGGGTTAAACCACAGAGCCTAGGACTTGCTGATCAGAAGGTCGGTGGTTCGAATCCCCACGATGGGGTGAGCTCCCGTTGCTCGGTCCCTGTTCCTGCCAACCTAGCGGTTCGAAAGCACGTCAAAGTGCAAGTAGATAAATAGGTACCACTCTGGCGGGAAGGTAAACGGCATTTCTGTGCGCTGCTCTGGTTCGCCAGAAGCAGCTTAGTCATGCTGGCCATATGACCCGGAAGCTGTACGCCAGCTCCCTCGGCCAATAAAGCGAGATGAGCACCGCAGCCCAAGAATCGGCCATGACTGGACCTAATTGTCAGGGGTCCCTTTACCTTTTTAAGCTAAGCCAAAGTTTGAATTATCATATTGCTTGAACCCAGGCTTGTGGTTAAGCTATTGCTGCAGGCAATTCTGGGATGGAGTAAAGATGTTGTGAGCTCCTCTTTGGGAACCCACACATTTGGCTTACTGTAATATGTGAACCAGGCCCCTGCCAATCAAAGGGTTGTATCCTACAAAGTCAGTCCTTTGGACTTGATGGACCTGATTAACTTACGTCAACTGATTTCAATGGGTGCACATTGAGTATGACTTAAGTCAGATACAACCCAGAGCACTGGGCCAGATGGGCTACTTTTTTGTGGGGGGGTCTGGTTAACTTTCAGACTATGTTAAAACTAAAAGCAGTTATCTTTAAAATGCAGCTTGCTTGTGCTTCTTCTATAATTAAATATATTTCAGATAATTTAATTAGTACTCCTTGAGCTGGTCTTATTCACAATAATGAGCTTTGTGTGTGAAAACTTTATTAAAAAAAACTTCCAAAAAATCTCTCTCTCTCTCTCTCTCTCTCTCTCTCTCTCTCTCTCATCAGTGCTTTTTGAAATGGACATGGCACTTTAATCATGGGAATAATTCTATTCCTCAACAGATAACAACAACAACAATATTTATTACGGCCATAGGCCCATACAGGTAAAAACAACACATAAATAACAGCTTGTGCACATGGGAAAAAAAACAGCCGCTAAAACACCACTATAACAATAAAATACTATAAAATAGAATGGCATACTACGCCTTAGTTAGCTTGTAGTGCTCCTTGGCGTCGCTTTTGGGTAAGGACAGCGACCAGGAACCTAGCCACATTCAGGGTCGTATGAGTATCCTTATCCTGCAAGATTTGAGCAAGGTGGAATTTTGGTGGGGTACCCTCTAGTTTCTGTATGATTGATCCCAACAAATTTGCCCGTGGCACATTGAACAGGGGGCAAGTGAACATGATGTGCTGGAGCGACTCTGGCGTCTCCTTATCACATTCGCACGTGGCAGGGGCTTGGCCCTTTGAGAATCTATGTCTCAAGACGTTGGAGGGAAAAACGTTGAACCTCGCTTTGGTGAAGGCCAGTCTATGGGCAACAGTCGAAAGGGAGGAGAGGTATGATGGAACGCAGTAAGTTAAAGTGATACCAATGTTCTGGGGCGAACAAACACCTCTCCCCAGCATATAATTTCGCTGTAGATCGATGTCATCCAGTCTTTGGCGGATCAGTCTTTGAGCAGTAATTTGGTCTAGTTTTAGGGAATCTGAAGGAGAGATTCCATAACTCAGGAGTTTGGCATGAATTCTACTAGTCCAAAGGCTAGAGAATTCATCTCGCCATAAGCATTGGACAAGGTAGTGGTTTGGTAATCTATGCCACAATGATAACCAATAATTGAAGACTTGCTTCCACAGGCAAGTTTCTAAGGATGAGATCTTCAGTTCTAGTCGCATGGCTGCGTTGCTTACGCACAGGGGGAGCATTAGGAGCCGACGCAGGAATTGATTTTGCAGTGTCTCAAGAGGAGCAAGATCTGTCATCACGGCCCAAAGCGGGGCAGCATAAGCAAGCACGGCAACCACTTTTGCCTTGAACACCTTTAGGGCCGAGGGAACATGCAAAGCTCCATCCGAAAAAAGAATCGGAGGAGCGCATATGACAGAGTTTTGGCCTTGTTAAGTAGGTGTTGAATTTGAGCTTTCCACCCCAAATTGTGTTGAAAAATAACTCCTAGGTATTGAAATTTTAGGACTTGCTCTATTTTTGCTCCACCAAGCTTCCATTCGTATAATCTCCGGCTTCTGGAGAAAATCAGAATCTTGGATTTAGCATGGTTGATGGTTAATTGGTTGAGTTGACAATACGTGGCAAAGATCTTCAAAGCTCTGGTTAGTCCAACACGTGTATAAGATAGAATTACCGCGTCGTCCGCATATAAAAGGAGTGGGCAGCGGTAATCCGCAAGTCTAGGCGCGTGTGTACTTGGAGATGAGTTAATTAGGGGTGCTCGCATGTCGCTGATGAATAGGTTGAATAGACAGGGAGCCAATATACATCCTTGGCGCACTCCCTTGTTTATTGGTATCGAATTTGTGAGGTCGCCCGCAGGAGTAAGTCTCACTCTAGCAAGGGTACCTTCGTGGAGCTGACTTATAAGCCATAGGAGTCTTCTATCAATGCCCTGTTTCGCAAGTTTCTCCCATAGAATATTTCTAGGAACGCTGTCAAAGGCTGCCTTTAGGTCTAAGAAGGCAGCACAGAGGTAGCCCCGGGGAGGAGAGGAGTACTTTCGTGCCAGATGGTAAAGAACTATCGCATGATCGGTTGTAGAGCGTTTAATTCTGAACCCTGCTTGTTCGTGGCCAATCTGATTAGTCTCATCTACCCATCGCAATAGTTTAGTCAGCAAAAAGCTGGCATAAATTTTCCCTATGATCGAAAGGAGGCTGATGTTACGGTAGTTTTCCGGCTCCATTGGAGAACCTTTTTTATGAATTGGTACTATAATGGCCTCCTTCCATATTTTGGGGATGAGGCCAGAAGCGTTGATTGCATCGAAGGTTTTGGCCAAGATGCCAGCCCACCATTTTGGGTGTAGTTTAATGGCTTCAGCAGGGATCAGATCGGGCCCTGGGGCTTTACCCGGTTTCAGCTGAGCTATTAGCTTGGCTGTTTCGTCAGGATCGGTGGGAGGCCAAATAGGTAGGTGGGTAAACAGATGCGTCAGGTGGTCGGAGGGAGCATCTGCCTGTGAGAAGCATTTCTTCAGGAACAATTCCCATGTCGGTGCAGGGATGACTGCCCTTGGGTATTTCCTCACCCTTCTGTTGATCAAAGACCAGAATTCCCTGGATCTGTGTGATTTTGAAGCAGTAATCAAAGCCTGCCAGCGATTGTGTTGCCACTCACGTTTGGCAATTTTCTGCGTGCGTTTGTAAACTAGCTTGGCTTGTGCATAACTAGCTGGCAGAATAGCTGCATCGGAGGTCTTATATACATTATATATAGCACGAAGGCGCTGTCTTGCTTGTTTACACTGAGAATTATACCAGGGGGCACCGTAAGTATATTCATTTCGATTTAATATTTTGGGTGGTAACCTGAAGAAGGACGTAAGATCAGTCGTATGATGGTGGAAACATTTCAGCACTATGCAATGCTCGTCTGAGGCAGAGCCTATGTTGGGATGGGGCCCGAGGATTACTTTTTGAAAGAATTCCTGATACCTTTGAGCCTGGGTCTCCGACCATTTGATTCCTCTTACTTGGAGAGATTCGTTGGTTACCATCTGGGTCGCATGTCTATGAGCCTCCGACTGCCAGTTCAGGGAGAGCTTGGCTACAAGGGGAAGATGATCACTAGATTGTACATTCTCGATCTTAAAGGTGGAAATACACTTAAGTAGATCCCTGGAGACCAACAGGTAATCGAGGACGCTGTTTGATTTAACGCTCAGGTGGGTAAAATCCCCAGGAATGTCAGGGAGACATGTGCCATTTAAGGGGACCAGATTTAAACGGATGGCCATTTGATAGAGGAGTACTCCAGCCTCATTTGCTCTGTGGTCTTTAGAAGTTCTCCTCATGATATGTTCCAGATCATAATTATCAAGGTTTGGAGTAACCCACCATTTGGCTTTGGTCAGCGAGTCCCAGTTTGCTGCTGTGCGGGCGTTAAAATCGCCACCTATTATGGCCGGGGTATTAGGAAACTTAACATAGCATGAGAGCAGATGCTCTTCTAGCGAGCCCCATTTAGAGCCAAGTTCGGTGGAAGAACCCCCAGGTGCAAGTAGACATTTGTAACTAGAAGTGAGATCTTTTCCCCCGCAATCAGCCCGGTAAGGGCGTAAGGAGGCAAGGCCTGTACTAGGGTAAGTTTAGAATGTAGGTTGAGGGAGATGCCTATTATTAGGCCCCCTTTAGGGCGGCCTCCTTTCAGGGAGGGGCAGGCAGGGAGTTCTAGAAGCTCAAAGCCATTTAGGACAATTTTCTCTACTTCCCACGATTCTTGGAACAAGATGATATGAAACAGGTTAATATACTCCAAGAATTCTGGTTCCTCAACAGATATATTTTGTGTGTATTTCTTTAACTGTGCAGGACAGGAGAGAATTGGGAAAGACTCCCACTATGAGCAGGAGGGGAGAGTTCAGTTTGTGATCGATGCTGTTTATGCCATGGCTCATGCCCTCCATCAGATGAACAAGGATCTGTGCAGTGATTATTCTGGTGTCTGCCCAGAGATGGAACATGCAGGGGGCAAGAAGCTGCTGAAGTACATCCGCAGTGTTAACTTCAACGGTGAGTCCACAATCATCCATCCGTCTCAGAGATTTGCTTCAAATTAACTACCTGACCCTTTCCCAATCCTGATAAACATTTTTAAAGCAAAGCGATTTGTGTTGCCTTCAAGGGAACTTAGTACACAGTATACAGGGCTGGCTGGCTAGCTGGCTGAAAAAAAAAGGTGAAAGCTGCTGCAGTACCCAAGTCTAAGCCATGCTTTGGCTTAGGGTGATGTCTGGACCCGGGCTAGTGGTATGCTCACTCCTGTTACTTTTATTTTCCTGAAAGAGACTAAGGGAAGATGAACTTAAGGATAAATCAGGAACAGCTTTTCCCCAGTCTCCTCTGTTGTTGTTTTCTACTCCAGAACTGTGTTGATTACTGGAATAAGAACATATTCTGGAGGTAGAAGCTATTTCTGGATGCTAGTCAAGATTCACTGTCTTCTGGTGGCAATATCTCTTTGAAGCAGATGGAATGTTTTCTGAGGGAAAACACAATAATCAAGAAGTTCCATTCACAGCACAGATTTCCACCCAAGAATCCCCCCTTTTTTGTAGTGGAATGGACCCACCTCATATATTGGGTCATATGTATGAATTAGACTGGAACCAAGACTGCTACGTGTTTCAGCTAGCTGGCATTGGGCGGGGGGAGTCAGGACAATGAATCCCAGAAAGGACAGAAGAGAAGACAGGGAAGGGTGTTTTAAAATGTTCATTTAAAATGTACAGTGATGGGAGGTTGCTGTCTGAGCTGTAATCCCATCCTAAAAGCTCTTCAACCACCAGAGAACATAGAAAGGTGAAATATACTCGCAGTCGAGTGTAGATTTCATGCTCTTTATTCAGCTCATAGTAGTGAGGAATGAAAGTTCCCCCAAAATATCTGCTTTATATACATTATTTACACAATGGGCCGCTCGTGATTGGTTAATTCCAGGATTCTCCTGTAGGCCAATCAGGTTGCGGATTCACTTCCACCAGGAGCTGGATAGGGTGGCTCCTGCGGACCATTCATACTTGTTCACACAATGGGCCGCTCATGATTGGCTAATTCCAGGATTCTCCTGTAGGCCAATCAGGTTGCGGATTCACTTCCACCAGGAGCTGGATAGGGTGGCTCCTGCGGACCATTCATACTGCTGTATTGTTCTAGGACCAATCAGACTGCTGCATTCTGAATCCTATTGTTCTAGGACCAATCAGACTGCTGCATTTTGGATCCTATTGTTCTAGGACCAATCAGCCTGCTGCATTTTGGATCCTATTCAACTCAGTACATAACAAAAGGAAATATTGTAAAGTGTTGGGTCTTTTCTCTCTTTCCTTTTGCTTGACTTCCTTCCTCAGGCAGTGCTGGCACTCCAGTGATGTTTAATAAGAATGGTGATGCACCAGGGCGTTACGACATCTTTCAATACCAAGCAACAAACACCAGCACTCCAGGCTACCATCTGATTGGCCAGTGGACAGATGACTTGCAGCTCAATGTAAGCCTGTTTTATTCTCTACTTTGAGGTATGCTCATGAGTAGCATGCTGTTACTTCAGGTCAGATACTTACTGCTGCTGTAGACTGCTGCATAGGGAAAGTCACCTGTGGAAATTGCAATATTGCAACATTACTTAGTCCTGTGAAATACTGTATTTTTCCATGTATAACATGCCCCCATGTATAAGACGGCCCTTATTTCTGGGGACTAGAATTTAAGAAAAGGGGGGAGATTGCCCAGGGAAGGATTGCCCAGAGTTCTTGAGTTGTTGAGCTGGTTTTTTGGGAGGGGATTGCCCAGAGCTGTGGAGCTTTTTTTGTGTGTATGGGGGGGGATTGCAAATGAACATTTACCCCAGAATGACGAGCACAACGTGAGTAATCTGCCAATCATCACCCGGTGTGATAAGAAGACGCAGATCGTCTGTCCAGTTGCCGCAGCAGCAGCAAATCGGAAGCAGCTATTGCCGCATGCAGCAATCACCCACCCAATCACCTCTTGCAATCTCCTGCTCGCGACAACAACCGATCCCCAGTCACAACTCTGCAATAAGTGTGTATAAGATGACCCCCCCCCCATTTTTTAGATACTTTTTATGGTAAAAAAAATCACGGAAAAGTACGGAATCACCAGCGGCTACCAACACTTAAACAAGGATGTTTTGATAGTTCTACTGTAAGATCTGTAGCTGCGTCTTATAGCTGCCAGTTAAAACATCATTAAATAACGGTAACAAACTGAGATACAGAGCAGCCAAGAAAACAAACCAGCTGTACAGGCCACATACCTGCTTGTGCATTTTGGAATGATATACTATTTCAAACATCCCCAGGCATTCTTTTTAAAAAAAAAATATCAGGGAAACCACACAAAGGTTTCAGCTTGTATACCTGAAGGTGTCCTACATGGAGAAGGTGGTTGTGATGGGAGATATCAGATAGGAAACAGATGACCTAATGGCAACTCCAAGCTATGCTGCTCTCCCCATTCCTTTTCTGGAAAATGTCAAAGCAGCCATCAAATCCATCTGTCCTGGTTTTACACTGGAAATATTTCTACACCAATCCCTCTATTTTATTTTAAGGAGTGTGTATTGGGGATGGACAAACTAGCACTTTACACTGCATGTTGTGGCACTACCGTGCCTGAATGAGGAAAGGGTTATTGTAGCAAATTAAAGTTGCAATCTTATGCATGCTTGATGGGAGCAAACTCCACGAATTCAATGAGAGTCATTTCTGAGTAAACCCTCTTAGGCTATTAATCTCTGTGGCTGATAGCACGAAACCACAGCGTCCCCTGAGCTAGCACCGTGATTGTGTTCAAATTGTATGAGCAAATCGTAAATAAACAAGATACCTCGTTTGAAGTGCATTGGCCAGTATTCAACTACAATATGCTGGGATAAATATTATTTATAATATGCTGAAAGAACGTTTGGCTTCCCCCAATATATGATGAGCATTTCCTAACCTCTTTCAGTTTTCCTGATCACCATGTACTAACTGTAGAAATATTGATGTCCTATTTCTTGTTCTACTCAATGTTCAACTTCCTGAAGCAAAAGCCTATGTCTTAAATATCCATCCATTTGCACACCTCTACATGCTGAACTGCTCAAATCACACACACAATATAATTGTTTTGTTTTGGATTTTTTAACTGTTTAGACAGTAATACAGTGGTACCTCGGGTTACATATGCTTCAGGTTACATACGTTTCAGGTTACAGACTCCGCTAACCCAGAAATAGTACCTCAGAAATAGGTACTCCGCTAACCCAGAAATAGTGGCCCCATTAGCTAAAGTGGTCTTCAGGTTAAAAACAGTTTCAGGTTAAGAATGGACCTCCGGAACAAATTAAGTAATTAACCCGAGGTACCACTGTATTGTTGCCTGAAATCCAAGCTGGATTTCACTGAGCTGATTCTGAGAAGACACTGGAATGTTACATAAGGTGAGAGAGAGGGAGAGAGAGAACACATGTGTTGGTAGAGCATGAAGACAAATCATCCTCCTATGTTATTTTCCCCCCTTACTCAGTTGACTGTGACTGTAGTAGAATATTGTCTTAGAGTAGGCAGAGTTCTGCAGAATTATTCTGCCAATATGTTGCTTTAGTTGTCAGATTGAAATTCAAGGCAGAGCATTGTGTTGAGACACACGTGTTTCTTAATATAGAACTGCACAGATTGAGAAATGACTCTTCTGGGCTGCTTGCTATCCCAGCAGGAATTTGGTTGAGGTGAGGATAGAGAGCAAATGAATATGTGGGAGAGAATGTTTATACATGTGCAATTGACAGCATTCCTAATATTGCTGAATTATTAGTAATAATAATTTCTTCCCATAGGAAAAAAAAATACAGTGGTACCTCGGGTTACATATACTTCAGGTTACATACACTTCAGGTTACAGACTCCGCTAACCCAGAAATAGTACCTCAGATTAAGAACTTTGCTTCAGGATGAGAACAGAAATCGTGCTCCAGCGGCGTGGCAGGAGGCCCCATTAGCTAAAGTGGTGCTTCAGGTTAAGAACAGTTTCAGGTTAAGAACGGACCTCCGGAATGAATTAAGTACTTAACCTGAGGTACCACTGTGGTACTTGGGGATTCTTTTCATTAAAATATCAGGACTGAAATGTCGAACTATCAAAAAGAAACTGTGTCTGTCTTGCTTTTTAGTTCATCATCCTATTTTAACATATCACATGAGTCACTGGTCTTTAAAAAGGGTTATACCCTCCAAATTCTTTATTGTACTATTTGATTTAACTTTCACATTGTTTTATCATCCACCATTATGATATAGTGACCAGGTTAATGATAGTCACTAGCCAGGTATTGGAAAATGAAGGCTCCCATTTATAAGAATTTGTGATCTGACATAGTCTGGCATATTTTGCTGATAGAAGAGCTTGCCTACCATGCATTTCTGGGCAGACTGAAATGAAGCGCAGCCTCCACAGTGAGAAATGAAACATGTTGTAATGAAGATGCATCTGAGTTTATTTAACTACTGGATTTTAATTCTAATTCTTGGCAGGTCACAGGTTGTTGAAGAGATGTTTTATTATATAGATCTTGTGGGCAGAGAGTGTTGGCCAAGTGACTTATCGAAATGGGTTTTGTTCTCTCTACCTTCTAGGAGCCTGGCCAGATATTGCAAAGAAAGCATTTAAATCCAGATTATGTGATGATTTGATTCAGCATGATTTGTTGCTTGTTTTCAATTTTAAATCATTCTATGATATACCATGATAACATAATCACTTTCTTAGTCATTTGATCTGTTTATGAAAAGCCCATCTAGACGTTATGTGTTACGTAAGTAAAACATAAATGAACAGAGCATTTTGAAAAAAATAAAAATAAAATAAAAGAGCATTATAGCATTTGGCAATCACATTGGTTTGAAATATCAGATCTGGTTTATAGCTACCCTACCAAGTCTTTATAGTAATATGTGCAAACCTCACAGTAACAGGTTCAGACTTATTTCTCAACAGTCTACCCATGATCTGTTCAGCAAGGTACCCAACAATCAAAGTACCCCGATTGAGATACACTAGTTTTCCAAGGTCGTTGGTGCACTATGATTGGACTGTCCAATGCCTTAGAGTTATTATTATGGATTGCTACTGTATTTATCATTCATTATGATTTGTTGAATTTCGTTTTGTTTAGGTTTTACAACCTTGTGGTTGTTTGGCTTGCTTTATTTTAATGTCTGTGATTTGCCATTGGATCTGTATTCAAGAAGGGTGGTTCAAAATTAATTAATAAGGTAATAAATACATACTTACAAACATCTACAAGAGCTTGATTTGATATTTTACTTTACAGAACATATTCTGGTTTTTGAAGGGCTTTCAGAGGATATTCCTCTGCCCTTCAATCTCCAGAGCTTTTTGGATTGTAATTATTCAAAACATGTGTTTGCAGTCAAGTAAAATGTCTCTCCCCTGGCCTCTAGTCTAGACTCACTGAATGTTTACACAGCAGTTGCAATACTCTGATTGTTTTCATATTAAATAATGGGCTAGCATGGCCATAATTCTCATGGTGAGTAGAAGTAAAATATTAGCATCATGCCCAGTATGGAAATCATAACGATCATGATCTTGTGTAGTGGTTAACTTTTATATTTCCATCTGGTATTTTGCATTTCTTCAAGTTTGTTTTAATTGCCAGTTTTCCCATCATGAACAAGTCTTACAGCTCAGTATTATATCAAGAAAAGGTACTTTATGGCGTAAGTATTGATCCTTCTTTCCACTGTATTCTCAGGATAAATAAGAATGGTACATAGAAGCTTGAGGGAAAGAAAAATGAATCCATTACAGCTGAAGAGAGGGTTTTATATAGGATTTCTAAGTATGCCTAATGTTTAAATTCCCATAGAGTAGCCACATTTTGCACATACAAAAATTGTGAGGTTTGACTAGTTGACTCTTGTGGTCCCTTCCAACTCTACGATTCTATAAATGTTCTGATTAATGTATATAAGCCCCTGTGTGTTTTTAGTTATATCCAGGATGGGGAATCTGCTGCCCTACCCATATGTTCCTTGTCTACCATTCTGATCATGCTTGATCATGGGCTCTGCCTGTTGGGGCTGATGGAAACTGGAACCCAACAACATGGAGAGGCACAGTTTCCTCATCCTTAAGTTATATATACTCACTACTTTTTCATTCCACTTAGTGCATTCACTGAAGTAGGTTCTTCCCTACAAAAGCCCCTAGTGATGTTATTCTTAGTGCTTGGGAAACAGTTAAATATCCTTTCATTAAGTTGTCTTGCAGGATGGAAAAAAGACAGAGAAATGCTTTTGGGTGACAGAGAGAAGGTGGAACTGTTCAACACCTACTTTGTCTCAGTCTTCACCCAAAAGGAAAGCAATGCCCAACCTGGTGATAACAGAATAAATGACACAAGGAGGGAGCTGCAGCCTAATATAGGAAAAGAGGTGGTAAGGGAACATGTAAGGTAAAGGTAAAGGGACCCCTGACCATTAGGTCCAGTCATGACCAACTCTGAGGTTGCGGTGCTCATCTTGCTTTATTGGCCGAGGGAGCCAGCGTACAGCTTCTGGGTCATGTGGCCAGCATGATTAAGCCGCTTCTGGTGAACCAGAGCAGCACGCGTAAACGCCATTTACGTTCCCGCCAGAGCGGTACCTATTTATCTACTTGCACTTTGACATGCTTTCGAACTGCTAGGTTGGCAGGAGCAGGGACCGAGCAATGGGAGCTCACCCCATCACGGGGATTCGAACCGCCGACCTTCTGATCGGCAAGTCCTAGGCTCTGTGGTTTAACCCACAGCGCCACCCGCATCCCCAAGGGAACATGTAGCTACTTTAAATTAATTCAAATCTCCAGGACCTGCTGAGCCGCACCCAAGGGCACTAAATGAGCTTGCAGATGTAAACTCACAGCCTCTGTCTATAACATTTAGGAATTATTACTGAACAGGTGAGGTCCCTGCAGACTGGAGGTTGGCAAATGTTGTCTCCATCTTCAAAAAGGGTGGGAAAGAAGACCAGGGGGGATCCAGCTGATTCCTGCCCCGCGCCCCATAAAATTTTATTAAGGTTTTTTCATAATACAATACAATAAAGACAAACTAATCTAGATAAAAACAAGAACAGAGAGAGAAAAGAAAATGCAGAGTCCTATCTCAAGTGTAGCTCTTAACATTTATCTCAGACATAGGCAAACTCAGCCCTCCAGATGTTTTGGGACTACAACTCCCATCATCCCTGACCACTGGTCCTGTTAACTGGGGATGATGGGAGTTGTAGTCCCAAAACATCTGGAGGGCTGAGTTTGCCTATGCCTGCCTTATCTCATACAGAAAGAGGTGGACCTTCCCATCTCTTACCTGGGAGCTTTCCTTTCTTTTCCCAGGTGGGAGTGGAATGGACTCCCTTGGAAGGTGGTGGACTCTTCTTCATTGCAGCTTTTCAAACAGAGGTTGTATGACTGTCTGTGATGGATGCTTTAGTTAAGATTCGTGCATTGCAAGGAGTTGGACGAAATAACCCTCGGGGTCCCTTCTAACTCTACAATTTATGATTCTGTGAATCTATGACTGTCTGAAAGTACTATGGGGGTAGAATTAGTTTATTAAAGCAATAGCAGAGGGGGGGGGACATTTAACTGGTTAACCAAATAAATATTAGATATTATCAGTCCAACTGATATGTGTTCTGTGACTAATAATATTAACAATTCAACAGGATGAAGTAATACAGGAGAACAATCTAATAGTGGATAAATGTTTCTACAAATATTGATTTATATATTGCTTAGAATCAACAGATGGTGCTATTTACAAGGGTGGATAGGGAACTGGGGCTTTGTTATAGTTGCTGCTGGAAGAAATTGCCACCACAACATGCATACCATTTTACTCACTGCACCAAGGTTTTCCTTTCAGAACCTTTTATGTTCAGCTCCCAAGCTGCGTGTTAAACTTGGTAGTTTTGTAAGGCATCTGATGATGGAAGAAGACACTCTGAAGAGTGTTGGGTTATGCAACTTTTGAGTCATATCCTACATGCCACATATGACTACAGGTTTATGAATAGAAGCTGCATTATTTTGGTGGACTTGTTTAATTGCTGTATTTGATGAGCTGCCTAACAGAAATCTGGGCTGCTGCTGTTTTATAAGCAAGATTCCATGCTGTGAGATCCTATAGATCTTAAAACAAATAAGCATGACGGTTGGTTAAACAAGCTATGTGTTTCCACAGAAAGTAGGGGAAGTAGGAAGGGATAAAATTGTAATCTGTGATCTCAGTTTATCCAGGCATGAGAACTGTGCTTTTAATTTCTGTGCTATTGACCGCCGAAGTCTCAAAACATCATGTAGTGCAACCTCGTCAGAAGAAAAAATTAAATCCCTTTGCTCTATTCTGTCATGTTTATAAAAATGGCTTGTACTTCTATACAGTGGTACCTTGGTTTATGAACGCAATCCATTCCGGAAGTCCGTTCTTAAACCAAAGCATTCTTAAACCAAGGCATGCTTTCCCATAGCAGCGGGGGGCTCAAATTACTAATGGAACACATTCAACAGGAAGAGAAAAATGTTCTGCTTCCAAGGCAAAGTTCACAAACCAAAACACCTACTTCCATGTTTGCAATGTTCTTAATCCAAGTTGTTCATAAACTAAGCTGTTCTTAAACCAAGGTACCACTGTATCTAATTGTCTCTCTGTGTATAAACTAATCTCAATTACTGTGCATAGATGCAAAGGGCTAATTTTGGCAAGCATGGCTTTTTCCTCGGTCACCCACCTCCCCACCCCTGCTTTGAACAGTAAGCCCCTGTCCAATATTCTTTTGAAAGCCCCTTTAGTTTCATAAGTGATGTGTCAAGGAAAGTGTTCAATTAACAAAAACCCACAGCCCCTGTGATTGTTGAGAAACAGTTGGGTCAAAGTTTGAATCCCACCACTGAATTTAGAAATACTGTAATATTATGAATGACATAGTGAAGAACAGAGTACAGTGGTACCTCAGGTTACATACGCTTCAGGTTACAGACTCTGCTAACCCAGAAATAGTGCTTCAGGTTAAGAACTTTGCTTCAGGATGAGAACAGAAATCGTGCTCCAGCGGCACGGCGGCAGCAGGAGGCCCCATTAGCTAAAGTGGTGCTTCAGGTTAAGAACAGTTTCAGGTTAAGAACGGACCTCCGGAACGAATTAAGTACTTAACCTGAGGTACCACTGTAATTAAACATCTGATCTGGATGCCATGCAGCTTCTCCGTATCTGACATGTTTCAGGAGGTACTTGAATAATAAATAATGGGAAGCAAGTAATGTACTTAGTCACATTTTCCTCTTCTCACCTTTGATTGGAAAACAGAAGGCAAATTTACTGAATGTTTTATGGCTGTTTAGTTGGTTTTGTGTCCTCCAGTTTTGTTTATTCAGCACTTTATGGATCTGTGGCCTTCCTCCCCCCCCCCATTGAATAAACAATAAATTAACCTAGGCTACAGGTCATTGCCACTCTCACCTATTACATCCTATCTAAGGACAAGAAATGACAGTGTTCCAATGGTGAACACATTTAGGGCAAAATTGTAGAGGAGAATTTTAGAATATTTGCACACTGTAGTTGAAAACTGTAGTTCTAATTACAGTTTTCCATTGCTTGTGTTATTAAGATGTGAATGAATTTAACTTCCACAGAGCCAACTGAAAGAGGATTTGTCAGCCTATTGAGAGGCCATAGGCTTATTCTGATCTTTAGTCATATACTAACAACATACTTTAATGGGCAGCTAAATGACAATAAAGCTCTTGTTTATCCATGTCAAGCCTGAGCATGTTTTGATAAATGTTGATAAATGTTTAGATAAATGTAACCAAACAGGTTGTTTATTTAAAAGTTCTAGGACATTCTCAAAGCAGACAACAGTGGTATGAAATGTACAAAATGGGCTTAAGTCTCTACCAATGTAAAACAGCTGAAATAATTTATACGATCCCTGTGACAAGATTTCTGAAAGACCATCAATTTTGGGTACTGGATATATTGACCTGGTATAGTTGGAAAAGTAAAGGAGTCCATGCAGATTCTTTTTGAATACTAGAAAGAGATACCTCAGAACAAATCAGTGTGGTAATTAAGCTGAATGTGGTAGCTTGCCCAAGGTAACCAAATGAGCTCCATGGCTACTAAGGAAGGATCTGGGCCTAGGTCTTTCTGGTCCAAATAAACCAGACCAGAATCTCAGAAGGGGAACACTTCCAAAGATTTGGAATTACGGGGACTTCTGATTTCTTCTTGTCCAAATTGCACATTGTTACTTTTCACTTCTGAAAAGCTGTAGGCAGCAGTGTTAGGTGGCTGCAGATTTAGCTGGCAGGAGGAAACTCCAAACCTATAATGCGAGATGATTATATAAATAATTGGTGTATTATAGATTTCTCAATCTCCTTGGCAGAGCAATGCAAATACAGTAAACACCACTTATCCTTGGTGTGTTGTGGGGGAGTGAAGGTGCTAAGATCGCAAAACGCAGCACTTTAAAACCAATCCCCCTGAGAGCACCACAAAAGCTTTTTGAACAACTGCTCAGCAGCCATATCCACAAATTCTTCCTTAAGAATTCATTGTGGATAAGGTAAATATTTTAAAAGCACATGGTGTCATAAACAAATATTATACGGTGAAACATATTGTGAATATAGGCCATATTGTATAAGGTTGGCCTTTTATAAGTACCTAGTAAAAATGGCAGATGTGGTTAAGATATTATATAGTAGAAGATTTTAGCCATGTGTCAGCGTGTGGAGGAAGGTAGAAGACAGCTCAGTCTCTCAAGAACAGGAAGTGTGCTTGGTAGGGCCTGGTCTAGGCAAAGCTGGACAAAGATGAGATGGGTCCATGTGTGGTGCAGTGCGCAGAGCCAGTGTGGTGTAGTGGTTAAGAGCGGTAGTCATGTAATCTGGGGAACCAGGTTCGCGTCTCCGCTCCTCCACATGCAGCTGCTGTGTGACCTTGGGCCAGTCACACTTCTCTGAAGTCTCTCAGCCCCACTCACCTCACAGAGTGTTTGTTGTGGGGGAGGGAGGGAAAGGAGATTGTTAGCCGCTTTGAGACTCCTTCGGGTAGTGATAAAGCAGGATATCAAATCCAAGCTCTTCTTCTTCTTCTTCTTCATGTTGACATGACCATCATTGGCTTCATTGGGTTGTATTCAGTGTGAAACATACTCAAGTCTGCTAAATTCAACGGGTCTGCTCTAAGTACAGTGGTGCCTCGCAAGACGAAAAGAATCCGTTCCGCGATTCTCTTCATCTAGTGGTTTTTTGTCTTGTGAAGCAAGCCCATTGACGGCTTAGCGGCTTTTAGCGGCTTTTAGCGGCTTAGCGGATAAGCGGCTTAGCGGCTTAGAAAAAGGGGGGGAGGGAAAAAAAGTCGGAAAAACTCGCAAGACATTTTCGTCTTGCGAAGCAAGCCCATAGGAAATTCGTTTTGCGGAGCACCTCCAAAACGGAAAACCCTTTCGTCTAGCGGGTTTTTCGTCTTGCGAGGCAGTCATCTTGCAGGGCACCACGTTATGACTAGAGGTGTTTCTTCAGTATTCTCTGAAAGCTGTATAATAAAGGCATAGACACACCTCTCCACAGCTTAGGGGCTGCCACAGAGAAGGCTCACTCCCAGGCCACCATCACCTCCCCAAGCCTCTGAGAATGGAGGAACTACCAAGAGGGCTTTCTCTGTAGATCTCACCACTTGAGAGGGTCTGGAGGGAAGGAAGCAGTCTTAACATGTATATCCCGCCTGACTGTAAAAAACAAAAAACCCCTAAGGCCTGAGGGAATAGCAATTGTACGCAGCATTGTGCAAATGAACTCAAAAGCTGTGGGTGGTTATAGGTAAATTTCTTTTCAGTTTAGTGGGGCTCGTCCGTGCAACGTGGTGAAGCGATCTGTTTCAAGAAGCCCATGAAAGCAATAATTGTGGTCTGAATGTTGCAGCAAGACTCTAGCACATTTGTACTCCACCCCAGGCAGCAAAATGTCTTGAGCCAGTACTGCAACTTGGGACAGCAGCAGCAATAAACATACAGGCTCCACAGCCAGAGGTTGTATAAGCTGAGTTTTCTCTTTTTCCCTAGCTATTGTTTAGAATTGTAATTTTTTTGCCAGTGATTTCCCCCCCTCTTTGTGTGACTGCTCCTGAGTTTTCTGTTTCTTTTGATGATGATAAATGGACCCCAAAGCTAGCAGTAGTAACCCATGAGATTTTCATTTAGCAGATGTCTCTTTGTAAGTTAGCAGCCCTTGCTAATATTGCATCAGGGACGCAGTAGTGTAGCCTTACTGGGGAGCGTGGAGCTAGTTGTTTCATTATTTGAATCGTGGCCTATGACTGATCCTTCTCAGTAACTTCAGCCATAACCTCCAACTGCTAAGTATTACTGTTTTGTTTTCTGAAGTCACAGGGACCAAAAGTCTGCTCCGTCTTGATTGGTATTAAAAACAAATGCCATGACAGCAAAGCAGACTTCTAGCATCCGTGGCTGACACTCGAAACAGAAACGGTGGCAGCAGAACTAGAGCTCGTTAATGTAGTCCCAAACTTCATTTTCCACCCGGGAAAACTGGCTGCTTAAGGGTCTTCCCCCTGCTTTTCTCACACTGCGCTCGCACTCCGCAGCTCTTCATGACACATTGATCCATGATGCAGTTTCGGAACAGCGGATGTGGAGTATCACTCTTACCGTATCTATCGTGTGCCTAGACAGCAAAGTGTAACATCATTATGAGATGTGCTACCTGTGGCGCGAGGGAACAAATTAAAGTTTATTGTCTCTTGGCAACTGAACACTGCTGTTGCTTTCCTTGCAGATGTGGGTGGTTTTTTTTAAATGTCTCAAGAAATAAAAACAAAGTCAAGTAGAATCACACTAAGAAAATAGCTGGAAAATATATTTTATCATGTAATTTAGAGAGATATAAATATAGAGGGAGTGTTGCAGGAGCTTTTTTAAAAAAGAGAGAGATAAGAACATATTAGAAACCCTAGATTAGGCCACAGGTCTATTTAGTATAGCATCCCACAGTGGCCCAGTGGGATGCCTGAGGCAAGCCCCCACGGAGGAATCCAATGCAATATCTCCCTCCCCCATAATTGTTCCGCACTGGGATGCTCCCTTGGACCACAGAAGTTGCATATAGCATTGGTACTTACCTTTACCAGAAAGAACAGCTACTCCCATACCAACCTCCCTGTGCATTCTCATTTGTAGAGGTACACATTCACCAGCGGCCAGGTGTGCCATGATGAGAGAGAGAAAGACAACCGGATTCCCTTCTCAGTGGTGGTGTCCATTGAATGGAATTCCCTCTCCAGAGATGCCAATATGGCACCAGCAGTGCTGCCAGTTTTCAAACCTCCCAGGCTTTTTGGCGTGGTCTGACATAATTTTCTTTAACATGCTATTATGTCTTATCTATGTATTCTGTTTTTGTAAACTGCCTTGGAATCTCCACTGAAGGTTAGAACAGACATGCCTTAAATAACAAATAATAGAGCAATGCTGATGATGGAAAGCCAGTATAAATAATCCCTATTCCAAACTCCCCTCAGGAGGAATTTGACTTGCACCCCTCTTTTGCTGGCAAAAGTTCCACAGGGATACTAGGGACTCAGCTACATTAGTGAAGAAACCGCGATTTGAATGCACTATAAACATAGAACACCAGATGGCGCCAGAGAGCAAAAAAAATTTAGAATGCTGTTTTCCAAAAATATTTTTTCTTCTTTTGTTAAAATGATCTAATTTCTGATTTATTCATAGAGGGCTTTCCCCCCCTGTGTTTAGATCCACATTTTGTGAGGTGGCGAGGTTGAATAGGTGTGAGCCTCTCATTGCCCTATTCCACCTCTCCTGTGCCTCCATCACATCCCTTTTGGGAGGACTTATGCTGGCATAAATTTTGGTGGTTTAAAGTTTGCTGGCTGAGCCAGGATGAGCAATTTATGTGGATATTTCTTTGGCTGAGCTGAGGTGGTAGAAGTGGGCAGGGCATTTTTCCCCAGCCAGAACTCACTGGAACTCAGTTCTGACACCTCTCAGGTGAGCACCATTGCCATTATAAGAGAACAAGGGAGGTGTTCATTGTGAGTTCTGGCACTTCTTTTTCTAGAAAAATAGCACTGGGGGCAGGTAGCCCAAGATCAGCAAATAAAAACTCGTTCTGCAGATCTTGGATTTGACTTATACGTAGCCACTGTAAACTTTGTCTAATCCTCAAATCTGAGCTAGTGGTCATCACTACATCTTGCCACAGAAAATTCTAAAAATTAATTGTGTGCTTAAGGTAATAAGAAAGCTTGTTATTAGATGCCTATTTATGGTGCTTCTGTGGGAATGCAGGGATACGCATACCCCTAAACATTTTGTGAATCTTTGTACTTTTGTCCATTTACTGTATTTATTTTCCCCGATTTGAACTATAAAATGGTGATTTTCTCGAGTCAAAATGAGAGTACCCCTAAACATTTTTAAAAGAAAAAAGCACTGCCTATATATCTTTTGAAAATACTCAAATGATTCTTGTGTGACTGACCTTGAAAGTCAGTGCAGAAGTATTTTTAATTAAACTAACAGTAATAAATAACTGATCTTGCAAGCTGTGAAAATAAGAATGTTGACTCAAATAGTAATGTAGGTACTCAAAATATCTCCCACTACACATCTGGAGCAAGACAAAGTTGCTGCTTGGAATGCCCTGAGCACCATGCTCAAGGGACTGTGAAGGAACGCCTGACAAGGAGTCCTGGTGTCAGCAGGGAGCCCTCATTGCTCCAATGTTTTCCTTCTGCGCACTGTATGCTGAACTTTGTGGAGGCCTCTTGACAGACTGAATTCATATTTTGTTCAGAAAATGCACCCATGCATGGCCCTTGCCTCTTCCATTCTTAACTCTTGCGAGAAAGAGAGAGGAGCTTTTGTTCTGCTGGCAATTTCCCAAAGCAGAAAAGACATATTTTTTTCAGTTAAAAGTGGGCATTATCCCCTCAGAAACTCAAACGAAGCAGTGTGTTAGAAATAGATATATATTCCCCCACCCCCCAAAATGCACCTCATTTGCAGCACAGTCCTCAAAGCTCCTCTTGAGTAAGAAGCCTCACCAGTGGGAATGTCAAAGGGCTGTATCAGCATAACAGTTTGAGGAAGGAAGCCGCAGACCTGGGAAATGCAAATATTTCTCCTCAGCCATGCATATCAAATGGTTGCAGAGCCCAGCTCTTCACATCTGCTTACCATCCTTGGGCTGAGTTATTAAAAGGCTGCAGCAGCAGTAGCACAGCACAGTTTGAACAGCAAGAAGCCATGATAATCTTATAAATAGGAGATTGTGGTCCACAAGGGATGCCAACTGAGCCACTTAAAAGATAGAGCTAAACCATTCAAGACTTGGAAGACTTGGGAGGATAAGGTTAGGACATGATCAGATTAATAATAGATTTTTAACCTCAACAACTTCTTCTTCTCCTCCTCCTTCACAGAGGTGAGTAGATGTGATTAGAAGTGTCCGCCTGATGCCATTTTTCCTTGAAATAAAAGATTAAAACCACATCTCCCCTGCTCTGGAGCTCATTTTCTCAATAAATAGAGGTGGATAGCCACAGCAGAAAATGGTGTATGTGTTGCACACTCATTTCTGCAATCTGCCTGTGAGAAGGCTGGCATTTCACCGAGTTGAGGTGTGCTTACCAGGAAAAGTTCACCTGGTGGGGGGAAGACGCAGCAATAGACTCCTGTCTGCAGCATTACTGCTCCTTACCAGCAGGGGGAGGGAAGAGCAAGATAATGGTGAGATCAGGCCTGAGTTGGGATGCCAGATGAAATCCACCAGCACAGTGGCGCAACCTCAACCTCAGGGCGCCTCAAACTTCCAATTAAACAGCAGTAATGCTGCTGCTAGGAGGCTGGTGCTGTGGTGGCTCCAGCCTAGTGAGTGAGCTGCTCTTGCCTCTGTCACCCTTGTTGAATGTCTGCTTTAAAATCACACACCCCAAGGTTACTACTCTGTAAGCGCACCTGAGTTGTGCCTCTGAATACCAGTCACTGGGGAACCTGAGCAAGGAAGGGCTATAGCACAGATGTCCTACTTGTCAGTTTCCCATAGGCATTCTGGGATCAGAACATGGGATTACATGAGCCCTTGGTCTGATCCAGCAACACTCTCTGTAGGTTGATAGAACAGCATGGGGGGTTTTTTTTGGTAAGGGATGCTATGTGTTTTGTTTTCATACATCCCCTTGACTTGCTTGTGCCAAATCTCCAAACTGCTTTTTGAACTTGGTGGTTTTGAAGGATGATTTTGGAAAATAATAAAAATAATTAAACTAAAACAGATACCGTATTTTTCCGTGTATAAGACTAGGTTTTTACCCTAAAAAATAATATCAAAAATTAGGGGCCGTCTTATACACGGATCTCTCTCTCTCCCCCCCATTTTCTTAAATCTGAGTCCCCCAAAATAGGGGGCGTCTTATACATGGGGGCATCTTATAGACTGAAAAATATGTTACATACTTCTTTTCAAAACCTTAGGCTCAGGGAAAGCCTAATAATTTGAGGAAATGTGCAGCAGTTTGACTAGACTTGGGTAATAGTTGAACATCCCGCAAGACTGTATTTCACTAGAGATTTAACTTTCAGAAGGGCACTGTTAGATTGTTCTTCGAGGGTTTCTTGTCTGTTTTAATGGAATTGCCCTGAAGGGCAAAATCAAAAGAGAAGCAAATTTAATGCTGTCTGCTTATGTGACAGCAATGGAGGATGGAGCCTTCATCCCTATAACAGAGGCACCATGAGACTTGAGTACACTTTCCACACACACAATATTAATTTCTCACAAGGACTTGCAGTCTTTGTTATATCTTCGGCCAGTAAAGTAGATATGGTTAAATAAGATCTGGGATTTAATTAAACAAGTCAAATTAACTGCATACCAAACCACCCCTCCCAAACTCACCATCATGACTTTATAACATGAGCAGTTTAGCGGCCAGAACGTCAACTGAATCCTCTTTGGACTGGACATCTGACTTGAAGGATGAATTTATTGATTTAATGAGATTTTCTACGGGAATATTTATCTTAAAGAATAGCGCTGTTTCAAAAATTGGTAGTATGTAAGTGTTAGCTATACCTGGTTACAATTATGTTTTAATTGGAGGGAGGTGCTGGGTGTGTTTCATTATTTCTGCTTTTATTAGTGCTTTTGAATCTAGTCTCTAGAGTAAGTCAGGATTATTTTTCAGCATGTTATTATTTTCATACAGTCCAGGATCATTAATTCAACAGTAACAGTGAAATCCTATACATCATTATCCAGAATAAGGTACAACTCGCATCAGTGGGACTTTTTCCAAATGAGTGTGCTTAGATTTGCAGCTTGTGCTACCTTGTTTTATCATACTTTTAAAATTATGTCTACGAACCAACGATGCTGCTTACCTGGGCATCTCCCAGAGGGCTCTGCTAGCTCAGTTTGGGAAGATGTTGCCTCAGTAAAGGCTTAGAATAGATTTTGGAAACCTGCGGCCTCCAGATATTGTTGTACCAACATTGTTGATCATTGGAAATAGGACTCGGGGGTGATGTTGGAATCCAAGAACATCTGGAGGGCCATAGGTTCTCCTGCCCTAGCTTAGAGTCATCTGTAGCCCTGCATCCAAACTCTTCTTCTTCTTCTTCTTCTTCTTCTTCTTCTTCTGCTTCTGCTTCTGCTTCTGCTTCTGCTTCTGCTTCTTTTTTCTCTTCTTCTGACAGCCCAGTGACTCCACCCTCCCTGGGAGAGTTTTTAAAATATTTAAAGGGTGTGTAGCCTATTCTGTATCCACATGCATTTGTGTGGTGGTGGGACAAGAGAGTCTGCAGAGGAATGGAGTCATGTCCTCAGAGCAGGGCAGTCTAGAAGGGGTCCTCCTCAGGCTAATACACTGAGGCAGGGAACATGACAAGGCTCCTAAGCCTAACTCTCAGGAGCACTACATAGGAAAGCTCTTCTTAGAGGTTGGTGATGTACTGCAACATTCTGTTGCAGGTTCCCACTTTTTTGTCTGCAATGATCAGTTGTGTGTTTTCTCCTCTCTGCATGCTTCATCAGGCAGACAGGACTGAGATGTTAATGTGAAAATGTCTCCAAATGAAGCATAATTAAAGTTCAATGAGCAAAACCTAATTTTCTGTGTACCAACTCTTGTTGTCAGAGGAGGATTGATTGATGACTGCAACATGAACAAGAAAATGTATTAGTTGTGAGCTCTCGCTAGAGCCCTCAGAAAGTCAAGTGCTGGGGCCTGCTCTGAATTTCTGGTTAGCACCAGCTGTGAATATTTTAGGGGCTAACTATGATGTTACTAGGGACGCGGGTGGCGCTGTGGGTTAAACCACTGAGCTTAGGACTTGCCGATCAGAAGGTCAGTGGCTCGAATCCCCGCAATGGGGTGAGCTCCCGTTGCTCGGTCCTAGCAGTTCGAAAGCACGTCAAAGTGCAAGTAGATAAATAGGTACTGCTCCAGCAGGAAGGTAAACAGTGTTGCCGTGTGCTGCGCTGGTTCACCAGAAGTGGCTTAGTCATGCTGGCCACAAGACCCAGAAGCTATACGCCAGCTCCCTCGGCCAGTAACGCGAGATGAGCACCGCAACCCCAGAGTCGGCCACGACTGGACCTAATGGTCAGGGGTCCCTTTACCTTTACCTATGATGATGTTGCTACTACTGCTGCTGCTGCTACAACTACTACTTTGTTGTTATTGTTATTTGCCAACCAAAAGTAAATGTAGAACTCCCTCATGACTGCACAGAGCAGAGCAGAAATGTGGGTCATGGCTGTTAAAGAGGAAGGCTAAGCTAAGATTCTGCTGGTTTGGCAGAAAAGGGTATTTTGTAAATAATGGATTTGGAAGAAGCTATGTGGTTGTCAGGATCAATTTGGAGAGAGAAACTATGTGTACCATTTTGATTTCTTGGAGGAAAGATGGACTATGTATGTAATAAATGAACGCATGAATGTTACAGAACCAAATATACTGCCCCCAGCTGTGCTCATCAAAAAGGTGTATTTTGACATGTGTGGATATTTGGCTTAATTGAGATCAGCATCACCCTTTAGTTTTACAGGGAATGATATCAAGATGTGCTTTGGTGCATTTGAGTGATATCAAAGTGTGTACAGAGATGCAGCTTGATATATATGCAGTACGAAAGTCCTTCTTATCCACACAAGCACCCTTTCTTTCCCAATTATCACTACATTTTCAGCATCAGCCACGCACATTCCTGCTTAAATGATCATATCTCTATATTTATAACTGCCTGCCAGGACCTCCATTGGAAAGTCCTCCTTCAACTTGCTTGTGAACCATGATAACTGAGATTATGGAAGATGCACTCAACTTTTCTTTGTGCCTGAAAGAAAAGTTTGTGCCATTGTTAGAAAAGTTGATCAGATAACTGACTTGTCTGGAAGCTCTTTGCTTTTGCTCTGCATTTCCATCATGCCTGAATCTCACACTTGGGGACAGTAAAAATATTGATAAGCAAAGCAAGCCAGTAACAGTTTTAAAAGCATAGTAAAGCTCTATGTTTCATTCGAGTCCTGGGCTTTCTAAGGCAGCCCAAATAAGCAGCTTTCGGAAAATAGAACTGTTCGTGCCACCTCCAAGAGTGCTTGTATTCCACTGGGATCAGCCCTGGTGCTGCTTATATTTGCACTTGATGTATGTGGCAAGTTTGTTGACAAAAACTCGATATCTCCCTGCACCTCTCTAATAACAAATGATATGTGCTGTGTAGATAAAAGCTCTCCCACATTCTTAAGTTGCAGTGCAGTGGTCAGTAAAAGCCAAGTACTGTGACCCATTGTCATTATGATTGAGTGAATTCCTCATTAGGGAGCGTGTTCTCATCCATCAGAGGTGCCAGCTTTCATTCCAACAGCTGTATTTCACCTAGGATCACAGCACTCTCTGACAAGCTATATCATGCCAGAAAACGAGAAAGCACTTGGGGGTGGCTGGAGCCATGTTTTCCTCCCCATAGTTCTTCATGATTATCCTGGCTACTTGCCAGAGAACGAGTCATTCATTCATTAAACGAAGCCAGCTGAAGAGCTGCGGCGAGCATGTCTTGGTTAAATGTCATGATGTCCGAGTGCAAATTGCACGTGTCACACCTTAAATTGGAACTTGCTGATAATGCATTTTATAGTTGCTGGTAAATTCTGAATGGAGGGATTTCTGAGTTTTTCTGGATCCATTTCGAAAAGCATTTACTTGGATGAAATGGCCAGCCACATAAAATGGTTCCAAAAAAAAGTCTAAAAGATTAGGGGTTCCTCAAAGGCTTCTGTTTAGGGAAGTTTTTAATGTTTGATGTTTTATCGTGTTTTAATATTCTCTTGGGAGCTGCCGAGTGTGGCTGGGGAAACCCAGCCAGATGGCCAGGGTATATTATTATTATTATTATTATTATTATTATTATTATTATTATTATCGCACTCAAAACATTTAGTATTGCCTTAAAACAGCCATTTTGACCAGTGGTTGCCTGCCAGTGGTAACTGCATGGAATTATCATGGAAGCAATCAAAGAGCTTTTTAGGAGTGCAGAAAAGACATTCCTATAGGGAACTTAAGTAATAAAACACAGTCATCAGGGGATCGAGGGTAGTATGCACCTATATTACACAGGATCTTGGTTATTCTTAAAAACCTTAATTATTTGGCCTGTCTCTCAGATGTTTACAAGATGGCAATAATTCTCCTGGGACATCATTTGCACCAGCAGGCACTGTTGCCCCACAAGGGTTTTAAACCACCCTCTTCCCCAGACCTTTCAAATCCTAGTAGCACATAAAAGCCTTGACTGACTGCCTTGCCATACAGAAAAGCAGGCATTGGCTCCTGCAGATGCTTCTCTTCATCGTTGAAAGAAGGAAAGCTAAGAACAAGTGTGGTATTGCTGGGTTTGGATGTGAGTAGAAGCCAGTGTGGAGAGGAGCAGAGGCACCAACTTGAATAAAGTACAGTGGTACCTCAGGTTAAGTACTTAATTCGTTCCGGAGGTCCGTTCTTAACCTGAAACTGTTCTTAACCTGAAGCACCACTTTAGCTAATGGGGCCTCCTGCTGCTGCCGCGCCACCAGAGCACGATTTCTGTTCTCATCCTGAAGCAAAATACTCAACCTGAGGTAATATTTCTGGGTTAGCGGAGTCTGTAACCTGAAGCGTATGTAACCTGAAGCGTATGTAACCTGAGGTACCACTGTACTGGAGGAGCAAATAAGCCCCGTCTCACATAATCAGTCACATGATCGACCCACACCATTTGGATGGCAATGCCCATTAACTCTGAGGGGCCCTGGCCTCCTCAAATATTTTACTGGGGGCCACAAAGGGACCTCGGCCTCTAGGAGTTGGCTCCTGTGGGAATGAGTGGACTTCACAATGTTTGTCTTTGGATTGCTGGAAAGAAGGAGTGAAGAAAGTCATAGCAGGAGCATGCAAGATATGACTGCAAATATTCCCAGTCTGGTATGAAAGCAACTGAGGAGACAGTAGTCCACCGCAGTAAAGGAAGATGAAAAGAGATTTGTTATCTTAAGCTTCGTTGTTGTTGTTCTTTGCTGCATCTGATATTGTTCGTTTATTTTGTTTCGATGCACCCTAATTTCCCATAAGCTGTAATGGCACTGAAGGTGTCCTCACTGCAATGAGCTCTTCTTATAATGCCCCTGATGAGCTCAGAGAAACTATTCATTCTGCATTCAAGTCCTGCACATTTTTAGCCCTGCTGCGCTGTCAGAAAAGTGCTTCATCCACAATTTCACAGAAAATGCTTATTATTTGAAATTTGCATTGATGCACACAGTAAAACTGTAGATTAATTATTCAAATGCTATTAAAGACCCGAGTACAACTTCAGGCCTTGCTTTCAAGAGGCAGAGGAAGTGGGAAACATGGATTGGCTTTTTAGCATACCTTCCCCACCACTGGCTTAATCTGATGGGCTTTTTTGGATTACATTTACCCCAAAAAATTGCATATTAATGCATTCACTTTTTTGTTTCCACCTATTTAAATAAAAATGAACTGAATATAGATAAAGCTAGGAAACGTTGCACTATTCCAGTACAACCTTTGGCCCTTAGATGACAGGAGAAAGGATCATTTCAGGTTGGTGGAAGAGAATAGATAATAATAAGGTTTCTCTCTTATGTAAGGTCACTGTAACACATGTGAGCAACATGTGGCTCTGGCTTGGTCGAATTTCACAGGACCACAGGCCAAATTTTATGTGGGCAAGGAGGGGGGAAACCTCAGCTGGCACTAAATGCAGCCGCCAAATTTATCGTTGGGGTTGAGTTTAAATCAGGTCTAAACTTTGTTTTAAAACAGCTGCATTGGTTGCCAGATCATTCCCCCACAAAATTTAAGGTACACAACCTGGGACTGTTAAGTTGTGGGTGAACATATCAGACGACACAGCGATTCTTCAAACAGCTCTTGTTTATTCAGAGGCCAGAACAGAACTGAGATGAAGGGTTCAGTCAGCCTGCTTATCTAGAGCTCCAGTACCATGTAACTGTAACAATTTTCTAAAGCTATCCAATCACTGAACGTCACTTTCGATCCCTTATTTGCATAACTATCTACAGTATCCCCCTGCTGGCCCAGGGTGAGAACTTCAGTACATAACAGGGACAGTGCACCCTGCCTATTAAGTAGTGGGTTGACAAAGCAGACGACACAGAGATTTCCCCAAGTGGTTCTTTATAGTAAGCTGGAACTGAAGTGAACAGCAAACAGCTCAGCCAGCCTACTTTTATAGGCGGCCGGCTGTCAACATTGTAACAACAACAACCCAGGGTTTCCCACCTAAAGTAACTGACATGGACCTGAGTGAAAACTATATACATGATACTCCTGGTGGCCAGGGTGAGGACTTCAATACATAATACCACCCCTCTGCCAAAGTGACCCCCGCCCACTGGAGCCAAGGAGGGCCGTGCTGCGCTGCCTGCTAGCTTGCTTGGATAAAACCAACTAAATCCAATTGAACATGGAACTGGGATTATTAAGACCTCTTAAATCAGGGGTCAGCAAACTTTTTCAGCAGGGGGCCGGTCCACTGTGCCTCAGACCTTGTGGGGCAGACTATATTTTGAAGAAAAAAATGAATGAATTCCTATGCCCCACAAATAACCCAGAGATGCGTTTTAAATAAAAGCACACATTCTACTCATGTAAAAACACGCCAATTCCCGGACCGTCCACGGGCCAGATTTAGAAGGCAATTGGGCTGGATCTGGTCCCCGGGCCTTAGTTTGCCTACCCATGTCTTAAGTCATCTTCCTACTGTAAAATTTAGCATCAGTAAACCTGGTTTGAAAACCCATAAACGCTGGATAATTTTTTTCACATGAAATTTAGGACTCTTTCATTCCCACATCCTAATTTAAATACGTTACACAATGCAAAGAGTGATTTTGTCAACAATCGAGAAGATAATATCAAATATAGCTCCTAAATAGACTCCCAATGCCTCCTACTTCACACCAGTATTTTAGACTTGTAGAGGAATGCTTGCAAATTCTGCAGTGTTTGAATTAAGGGAAACTTACCTCTTTTGTTAATAAAAACTTCTATTTAACCAGCAGTGCAGGATTCTATACTCACTATAAACACTGGAGATTTTCCTCTCCAATAAGCACAGGAAGAAAACAAAGAAGAAGACCAAATATAGGGAACATGCAGAGATCTAATCATTTTGGGGGAAGGAAATTATGCTTGTGTGTGCATATATAATATGGAGAGAGGGGAGAGAGAGAGAGAGAGAGAGAGAGAGAGAGAGAGAGAGAGAGAGTTTGGCAGCAGAGTTTTTATGTAGTGCCTAAACTGGGCCTATGAAGAGAGCACAGCAGTTTTACTGGCTTGGAGGAAATGGCATTGTTTACTGCACCAGGAAGACATCCATCAGCAAAAAAATCCTAGGGGCCCTGCGGTGGACTGACAAAGGGTGGAAAACAAGTGCTCAGGGGCCATGTGGTGGCTACTTAAAATTATACTGCAGCAGCAAAAGCCTTTTGGAAAGAGTCTACTGCCATGCAGAACATGACCATCACACTTGCCTAGTCAAAATCCAGGACAGGTGCATCTCTATATGGTTACCATATAGCAGCTTTTCAGTTTAATGCTGGCTGACACAACAACAGAGCTTTGTCTCCTAATATGCCATGTCCCAGGCCTCGCCTTGGCTGAGATCAGTGCTCACCGTACAGCCACATTGTTGTTGTTGTTGTTGTTGTTGTTGTTGTGCCACACATCTGACCGGGCTGCCCCAGCCACTCTTGGTGGCCTCCAAGAAATTATAAAACCCCAGTAAAACATCCAACATTAAAAATGTAGTTTTGTTGTTGTTTAGTCATTTAGTGGTGTCCGACTCTTCGTGACCCCATGGACCAGAGCACGCCAGGCACTCCTGTCTTCCACTTCCTCCCGCAGTTTGGTCAAATTCATGCTGGTAGCTTCAAGAACACTGTCCAACCATCTTGTCCTCTGTCGTCCCCTTCTTTCCCCCCTCCATCTTTCCCAACATCAGGGTCTTTTCCAGGGAGTCTTCTCTTCTCATGAGGTGGCCAAAGTATTGGAGCCTCAGCTTCACGATCTGTCCTTCCAGTGAGCACTCAGGGCTGATTTCCTTAAGAATGGATAGGTTTGATCTTCTTGCAGTCCATGGGACTCTCAAGGGTCTCCTCCTGCACCATAATTCAAAAGCATCAATTCTTTGGCGATCAGCCTTCTTTATGGTCCAGCTCTCACTTCCATACATCACTACTGGGGAAACCATAGCTTTAACTATACGGACCTTTGATGTAGTTTACTGTTTACCATATGTTCTTTTTGCAACTGCCTAGAAACTGTCTTGGTATTAAGTAATATATAAATATATGAAATAAGTAAAATAGCATTTTAATATGAAGAAACTCATATTCATTACTTGGAAACAACCCAGTTTTTTATCTGTATTTTAAAGAATAGAAACAAATCCTGGAATTACAACTCTACCCATCATCATCACACACTTCATAGTAATATTAAGGGCGTTCTCATATTCATAAGCAATATTCTCCATAGTGACAAGCAAGAAGCAGGGTGGAAACCTATCTTCCAGTATGTTCTGCAATGCAGAAGAAGCATGCAAGACTCAGTGTAAAAAATTGGTGTATCCATTTAGGAAGGAATGATGAGCAGACTTAAAATCTAGCGGCAGCATTAAAGTTGCTTAAGAAATCAGGAGAGATAAAATGTTCTTTTGGAATCGCATTCAGAGTAGACAAACTGCAAAGAGAGAAAATCTAGCAGTCAGCTGCAGAATTCATGATCAGGTTTTTAATGGTATAATCAATACTCCTTTTGGAATATAGCAGTGGTGCCTAAAGGAGTTCTAGAAGCCCTTTTATCACAACAAAGAAATGTTCCAACAGGAACCAGTCGTGATTAGTTCAGATATTACGCTCACTTTCTGTGATTCAAGAAGCACTTCTTTAAAGTGTCATCCTCCTCACCTTGGGAATGTTGCCATTCTCAACAGAGCCAGGTTTCTTTCTTACAACAAGAGAAAGCCACAAAATAAAGTTAAACGTGTATATAAAGAGATCATATAACTTATTGGGACGCCTTTGCAACATTCTTCTCACTCCACTATGTAATTTTATGACAAACACACCCAAACCAGTTGAGAGAAATATACACAGTCACTGGATGAAGCCATTGGAGCAGGTCTGAATGCTTTGAAAGGTCAGTGGTAGTAACATTTACTAATCACTGCTGTTTACTATTTACTAATGCACATCAGGCATATTGACACAGTCTACACACTCCCATTTAATCAGCCATGACAGAATTATAGAGTCAGTTTCAAATGGTCCAAATCTACCATGTCATGCCTCTCTTCTGCAGCCTTCATGCTCCCACAAAGCTGGTTTCGAGCAGAATAATAGTAGAGGTTTAAGTTAGCAGATGCGTCGTGGCTGGAGGATGACAAAAGGGAACTAAAGATTGTGCACAAAAGGGAATGTAAGCAGGGCAAAGGAGTAAAAAAAAACCTGGTGTAGTAATTGGGAAAACTTCTGTGAGGCTATCTTTCATAAACTTTTGTTTTTAAACCAGCCACTGCTCAATCTGAACAATGTCTGGTATACCATTGGCCAGGTTCTTTTCTGTGGATGATGTCCACAGATGATGTCTGCACATTTGAAAGCCTCCAACCACAATACAGTAATACACTGAAAAGTTGACATCTACAATTGACAAGTTGTTCACCCTCAGATATGCCAAGAAAAATAAGTCTAGCATGTGATCCGCTGGGTGTGCTGCATCCATGGCTTTCATGATGGCCATAAAACCCCCAACAAGGTAGCCTGTGGATTTTCCCCATAACCAACAGATTGGATTCACAACTGTCAATCCAAACCCTTCTGAAGGCTCAGGCAAGGAAGCTGTCATGGGGATGGGGGTGTTATTGCACTGGGAGGTTCCTTAATTTGTCTGTCCCGATGGCACAACTCATCCATGCAGGGCTCAGCAGTACAAGCCAGATGAGCCTTCTCATTTAGGGTTAAGCCCAAGATAGGGTTAAGCCCAACATGATGGTGACTCCAACTCTCATCAGCCCCAGCAAGTATTGCCAATGGCTAGGGATGCTGGGAATTGTAGTCCAGCAACATCTGAAGGGTTACTGTGCTGACTACCTCTGTCCTAGATAATACATAGATGTTCTATTATGTATCAAGCTGGTATTAAATAGCAGCACCAGACCAGCTAGCAAATTTGCTAGGCAACCAGGGCTGTCCTGGCTTGGGGAAGATCTTCCTTTCCGTAATTATCAGCTGCACAATTGTACAATGGGTTCTTAGTCACTGCAGATCAAAAACTTACAATTTTAGTCTTTAACTGGGAAACTAATTCTTTTTTTCCCTTCTTAGGTAATTTCACATATTTTAATTTGTATATTGTAGTTTGTATCAACTGCATATTATTGACATATTCCTAGCTTCAAACTATTATCATTTTGAAGCCTAGGATTTAGAAACTAATTACAAGACTTAAATGGATAAGCCTGGGGAGCTAAATCATGCAAATACTCCTATCTATGAGGCTAAATATTAAAAAAAACTATTTGAACTGCTGACTTAGTAACTGGAGTTGGGATGGAATATGCAAGATAACAACAAACCTGAGAACAATCCTCAACTCTTACCCTCCTAATCTATCCATGGCAATTGTAGTGTAGCTGTTATTAACTAGCTGCAGGGGACAACTGTGGCTACAGAAGGAAAAAAAAATGTTATTTTCAAGCATGGTGTGTTAATTAATACTCACATGATTATTCTGTACTGATTTTTAAACATTGCATGGAATTGTTCAGGATAAAACAAGAGAGATACTGCAGGAAAACTCATTTTGGCAAGGGAAGCACGTTTACAGAAGCTGTTACGAGAGATGGAGTATTTGGAGAGGTGGCTTTTTCTTGGTCTGTTCCAGAAAGCTAGTCCCTGACCGCAGACACATCCAGTATCATGCCCTTTGTTCACACTTGATTGGTAATTGTCACCAGGCAACTTGTATTCCTTGCACCTGCAGGAGTCCTTGGATCTCCTATGGTTCACCACAATCCCACTCCCTTTCGACAACTTTTGCTGCAAGGTAATTTCTTCTCCATGCTCTGATCTGACCCCACCTCATTTTATGCTATGAATAAGGTAAAGGTACCCCTGGCCGTTAGGTCCAGTCATGGATGACTCTGGGGTTGTGCTCTCATCTCGCTCTATAGGCCGAGGGAGCCAGCATTTGTCCGCAGACAGCTTCTGGGTCATGTGGCCAGCATGACTAAGCTGCTTCTGGCGAAACCAGAGCAGCGCACAGAAATGGCGTTTACCTTCCCACCGGAGCAGTACCTATTTATCTACTTGCACTTTGACGTGCTTTCAAACTGCTAGGTGGGCAGGAACAGGAACTGAGGAACAGAGCTCACCCCGTCCCGGGGATTCGAACCGCTGAACTTCTGATTGGTAAACCCTAGGCTCAGTGGTTTAGACCACAGCACCACCCGCGTCCCTTATGAATACTGTATTGCAATTTTATGGGTGTCACTCATGGCCTGACTTTTCTTTCCTGCTGGATCACCAACCTGGGAGGAGAACAACTGAGTGGGAAAGAGCCCTTGCCATCGGTCCTGGCCATGCTTCCAGTATTTATGCACATTTTGAAACTGCAAGGCAGGTGCTCCCACATGGCTTCTGTCGTCAGAAGCCATACCTCAGGAGCATGAAAAGGCACACTTGAGAATGAAGATGGATTTTGTGTGATTGATTGTTGATTTTGTTATAGGAAAACTACCATGTCCTGGGGGAAAAGGCTCAGACTTAGCTGTCTCCCTGACAAGCTAGTTTTCTACACACAAGTATGTTGTTGCTGTTTTTAAGTGAGGACATATTCAAACATGCAATCGGTCACAGTCTCAGTCCAGTATACCTGAAGGAGCATCTCCACCCCCATCGTTCTACCTGGACACTGAGGTCCAGTGCTGAGGGCCTTCTGGCAGTTCCCTCGCTGCGAGAAGCCAAGTTACAGGGAACCAGGCAGAGGGCCTTCTCGCTAGTGGCACCCACCCTGTGGAACGCCCTCCCACCAGATGTCAAAGAGAAAAACAACTACCAGACTTTTAGAAGACATCTGAAGGCACTCCTGTTTAGGGAAGCTTTTAGTGTTTAATAGACTATTGTCTTTTAATATTCTGTTGGAAGCTGCCCAGAGTGGGTGTGGTATAAATAAATAAATAAATAAATAAATAAATAATAATAATAATAATATCCCTCCCTCCCTCCCTCTCTCATAAATACATGGGCACAAACTGTAATAGTAGTTCCAGTTACAGATAGGTAGCCGTGTTGGTCTGCCATAGTCAAAACAAAACAAATTCCTTCCAGTAGCACCTTAAAGACCAACTAAGTCAGTTCTTGGTATGAGCTTTCGTGTGCATGCACACTTATCTGTATCTGAAGAAGTGTGCATGCACACGAAAGCTCATACCAAGAACTGACTTAGTTGGTCTTTAAGGTGCTACTGGAGGGAATTTGTTTTGTTGTAATAGTAGTATAATCCCTCTGCTTCTCCTGCTTTTGTGGATGAGGTAGAGTTGGGAGAGGCAGCATCTAAAATCCTGATAAGAGTTAGGATTGAACTGTCTCCACATTGTGAGCAAAGAAACAGCATCTGTGTTTGTGAATTTTCTTTCTTAGCTGCTGCCCCTCCTGCCACAATGGATATGCTCCAGAAGCCCCCTGGAGCGCCAGAATCTCTTAATGTGACACAAGGTGCTATATTGGGAAGGCAGGCTGGAAGACTCCCACTGTGTGTGGTTTGTGCTCTGCACACAGACCCTTTGGGTTTCAATCAAAGTAAGCAAGAGAAATCGTGGCTATCATAACACTTATTTTCTCAAATTTCCTTCCTCCTCCTTTAGCCATGCCTGGCTTTTTTCTAGCTTTTATTCTGTGTCGCTAGGTGAAAACATATCTAGGCCTGACATCCTGAAACACTAATATTGCATTCTGTTGCATAATGGCATCAGCCTTGTAAGAAAAAGCAAGACAGCCACAGCTGCACTCCCCAAAATATTAGATGGATACCAGCAAAGCTTGCGTGAGCTAGACCTGATTCCTGTTATTCTTCCGAAGGAGTCTTTTGAGCTGTGCCTGATCCCATCGAGGTCGACAAGTGGGAATAAAAGCCATTTCATTTTAAAGGTGAAATGAGCAGTTTTTGTCTGGGAAAGATACAGATACTCCCTTAGTGTCCAGAAATGACTGCAACCCCCTCAATAATGGCTAAAACCTTGTTTGCAGTCTTCAACAATGTAAAGGAAGCATGACTGTGAGTGCAGGTAAGTGGAAGATAAACAAGCTTTGCAAATATTTTATTTTCATGTAGATCATCTGCTTGCACATTGGAAGGGTCAGCAGATGCTGTTAGCAGTTTCATTTATTGTGTCACCTTCTTGACCAATTAATTTATTCAGATTTTTTCCCCCTTCGGTTTTCTCCGGTACGTAAAATAAAGAGGTGTGTACTTGCAGGCCATTTCTGTTTCAAGCTTTCTCATGTAAATCCTCCAGTATGATAATAGATAATGTACAAGATTCAAATGCCCTTCTCTCTTTCTCTGCTCACTACTCCCATTAAAGATCCTGCAATAATGAGGGGGGTTGATGTTTTCCATGGAGCCATCAGCCAAGTGCTCTAGGGTTCCATGGACAGCATAAGAGCTACGCAGAGAACTAGCAGTGGGTGGACTGACCAATATTTTGTCAAGAATGAATCTGAGTAGCTGAATTAATTTTGATCCATGGTCCAGATTTTGTCTGGTTAGGCTCGTAGGCTTGAGCAAATGGCCTAAAGGGCGCACATCCAAGTCATAGTTTGTACAATCCATTGAAGCCCCACAGTTCCAGAATATATAACTGTATTCAGGACTGTATTCAGGCTGCACTGTGGTATATTTTGCAGGAAACGGATACCTTTCATTCTCTTGTCACTGGTGGTTTGTGCAAAACATATGGTGATGCTCTGGTGATGAGGTGATTGTCACCTCCAGTCCAGATTTATATTAGACTGGACCAGATTATTTGACGCTCTGTCAAACATGGATCTATGAGAGAATGGCATCTAAAATTTGGTTCCTCTCTCTCCAACAGAAATGTGATGTGATGAGTATTTGAAAAGGGTGTGGGTCAAAAATGCAAGTCCTCTACTCAAATTGATCTAACCCATTTCGTGTTCAACCCCCTGCCCCTTTGAGCCAGTTCCAAAATGGGCTTGAACGCCTTTTGGAGCATGCTTTGGGACACATGCTCCACAGGTCACCAGTCCTTATTCTCCTAAAAGTACAGCTCATGTGGGGATTTTGCCTACAATGAGTAACTTGTTTTCTTATAGGATAAATAGATTGGGGATTTACATGGAAAAGAGAAACCAGTTTGTGTTTGTGTCCATCATTTCCCAGCAATATATAGTAATATAAAGTGGTAAGCAGAAATCCCCATGTGAACAAACTTTTCTTCCTGAGGCAGCATGTTCAAACAAATGTTAGTTCTGAAGGAATTAAGAAGGGTTTTTCTTTCTGCATTTCTCTTTTTTTGGTCTGTCATCAATCTCTATCATTCAAAATGTGTAGCGGCCTCAATAAATGGCGCTTGAGGGACCACAGAGCGAGAAACCACTCTGGAAATAGAGAAGTGTGTTTTGGCTGAAACTGCCCTGAATTTCTACCAGCAGGTCTATCTAGCAAGTATTGCTAACTCTAACTGACAGGAACTCTAATGGGTCTAAATAAGTCTTCCTTTCCTAGCACTGCTACCTGAACTTGAGATAACTTTTTCAACTTCAGTGACCCTGCAATCTTGAACCCACAAAATATATGCTCTGTTACTGAGGAATTACCAGGCTATCTCATATATTAACACACACACACACACACACACACACACACAACATACACACATACAACCACAACCACACACCAGGTACACATTATTTATTTTAATTTGTTAAAAGTCTGTGACATCCATTTGATTTCCCAATTTCACTTTGCTGGTTTTGTCAATGGCTTCTGTAACAGGTTAAGGTAAGGTACCCCTGACCGTTAGGTCCAGTCATGGACGACTCTGGGGTTGCGCGCTCATCTCGCTCTATAGGCCGAGGGAGCCGGCATTTGTCTACAGACAGCTTTCCAGGTCATGTGGCCAGCATGACTAAGCCGCTTCTGGCAAACCAGAGCAGCACACAGAAACGGCGTTTACCTTCCCGCCAGAGCGGTACCTATTTATCTACTTGCACTTTGATGTGCTTTCAAACTGCTAGGTGGGCAGGAGCTGGGACCAAACAACGGGAGCTCACCCCGTTGAGTGGATTTGAACCACTGACCTTCTGATCGGCAAGTCCTAGGCTCTGTGGTTTAGACCACAGAGCCACCCGCGTCCTTCTGTAATGGGTAGTTTTTCCATAATTAAGTTTCTTGCCAGAAGCAACAAAACGATTAGCTTTTGGAGGCTACTAATTTAGAGGTATGATGAAGGGCATTCTTGCTAGACAAAAAGAAAAGGAGAGGAAAGGAAAAGAGCATCCATAATTTTCCATGGATTTCTATTTCAGTTTTGGCATCTTGTATTGGTACTCCATTATATTGATTAGTTTCAAATAGTGACTGCTAATAGAGAAATGTTTCTGAATATGAAATTACATTTTTTCACCAGCTGCATGTATCCAAAAGCCCCAGACCAGGTTACTTTTTATTAGATGGGTCATGTGGCAGATCTATGTTGCACCAAAGAGGGGTTCATGTGAACTTTTGTGTGTTGAAACATGTGTGAAGGAATCACTTGCATTGGCTAGGCCTTCTGCCTGCCAGTGGGGTGGGTGTGTTCACCATGTTCTGCGGAAGCTGCAAATGTCTCTTTAATTTAAACTAAAGGGATGGAGACCCCTTTATTCTAAACTTTACAGCTGTTTCTCCCTTACACTGCCTCTGGACTTCGATTGAAGGGGGCACATTAGCACTGGAGAGCATGGCCATTCACTGCATTGGTGTGTGAAAACCCATTTAGCTTAAACTTTAGACACAGCTTTTGCAGATTGCAGATGCCTAAATCAAATTCAGACTTCAGTGTTCATTAAACTATTTCCAGTTTTAAGAAATCTCTATGACTTACAAGGTTGTAAGAAGTTATTCATGGCTAGATGAGCATTTACTGTGTTGCAAAGGAAACGAGAGAGAGAATGCCCAAATATTTCAGCTGATAAAACAAACTTCATCATTTCAACAATCCTGGATCCTACATGCAATTATTTCCTATATCATCTCCCTAATAACCTTTATATCATTTGCTTATTATTTGCTTCTTGTGTGAAATTTTAATTCTATTTTCTCTTTCTCAGCAACAGCCCTCATTTACTTGGTGGTGGATTAACATGGCTACATCCGTTTTACCCAAATATATGTACAGAATTTAATCTGCACAGATCAAATTTTAGCAGAAAATGGATTGTTTCCATGATGCCATCTGTGCACACATTCGTTTTCCTTTGTGGTTACTAAGGGCTGCTTGATAACTACTTCCAGATAACCAGTCCTATTTACTTTGCATTCTTTTACCCATAGATGGATGAAATGCAGTGGGGCAAAGGAACAAAGAAGGTCCCTACTTCGGTCTGCAGCCTTCCCTGTAAACCGGGAGAACGAAAGAGGATTATTAAAGGGATGAGCTGCTGTTGGCAATGTGAGCTATGCGATGGATACCAATACCAGTCTGACGAAGTAACCTGCAAGATCTGCTCCTACAGTCAACGGCCAAATGAGAATCGTACAGGATGCAGCCCTATCCCTATTGTGAAGCTGGAGTGGCATTCCCCGTGGGCGGTCATCCCGGTCTTCTTGGCCATGCTTGGAATTATTGCCACCATTTTTGTTATGGCAACCTTCATTCGATACAACGACACCCCCATTGTGCGGGCTTCTGGAAGGGAACTCAGCTATGTTCTATTGACAGGAATATTTCTGTGT
The DNA here is from genome assembly GCF_964252035.2 of Podarcis erhardii. Taxonomy (NCBI): domain Eukaryota; kingdom Metazoa; phylum Chordata; class Lepidosauria; order Squamata; family Lacertidae; genus Podarcis; species Podarcis erhardii. The sequence continues at coordinate 91,889,531 of NC_138498.1, read as the reverse complement.
TATATCATCACATTCTTGATGATTGCCAAGCCAGATGTTGCCGTGTGCTCCTTCCGACGTATCTTCTTAGGATTGGGGATGTGCATAAGTTACGCAGCTCTGTTGACTAAAACAAACCGCATCTACCGCATATTTGAACAGGGCAAAAAATCAGTGACAGCACCCCGGCTTATTAGTCCAACGTCACAACTAGCAATTACTTCAAGTTTGATATCAGTACAGCTTCTTGGGGTTTTTATTTGGTTTGCAGTTGACCCACCAAACAGTATAATAGATTATGATGAGCATAAGCCTATGGAACCAGATCAAGCCAGAGGAGTCCTCAAATGTGACATTACGGATCTACAAATCATATGTTCTTTGGGGTATAGCATTCTCCTCATGGTTACATGTACTGTCTATGCTATCAAGACTCGGGGTGTCCCGGAGAATTTTAATGAAGCCAAACCCATTGGATTCACTATGTACACGACTTGTATAGTATGGCTTGCCTTTATTCCAATATTTTTTTGCACTTCCCATGCAGCTGAAAAGGTAGGTGAAAATCAAGTAATTCATGGGATGATTTTTCCTATAAATTATATATGGAAGTTTTTATTTAAACGTGCTTTTGGAAATGGGCTAAATGGCTTGGCAAAAATGGTTCCTTACAGCTACAGCAATACACAATGTATTTGCCTCCCCCTTCCTGCAGCTAGTTTGTAAGTCATTTGTTTGATGAAGTGGCAGATGATGGTCAGTAAGAATCAGCTGATCCATCGGTTCCTTCTGTTTGAGCTGAACCTTTTTTTTAACATGGATAGAACGTTACTATTTTAATGGGAGGGACAGCTCATTGCTTTGATTACAGGTTATAAAGTCAGCATCTATTAAAAATAGTTTTATGTCCTAATCTGCATTTTGGGAATTCAGAACCACGGGGCGCAAAGGATCGCTGAGATGCGTTTCTCAAACTAGGTATTGTGGTGCAATCCTGTTAACATGAATAGACTATACCCAGTGGTAAGTATATAAAAGACTGCAGCTTCTGTCGTGGAAAATATGGCTACAATTTCTAAATATGAAGGTTCAGTGTTGCCATAACCAAGCTGGTTTTTTTACTTGTACACATTGCAGCGTGGAGCCTACTTGTGTAGGTTCCCTGTGCAATTGGAAATCTTGTAAGATCAGAGTTATAAATTGTGCAGGGAGCCTACAAAAATAGAGAAGGATCTCCACTGCAGAAGTTTAATCCTCAGAAGGTGGAAGGCTGCAGCGACAGTGATGCAAAGGAAGGGAGTTGTTGCTTGAAGAGTACTGTAGACTTAAACATATGCATGAATCTCTAATTGACTTTATTGTGCCTTAGTGGAAGGAGATTCCACAACTTCCTTGGAAATACATTTTGCATTATAACTCTTTTGGGTTTTGCTTCCAATATTGTATCCACTTTCTAAAATGTATTTCTTCAATTTAGTTAGGAGGATGTCTTCTGAATTGGTGACAAAAGTTTTCCTAACGTCAGGGTACATTATATCCACAGTAGTCCTTCTTGTCCATTATACCCATTTCCACATCAAAGAAAAAAATTTGGGTTGGTTGGTATGATTTGTTGTTAACAAATGCATTTTGACTGCTAGGAGTATATATACTTGCATAACAGACTTGTCATCCAAACAAGTTTTGCTCAGTGCTTTTGTACTTGCCTATTATTATAACCATTTCTCAGACAAAACTAGATTGTATGCTTCTTCTTCTTTTTAATTTTAAAATTTAATTTCCTTCTGCCTACAGAATTTGGGATCTGAAGCAATCATTGTCAGCAGACCATGTTTTGTAATCAGACTATATACGGGGTGTATATATATATATATATATGCAGGTTTTGGTGTCCTCGGGTGTCTTCCCGTGTAAAAGTTGGGGTGTCTAGGCGACGTTTCGACGAGGTCTCACTCGTCATCTTCAGGCTGGTGCTTTCGGCTTCTTGTTACTGGAACAGAGCAGGATCTCAGTGTTTGAGTTCCTATAAATACTGTAGAGGGGGTGTGGTGTATAGCCTCCAATGTTCTGGGCAGAGAGGAAGTTCCCAGGCTAGTGTGCCTTTTCTTCTTTTGTTCCTTAATTACTTGAGAGATATCTTGAGTGATTTCTTGAGTGATATCCTGAGTACCACTTAGGTGGGTCATTAGGTGTGGATTAGTTGCTAAAGTCTTTGTGTCTTGACCTCTTGAACTTTGTGAAGAGTTTTCCTGAGAAGATGGCTGTACTGTACTTAGTTGTGCTCTGGCTTGGCTTCGTGTATAGGGGCGAGCTGTGGTTTTGTGGCTTGTGTCAGCCAGATCTGTGTAGGGATTGCAGGGGGGTGCAGCATCCGGAGGTGCCACCATGGATTGGCTACTGGATGGTGTCTGTAATTCATCTGTGGAGAGGGTCTGGGTTTGGGTCTGGTGTGGTTGATTGGTGTTGGCGTTCTGTGTGCCTCTGGATCTGGTGTCAGTTTTTGTGGGGAGGGCTAATTTCCAGATGTCTGGCAAGCGGGATGTGTCGTCACGCTTGTTCATGTTGTGAGGGTGTTTCTCTATCTCGATGGCTTCCATGATTATTCTCTTGTGGTGATGTTCCGTGTTAAAGAGCAATTTGGAATCTGCAAAATTAATTTCGTGTCCTGTTTCTTTCATGTGTTGGAAAAGAGAGGAAGTTTTTTCTTCTTTTTTGACGGCATTCTTGTGTTCTGCGATACGTGCATTTATTCGTCTGTTTGTTTGTCCAATGTACGTGGCTGGGCAGACTTTGCAGGGTATTTCATAGATCCCTTGGTTTTCCAACTGGATTTTATCCTTGGGGTTTCTGAGGATATTGGCTATTTTTTGGTTGGTGCAAAAGGCTGTTTTGATATTGTGTTTATGGAGGATTTTGCTAATTTTATCTGTAGTGCCCTTGATATAAGGAAGGAGGGCCATGCCATTGTTTTCTTCTGTGTCTTGGTTTTTGGGGGGTGTTTCCTTTTGGATTAGCTTCGTAATCCTGTTTTGCTGGTATCCATTGGCAATTAACACGTTTGAGAATAATCATGGAAGCCATCGAGATAGAGAAACACCCTCACAACATGAACAAGCGTGACGACACATCCCGCTTGCCAGACATCTGGAAATTAGCCCTCCCCACAAAAACTGACACCAGATCCAGAGGCACACAGAACGCCAACACCAATCAACCACACCAGACCCAAACCCAGACCCTCTCCACAGATGAATTACAGACACCATCCAGTAGCCAATCCATGGTGGCACCTCCGGATGCTGCACCCCCCTGCAATCCCTACACAGATCTGGCTGACACAAGCCACAAAACCACAGCTCGCCCCTATACACGAAGCCAAGCCAGAGCACAACTAAGTACAGTACAGCCATCTTCTCATGAAAACTCTTCACAAAGTTCAAGAGGTCAAGACACAAAGACTTTAGCAACTAATCCACACCTAATGACCCACCTAAGTGGTACTCAGGATATCACTCAAGAAATCACTCAAGATATCTCTCAAGTAATTAAGGAACAAAAGAAGAAAAGGCACACTAGCCTGGGAACTTCCTCTCTGCCCAGAACATTGGAGGCTATACACCACACCCCCTCTACAGTATTTATAGGAACTCAAACACTGAGATCCTGCTCTGTTCCAGTAACAAGAAGCCGAAAGCACCAGCCTGAAGATGACGAGTGAGACCTCGTCGAAACGTCGCCTAGACACCCCAACTTTTACACGGGAAGACACCCGAGGACACCAAAACCTGCATTCCTGTACCCGTGAAAATCTACGAAAGCATATATATATATATATATATATACACACACACACACACACACACACACGCGCGCACTGGTGGAGGAAGAGGAGTGCAGGGGGAGTGCACCACTCCCAGCAGCGCTATCCTGGTGGGGTGCCATTGCGGCTGCCCCCCCCCCGCCCGCGCTAGGTGCCACGCCCCTGCAGGTGGCGTGCCCTGCCCCCAGGATGCCTTGCCACGCCCCTGTGGGCGGTGTGCCACTCCTCCGGGACACGTGCCAGCCCCACCCCACCTGCTCTCCACCACCCAGTGCCGGAGTATGAAGCTCCGCCACTGTCTCTACGGAGACTGTTATCACTTAGCTTAGTAAGTGACATTGCACATATGTATAACAAAGCAGGGTACAGTGTAATTCATTGATCTCACCTGTTAGAAGGCCATGTGCAGGTAACATTTGCAAGTCCTATTCCATTTACAGCAGTGGACTAACCAGCTAATTATTCATAAAATCAAAGCTGATTCTGTGACCAGGCAACAATTTACCAAACTAGATGTGATGTCTAGAGTTTCGTGAATGGAACTATCATAATTTCTAATATTGGGAAATAAACTGCATTAAGATAATAGTATTGCTAGGCCTTTGAATGTTTCTCCTTGTAGCATTTTCCTCATTCAAATCCCTTCTGAATGCATTTTGAAATGTTCAAGTACATGTGCATTGGGTTGTGGTCCCTATATATTGATTTAGGTTTTCCTATAATACTGGAATGGATAACATCTAGCTTTACTAGTTCTTACAACATTTACATGCTGAAAAATGGCATTATATTATAGACTATAACAAGGGACTGTAATGATGCCTTGGAATAAAATTAAACTATACGAAAATGTGAAGGGAACAAGAGCTATTGATGGTTTAATGGTAACATTTCTGGAGGCTTTGTTATATTAAAGAAGTTTTTAATATTAGAAAATATTCAGGAACTTAAATCAGAAGCAATAAAAATTGATATTTTTATTTATTTATTTTATAAATATGACCAGCACATTTTAATGTGACTAAGAAATAGGGATTTATATATTAAAATGTGCACATTCTGATTTTAGAACAAGCACATTGTGTGTGGCCAGCATTAACCCCAATTATACACATATAATTATTTAGCCTAATCACTGTCTTGCAATTAAAAATTAGTTTTCAGCAGAATCTTTTCTGTGCTAACATGATGGGAAGAGATATATACTGTGGTGAGGGAATTGGGTTTGTAATGGAGGGAGAAAATGTTTGGGAAAGAACTGCAGGTGTCCTTACAACCCTCCCTTCTTGTTCGGACTTTTGAAACCCCTTGGAACTATGAGGAAAGGAAATATTTAAAAAGAAGAATATAGATGCTGTTGTGATATTGTGGAGACACAGGAGTTCAAGTAACTTTCTGCCCTCCTATGATTTATTTAGTTAAAATTATTTCTATCACACTTTGTGGTTAACATACAAAGCAATTTTAAAAATAAAAATAATACAAACCAACATAAGAGTGTAGCCGATTAAAAGCTGAAGGTAACATATTTGCTTATTTCAGAGACTATTAGGTAAAGCCATTTACCATAAGCAAGGCTGGATTTAGGTTTGATGGGGCCCTAAGCTACTGAAGGTAATGGGGCCCTTTATATGTCCAGCTGTCCTTTGTCAACAACAAATTGTCGCTGTTTTTTGTGTTGAATATATGCTATATGGTCATTTATGGACCTAATGGGTATCTAAAGCTATTTGCACATGTTGCCGTGCAACCAGTCCATGCAGAATGTAGGCACCCTATATAGTATATAGAAATGAGCAAACCAGTGATATTTTAGGGAGCAGGCTAGCAGCTGGGGCCCATTACTTAGCCTACGCAACACAAAAAACTGTTGCTGTATGTAGGTTTTATTTTATTTTTTATCTTATATTTTGGAAATGTACATGCAGTTTTTTTCCCTTTAGATTTTTTAGGGGGCCCCAAAGAGAGTGGGGCCCGAAGCCATAGCTTGTTTAGCTTATATGTAAATGTGGCACTGACCATAAGCTGCAGTGTTAAATTAGACTACCTTGTGATTTTGTATACAGCCTTCTTACAGTCTGTGAAGAGTCATCATAGGGGAGAATTTACTGGATGAAATGCTTTCAGAAAGTGAAATACAGGGTCATTACCACTTTCCACGCCCCTGAAATAGTTTCTGCCACAGCCACAATGGCAGTAGCGCAGGCATCCATTAGATTTTTGCTGTGAACTCACCTGAGGAAGAACCCCATCATGGCTAGCTAGCAGAAGCAGGAAAGGCACCATTGGCAATTACAGGCAGCCCTGTGAGCAGACACAGGTGGAAGCCACAGGCAGGCAGACCCATGGATGGCAGATGGGAGAAAAGAAAGACACCCACTGTTGCTCCCGGTCTACCATCTGAACCATGTGACGCATGTGCCCAGGGCCAGATTTAGGTTTGATGAGGCCCTAAGCTACTGAAGGTATTGGGTCCCTTTATATGTCCAGCTGTCCTTTGTCAACAACAAATTGTCGCTGTTTTTTGTGTTGAATATATGCTATATGGTAATATATGGACCTAATAGGTATCTAAAGCCATTTGCACAGAACAAAATATGTATTTTACCAAAGTAATTGTTGAACTGAAATGCAATTAAGAAGAAGTATATTAATAGTGAAATACAATTAAGTAGAGGCATATTAATAGTGAAATAATTATTAAACTCTAACTTAAAATGATTTTTTATTCATAACAAACTTAATAATGCAAACACATTGGCATTTGACAATAACAAAAGTTTAATTTTATTTGTTTTTTATCTTATATTTTGGAAATGCAAATCCAGTTGTTTTTTTCCTTTAATTTTTTTGGGGGGCCCCAAGATAGTGGGCCCCTAAGTTATAGCTTGTTTAGTTTATACGTAAATCCGGGCACTGCATGTGCCCATGCTACTGCCTTACCAACAATTAGCACATCAGCTCATCTGAAGGCATTCTTCTTATAGAGATCAATCCCTTAACAGATCTTATTGTGCTAGCTTTCTTCCTTATGAGAACGATGACTTCCTTGTAATTGAACTGTGAACAGCTGAATCAAAGTCTTTCTCCACAGCAATGGGGAGTTCAGAATAGCTGACATCCCCGACTCACCATTCGCTGTCCAACTAAACACCGTGGTGCAGCACAGCTTATTAACCTCTCCCTTTGGCAGCGAGTGTTGTACAAATGAAATGCTAGTGATAATGCTGCCAATATAATTGGCCTGGACAACAAAACTGTTTTAAATTCTCCCCAGATCTGTGGCTACCTTGATCAGGAGCAAAGGCAGCCTCCGAGAAGTGTTAGACCAATTATAGAAGCTATAGGTTTATACTAGGATCAATACAAAGTGGCACTTGAAAAGAGCAAAAACAGCCCCTGTAAGGTCAAGCCAAGCACAGCTAAATCAATAAGCCAAATTGAATCAAAATATTAGAATAGCAAATTGAGACGATAAGGAGTTGAGTGAGTCAAGCAAGTTCTCTAGCAAATTATTCATGTGACTGACACACAAAGCATATAATTATTCTCTGAAAGCTGCTCCCTTTTCCAACAAATGCCTTTCTAATTCTTACTGTATTTTTGTTCTTAGTTTTTTAAGCCAGTATACATTGTCATCAAATGCTTGGGGCTGTTTCACACATAACACTTACGTATTAGAAAAGGAGTAATATGTCCGTATATAGTACTTGCCGATCAGAGGGTCGGCGGTTCGAATCCCTGGGACGGGGTGAGCTCCCGTTGCTCGGTCCCTGCTCCTGCCAACCTAGCAGTTTGAAAGCACCTCAAAGTACAAGTAGATAAATAGGTACAGCTCCGGCGGGAAGGTAAACAGCATTTCCGTGCGCTGCTCTGGTTCACCAGAAGCGGCTTAGTCATGCTGGCCACATGACCCGGAAGCTGAACGCTGGCTCCCTCGGCCAATAAAGTGAGATGAGCAACCCCAGAGTCGGCCACGACTGGACCTAATGGTCAGGGGTCCCTTTACCTTTACCTTTATATCATCTGTATAGCATTATGCGATACCCATGCCTGTGCATATTTTGTTACATGAGCACATACTAGAAAGTCACATTCACAATGATCCACATGGATTTGTTTATGCTTTTCCCTACACAGAGTTTATTTATGTGCAAAGCTCATTAGCGAATGCTCAAGTGTTCCTTGGCAAAGCAGGCATTGTTGAAACTGGAGGTAGACAGTTATAAATATCCCACAACACCGGTCTGGGGGCCAAATTATATTTCATTAAATGCAAGATCAGAATTAATATGCCTGTTTGATGGGTTGCTGTTGGGTAAACAACAACTGCTGTCAAGGCTGGGATATGTGAAGAGCGGGGTTAAACATCCCTTCGTGTGCCACGGTCCTAAGGAAAATCCCCCTCACACCACTATAGCAGTTGCCTTTCCACAGCAAACAGAAGCTTCAGGAGGGTGATTTTCATTGAAATGGCAGAGCGTAGATCAAGGGTTAACTCTCCTCCTTACCCACATGTTGTGCTCCCCCACAGCTGTTATTTAACAACAGCAAACTAGAAAAGTTAGCCATAGTCACAAATATACCCTAAGGGAAATTTTGGCCCTGAGAAAACAAAGCTCTTTGCAGAGACAATGTGAAAGTGCTTATCATACCAGAACAAACTCTCCTTGAGGCTAATGTGTGTCTTCAATCATGTATTTTTCTAAGCATCCATTAAAGAAATTCATGTTTAGGTTGGGTTTTGAGGATGTGTGGGAGGATCAAGTGCTTTTGTTGTCAGAAGTGCATTCTGCAAGGTTTTTACTATTGCATATGAACCCAAGCCATCCATTCTATCTAGCAGTATTGCCCTCATGGAAGGTGGCTAGAATTATGATCTTGGAACTTATCAATATTTTTCAGCATGCTGAAATGATGTCAAGGCACTCTTTGAGATGTCTGTGTCTGTAAAGCTGTAGGCAAGGTGCTCTAGCAATTTAAAAAAAAAAAATCAGAATTTTTTTAAAGTGTATGGATAGAGCAAGAGAAACAGTAAGTATGCATGCATGCAGTGAAGAGTAGCATGGTTAGGAGCTGGCATTGATCACTGTGTTCCCACAGAAGCTGTGTCCATCATCACTCAGCCTGACTTCCTCTCCTGAGTTGCTCTTCCTGTGCTCAAGCATCCAATAGAAGAATATCTCACTGCATCTAGCTGCAAAGTCTAATTGGGGATATATTTAGGTTTCTTTGAACTTTTATAAACTATCATTATTATCTGAAAGGCATTAGTAATCTCTTAACGTTGATTCTGAGTATGCTTAGTGGGGAAAGTGTGAGGAATATAAGCAGCTAATTCATTGCCTCTAGACAAACCTTTGCTTTCATGTCCCAGTTGCAGAGGCCTCTGTCACATCCTCCCATTCCATGTATCTTTACTAGCAGGAAATGTGAAGCCATTAATCGCATTTGCTGTTGAATCCAACTACCCTCTCTTCTTTGGTGACATTTTTTTTTTTTAATGTTCTTTTCATTCAAATCAGTGGGAGAATGAGAATGTGCCAGGTCCATTTGGCAAGATGAATGAACACACACATTTACTGAAAGTGTGGAAAAGGCAAAGTAAACAATGGGTGGGTGTCCTGTGTCAGCATTTCCTCCTCCCATGTGCTATTCTGGGGGTTCTCCCAACTGCCTTGGGTGAATTTTGGGAGCATGGGGAGAGTAGCGGAGGACACCATTGTGGAAGCTGAAGGCCTTGTGCAGAGCTTGTGCCGACGGGACTCGTTTGGTTCACCCTACACAATGTAATTCTCAGGCACATAAAAAAAGCTGTATTTAGTAATTTCACATTTGCAAAATATTACTGTACCTACTGTGCATTTAGGGGGGTGAGGCGCTATTCCCTGTTTGGTTGTCCTGCGAAATATTGCTTGACTGTTGAGGCTAATTTGTGTTTCACCAGGAAAGTGAATGTGTGCCATATCAACAAATGCTTGATGTAGTAGTTGCTATAGCAACAATATTATTCCTGGGTGTCAGTGTCCCAAGCCTTCCAGGGAACCATTTGTCAAGGTTGCTAAACTATAATACAGAGCTTTCAACTGTCCCATGCTTCCTCTGCTCTCTCCCCACTTTACTCCCCAAAATATAAGGTTATGTTTAGTTGTACAGCTCTACAAAAATGTGAAGATACTTTGAAATCTCATAGTGAAGGTGATTTTGTCCAGTTTATGTAGGATTCATTGACTAGAAAATTATGACTTGTAATGTGGTCAGATTCTCACTAGTGATAATAGGGTTATTGTTTTACTTGCGTTTACCTCTTTTAGGGACTAATACTACTTTAGATTGTACAGCTTTACAACTCCATGGAACTGTAGCTCTGTAAGATCTTTTAAAAAACAACATGAAATGCCCTTTAACTTTTACAATGTTGATCTGACAGCCTTTGCCTAGGTTCCCTCATGCTATAGATGGTGGCTAACAGATTGAGGTTGAATCCTGACAAGACAGAAGTACTGTTTTGGGGGGACAGGAGGCAGGTGTGTTTTGGGGGGACAGGAGGCAGGTGTGGAGGATTCCCTGGTCCTGAATGGGGTAACTGTGCCCCTGAAGGACCAGGTGCGCAGCCTGGGAGTCATTTTGGACTCACAGCTGTCCATGGAGGCACAGGTCGAATCTGTGTCCAGGGCAGCTGTTTACCAGCTCCATCTGGTACGTAGGCTGAGACCCTATCTGCCTGCGGACTGTCTCACCAGAGTGGTGCATGCTCTGGTTATCTCCCGCTTGGACTACTGCAATGCACTCTACATGGGGCTACTTTTGAAGGTGACTCGGAAACTACAACTAATCCAGAATGCGGCAGCTAGACTGGTGACTGGGGGCGGCCGCCGAGACCATATAACACCGGTCTTGAAAGACCTACATTGTCTCCCAGTACGTTTCCGAGCACAATTCAAAGTGTTGGTGCTGACCTTTAAAGCCCTAAACGGCCTCAGTCCAGTATACCTGAAGGAGCGTCTCCACCCCCATCATTCTGCCCGGACGCTGAGGTCCAGCGCCAAGGGCCTTCTGGCAGTTCCCTCATTGCAAGAAGCAAAGCTACAGGGAACCAGGCAGAGGGCCTTCTCGGTAGTGGCGCCCGCCCTGTGGAACGCCCTTCCAGCAGATGTCAAAGTGATAAACAACTACCTGACATTCAGAAGACATCTTAAGGCAGCCCTGTTGAGGGAAGTTTTTAACGTGTGATATTTTACTGTATTTTTGGTTTCTATGGAAGCCGCCCAGAGTGGCTGGGGAGGCCCAGCCAGATGGGCGGGGTATAAATAAATTATTATTATTATTATTATTATTATTATTATTATTATTATTATTATTATTGGAATTACATGAGCATCCTATTTAGGCAGCAGTTCTTCTTATCCATGGGCACTGGAGCCAACTGTAGGGCACTAGCGGAGGAAGAGGCGTGCGGGGGGAGTGCACCGCCCCTGGCAGCGCGATCCTGGTGGGATGCCATTGAGGCTGTTCCCCCCACCTGCGCTGTGCGCCACGCCCCTACGGGCAGTGCGCCACACCCCAGGACATGCGCCCTGCCCCTACGGGTAGTGTGCCATGCCCCCAGGACGCGCACCAGCCCCGCCCCTGCCTGCTCTCCACTCCCTGGTGCCAGAGCATGAAGCTCCGCCACTGCTGTAAGGGTTCCTGGGTGCCCAGGCACCCGCTTAAATTTTGTCGTGGGTGTACACCTCCTGCACCACAGGGCCTTCAACATGATTTCCAGAGCCTCATCAAGCACCAGAGCCTCATGGGGCCTCCGATGTGACACATAGCACATAGTGCATCAAGACATCATGATGGCACATACCGTCAGCATGCTGCTGGGCACCCACAATCTGGGGCCCAAGTTGGCGCCCCTGTCCATGGGCTTTGCAGGTGTGAGAGACTTCTTAGAACTGGAACTATGAGAAAATGATCTTAGCATTACTTATTTAAGCTTCCAAAACCATTGATCAGCATGATCAATTATTGTTTAAGAAAGTAATAAAATAATTAACCAATCCAAACTGACACCTGTAGTAATGCTCTAAGCCACATATGCACCTCTCTTGAATCAAGCATCCATCCACAGACATGCAAACAATTTTAATTAGCATTAAATTACTTCTGTGTATAGGTTAATAATTTCAGTGTATTGTTTAATAGAGCTATATTCATCACAATGTATCCAAGATACCCTTAGTTTGTACTAAAATAATGTTACATTTCTTCAACTCTCCAGCCCAAATCACATTTTGGGCAAAATTAGACGGGATACTTAATACATTTTTTTCCATTTCATGTGCCCCTTTAAAAATGGAAAGAGCAGCTTTTGGGAGTGAGGACTGTTGAGGTGGAGGCTTGCAGAAGGTAGAGAAGAGAAGTTTAACATTACCTCCTCTGTTGGGATCCTGACTAAAACCTCTTCTTTAAAACTGCTATTTGCTTTGGGAGGGAATCTTCCATTAACACCAGTTGCTATTAGCGGGGGCCGTTAGAAATATATTTAACCTCTCGTCTTCTTTGGATATTACTTGGTATGTCCTACTAGGTTTCTTTGTCAGTTAAAGTAAGACAGAAAATAAATTGCCAAAGTCCTTAATCAGTGGGCATCCCATTTGCTGAGTTTAAGCTTAAATATATTCATTTCAGAACTGGCAACTGATGCCCATGATGTTAAAAAATATAGCACTTTGGGGGGGGGGATGAGCTACACTATAGCCATGTTAATCTCCCACAAAATTGTTCTGAGCTAGTTTGTGGCAGTTAACATTTTTTAATATTCAAGGTGTTATTGTTGGATTTAATGACCTGACACATGTCTCAGTCTCAGACATGCTTTAGAAATGAATGGCAGGGGGAAGCAGGACTCTCTTCACCTTTTAAATAAAACAACACCCGTTGAAAATTGTACTTCAAGGTATTCTAAAGCCCACTAGATAGCATGCAGGGAAAAGATTGTACATGGATTCCCTTTAGAAGGCTGGCTGTATCCTTAGGGAAAGATGGCAGGTGTTGGGGACAGTTTTGGCTGCTCCTCCTGAGTTCCCTTACCATTTCCTTCTGCTGGAAACCAGAACTGCCTGTTCCTCATGGTCTGTCATATACCCCTAAACTAGCTTGCTGTCAGCTGGTGCACCAAAGGATGCTGCCCCATCGCCATCTTGCCTTTTGCTTCAGTCCGTAAAATATCTTGTGCCGGCCAAGGGGCGGTTGGGATTTTTTAATCTAAGTGATTTCAGTGACAAAAAACAACTTCCATTTAGCACTCAACATAAATAAGAAGTGAATAAATTGAAGCTGAAATTATATAAGGTAGGAAGCCTGGTGCTTTGGGGCCTCCTAAATAATTTTAAGAATGTTTTGAGTGGCTGTTGTTTTCTCTGTTAACCATTCTTCCAGGTGTTGTTATCTCTGGAAAGCAAAAGTGAAAAACATAGCTAAATATTTCAGTGTGCTAGAAAAGCTGACTTGTTTCTTCCAGAATAAGTAATGGCTCGAGAGAGTGGGCTTAAAACAAAACAAAAGAAAACATTATCCTGAAACTCTTAAGTCTATCACAAATTTATGTTCTTTCCAGATAAAACAGTGAGAAATGTTCATTAGGAAATTAATGCTAAAATAACCAGAGCTCTAGAAGAGCCCCCAAGACAGTATTAAGATGGCAATGAGAAGAAATGCACAAAGCTTATATCAATCATTTTATGTCTTTGAAATACAGTTGCATCAAATTAAGGCAGAGAAGTTAATGTTCTATTAACATTGCACTTCACAGAGTGATTCTCATACTAGGTTTGACTCCAGGTCAGTTTGCCAAATCAATTTCAAAGTATTGTTTTTTGGGTGAATTGAAAGTTCTGCCCATGATGCTTCTTCTGAGATGGTTCATTCATAGGTTACACTTACCTGTAAGTGATGAATATGCATATCAGATCAAGTCTTACAATGGTTTAATTTGGATGATGTCCAAAATTATCTAGATTGTTTCCATTTTTCCTTTAAACTTAATCTGTCTGTCAGTTTCATGTATTGTTTTGGAATGTATTAATTAGGTAGGATCACCTTTAAATGCAAACTGAATTACATTTCTACATCACTGCTAGGGGTACCTAGCTCTCTCGCTCTCTCTCTCTCTCTCTCTCTCTCTCTCTGTGTGTGTGTGTGTGTGTGTTAGTTTATATTGTTTACTATGTTGTAATATAGGCTATGTGGCCTTTTGGTGATGTGTGGTATGTATGTTTCTTAATAAGTAAATAAATGCTGGCAATACCTATAAGGTAAAAGGTAAAGGAACCCTGGATGGTTAAGTCCAGTCAAAGGTGACTTTGGAGTTGTGGCATTCAGCATTTGTCCACAGACAGCTTTCTGGGTCATGTGGCCAGCATGACTAAACTGCTTCTGGCGCAACTGAACACCGTGATGGAAGCCTGAGCGCACGGAAATGCCGTTTACCTTCCCACCACAGTGGTACCTATTTATCTACTTGCACTTTGGGGCATGCTTTTGAACTGCTAGGTAGGCAGGAGCTGGGACAGAGCAAAAGGAGCTCACCCTGTTATGCGGATTCGAACCGCTGACCTGCTGATCAGCAAGCCCAAGAGGCTCAGTGGTTTAGACCACAGCACTACCCGCATCCCTTGACAATACTTATACATTTAACACATGCTTGCCACCTTCATGATTTACATTCATGATGTGTACTTAAAACTTTATGGGTGTACACCTAAAAATGTAATCTGCAAAGTAGCCCATAGTATTGTATTTGAATTAATTTACTCATTGCAGTGGGATACACCAAAAGGGAAACGTTTAAAAACAGACAAATGGAGCAGAATGTAAAAGACATAAATTTATTAGAATATACGTGTAAATTAGGGGATGAGAACAGGCTAGTTGTTAAAAATATTTTTTTAGTTATCATTCTGAGACCCTGTGCTCCTTCTTCAACTCGTTATTTACATACATGCAAGGACCACCTCTCTTCATATAAACCTACCAGACCTTGAGGTCATCCTGTGAGACCCTTATTTTAGTGCCTCCTCCACGAGAGGTCCAGAGGGTAGCAACATGAGAACCGGCCTTTTCTGCAGTGGCTCCCAGTTTGTGGAATTCTCTCCCCATGGAGGTTTGGCTGGCACCTTCATTATACCATTATAACTTTAGGTGCCAGGCAAAAATGTTGCCTTTAACCAGGCCTTTGCCTGATTGATATATGATGCCCTTTTAAATGTGGTGTGGTCTTGGGGGGTTGTCTGTTTTTGATTTTTCTTTATCTGTTTTTTATTGTGATTTTATGTGGTGAACAAGTCTACACAAAAATCCTTGTTTCTGTGTTCATAAAGCACTTACATGCTTCTCAAGAGTCTTCAAATATGTTTAATGCACCTTGCTCCTGAAAGATCATGTGAGATGTTTACCAAAAGCAAAAGAAATTCAGAGGTGTGTTGGTTAATAATATATTCAGATTCTAATTACTGAGATCTTCGGGTTAAGGTTAGGGCAGATTGAAATAATTATCTCCTCCTTAGAAGGGCATAAATTAATAAAATATGATTCTTGAAACAACAACAAAAAAGATGTTTGACGTTGACCTGACTTAACCTATCATTTTTTGTTGCATTGAAATCCCCCCTAAAATTGGTATTTTGTCAGCTATGTTGCGGTTGTAAGGTATGCATCTAATTTAAAATATTGAACAGAAAGAGCCCAAGGCCATAATCATGCTCTATATAAATTACTTAGGGAGCTGAATGTTCATTTTCAGTGAGGAACATGCCACCAGCCATTTGGATAGAATGAAAACTATATTCATGCTGCTGTAACCCCTGTATCTCTAATAGGAATATACAGATGAATGCTAAGGCATAATTAACAATCAGTATGCTTTGTGGAATTTTCAGTTATTAAAATCAGTGTCTTCACAATGGAGGGATAATACTCAAATTAAATTCAGATGAAACTGCATCATAATGGTGATGTATTCATTTAGGCAGAAATTACTTTTTTAAAAAGTTGGCACCTCCGGAGATAGGTCTCCAGTCACAGAGGAATTCTTTGAAGCCTGCAAGCACTGGCGCTTTGATGTTTCATGCAGAAAGCAAGGATCCCCCCCTCCCCCGTGTGATTATTCTAGCCTCTTTTGCTGGGTCGATCCTGCCTGTACAAAGGAATGAAAACTAATGTAAATAAAATACACAGAAGCCACAAAGCAGGAAAGAAAAAGAAGATATTACTGAACCTGAACTGCATGGGGTGGGGGGATGAATGGAAGATATCCAGGTTCACACCAATTGTGGATGTGTTCTGCTTGTGCTATAAGAACAGAACAGAGGGGAGCACAGAATCAGTGAAACACAGAATCATCTAGTCCAACCCCCTGCAGGAATCTCAGCTAAAGCATCCAGGACAGATGAGACCATCCAACCTCTGCTTAAAAAATTCCAATGGATGAGAGTCCACTACCTTCCAGTGGAATCTGTTCCACTGTCAAACAACTCTTAACATCAGAAAGTTCTTCTTGATGTTTCAATCCCTACTTGCAACTTGAAGCCATTGATTTGGGTCCTACGCTCAGGAGCACCTTGCACTACCTTCCATGAGACAGCCCTTTGAAGATGGCTATCAATTATCCTCCACTGTTCCAGGCTAAACATACCCAAGTCCCTCAACCATTCCTCATGAGGCTTCCCCCCCTCCCCCAGACCATTGATCATCTTGGTCGCCCTCCTCTGCCCATGCTCCAGCTTGCCAATATCCTTCTTAAATTGTGGCACCCAGGACTGGACATAGTACTTCAGGTGTGGTCTGACCAAGGCAGAATAGAGCACGACTATGACTTCCCTTGATCTGGACACTAGACTTCTGTTGATGCAGGCTAGAATATCATTTCCTTTTTTTGCTCCTGCATCACATTGTTGACTCATGCTAAGCTTCTGGTCTACTAAGACCCCTAGATCCTTTTCGCTACTGCTCATCCAGATATGTGTCCGCCATCTTATATTTGTGCAGCTGGTTCTTCCTGACTAAGTGTAGAACCTGACATTTGTCCCTATTGAAATTCATTTTGTGATGGTCGGCCCAGCTGTCCAATATGTTAAGGTCCTCTTGAATCCGGATTCTGCCTTCTGTGGCATTAGCTACCCTCCAGCAGTTGGGAATCATCTGCAAATTTGAAGTTTGGGAACCACTAATATAGATTGAAGGCTACTTTCCTTCCTCCATCCCATACCCCATTCTTAAATTCTAAGGGGAAATTGCATTCATAATTTTTTTTCTAAAATGTCCTTTGGAACAGCCCATTCCGGGGATAAGGGTGGCAGCTACTAATCTAGTGTAGTTGCAAAGGCATTGAGGTAGATTGAAGCCTCCTTTGCCCCAGTCCCGGTCAAAAGAGTGGGGCCAGTTTTGACTCCTTTCTGCCGCCTCTGAGCCTTCTATCTCCATACCCCCATCTATTCCTGACTCTGTTTCTTGGCAGCATTAGAATATGATAGAATGTTGGGCTTTGCATCCATTGGCACAAGGCTTTGTCATGCACATTTAACGGCCTCCAGCTAAATGTTAAAAGCTAATATTTTTGCAAGGCATTGAATACATCATGTTGACACCTATTCCTTTCTTTCTTCAGAAATTGTAAAACTGCCAGCAGAATTTGAATACCAAATCCTTTGTCCCGCCTGTGACATTACATAATAGTCAACCTCCTAGCTAAAATGACAACCTACTAGCTAAAATGAAATAATTGCCATTCCGCTGGCAATATTTTGAACAGCAAAGTCTAATTATTAAAAGCCCTCCCCTATGCTTATACCTTGATTTTGTTTTAACATCAAACGAGCTGCAACTATAAATAATTCAAAGGGCATATATGATTCTATGATTACTATTATTGTTTTTGGTGCAGTGCTGTGCATTCTATTTCACCACATGCACCAACTCCTGCCCGTTCTAGATCAGTGAATGCCTTTCTTTCATTCATGTGTAGCTGAATTAACTTCAGAGTCGTTTTGTGTAAATGTGCCATTAATAATGGATATGAATATGCCCATCACAAAAGCCACAAATTGTGGAGTAAAACAAAAAAAAAAATGGTTCAGTTATTTTAAACTTTACTTTGTACCTATTGGTTGCTGAAGTAACTTTACTTTGTACCTATTGGTTGCCTCTCCTGTTGTTGCTGCTGCTGCTGTTGCTGCTGCTTCTCTTTTCTTAAGGGCTTACAATATTAAATGCAGTATAGTGAGTAGGCTAAATAGCATCTTTCCCCAATGGCTCGTCATTTTGCAAAGGAAGAAGGGCTGTGGAGGAAAATCTGGACATCAACACTTACATTATGTTACATTATGGTTACCCATGTTATCAGGTGGAATGACCACTGGTGGGTGGGGCAGATGGCAGTGTCAGTGTTTATTAGTCCCATACAAGACAATAGCTTACATGCCTAGATATGGGCAGTGACTAGTGATAGTTTTCCCCAAGGTAAACTGAGTATTGCGGGGTGGGGGTGGGGGCAGAGGTATAATCCTGCTTTCAGAAGTATAAGTTACCACAGGTCTATGCAAATGTTTTGATTCAAGGTTATTTTTTTATCTTCCATAGTTGTATCCTGTATTTTTTTATTGGCAATTGTGACAACTTATCCTTTTCTTTCTTTCATTTTAATTTTTTAAAATGTGTTTGTCGTTATTAAAATTCAATGAAAAATATTGGGCGGGGGCGAGGGGATGTAGAGACCAGCTCCAGGGTTGTAGAGATGTCAAGAGCCCATCAGTGGGTCCCATCTCCTTTAATAGATTATTCATGTGTTCCTCTTCCTTTCCTGTTACATTTTACAGGTATAATGGGCAAACAAATTCTAATGAATGCAATATCGTGCGGGATTCCCAGGAAGGCTTAAGTCAGCAATGCCGTGCTCCTCATCCTTCCGGTGCTCCCAGCTTCCTCTCATGAAGCTGACATGAAAGTGTGAGTTGAGCACACCCAGTTTCAGAAGGTTTGAGGCAAGGCCAGTCTAGTTTGGAGGAAGGAATAGGGCTGTGTATATAACATTGCCTGCAGGCAGAAGTTCTATAGTATCATAAGAGAGCAGGGCAGAGCACAACCTCCATTTCCAGAGTAGCAGATGATACAAAGAGAGTGAGAAGCCCTGAAGAGCAGATCTGGGGTTCGCCTTGCCCATACCACCCCAAATTGTTTGAGGTTCCAGATCTTGGACCAGTTTGCCTAGCTACACGTCAGTCTGCTTGTAATTCATTTAAATGGGGGGAAATAGACCCAGCTGTGCATTATTTTGGCCATGCCGATCTACTCTCTTAGTTGGAATTTTTACATCTGACTGAAGGTTTTGTCCCTAATAGCCTGAGGCAAACATTATCTCTGGACAGGTAGAGGGGGTGGGGTGGGGAACGGACATGATTCAAGTGTTTATTGTCATTTGATGTTGTGACCAACACTGGACTGATAAATTTGTAAATTCATAGGGAGGGAACTGAGTACCTGAACATTAAAGAAACTCTGACAGTTTATACATGAATTTTTGCATAAATATATGCTTAGAAACGTTGCCGCTCAGAAACTATAAGTTCCCCTTTTGCAATTTGCTTTTAGTAAGAGGAAGTAATATTTTGTCCAGAGAAATGGTGTAGAAGCAAAGCCTAGCACTGGAAGTTGAATGCCAAAAAACAATCAAACTAGTGTCTTGTGTGAAAAGATCATAATGAGGCCCTTAATCCCTTCAAACATAATAACATTATTTTCTGTAAAGCATAATGTCTACTGATTTTAAGCTCAGCCAGGAACACAAAGGAAACCATAGATGCCTTTATTCAGTTCCAGATAAGTTATGCAGATGTTCCTCAATTTTCATGCTGAACACTTGAGCAGGGCTTGATTTGAGGAAACCGCTTCAGGAGATCGTGGAGGTGGGGGTGGGGGTGGGAGAGAGACATTATATTTTTCAGCATTTTTTTCCCACTGAATACAAATACTTTATCGAAATAGAATATTGACATGTTAAATCAAACAGCAACAGCAGCATTCTCTCATCTGCTTACTTTTGCACAGAGTAATCATTGTTGGTTAGTTTTTTATAGAGCTCAGAGAAGTAAATGAAATGAAACTGCTTCCTTGGGTACTGGGTGTTGCACGTTCCTCCTTAGGAAATAAAAAAGAGGGATTTCACATTTATTTGCTTCGTAAGGGTAGCCTTCACCTCAGGCTACTTGTTGCAAAACATTTTTGGAGTTCAAATTATGAGTCTTCATTGTTTCATCAACCACATTAGGAACTACTATAAAGAGGTAGGCAGGGTTCCAAAGAACCATAGAATTAGATATATTTACCCATACAATTTTTCAATTTGTAACTGTGATGTCTTAATATAATGTCATTCTAAGCAGGTGTCCCAACCTGCTGTCCCCATGGTTGTCAGCAGACAACTCCTCCAACCCTTACCCCTTCTGGCCTGGTCTCCTCAGGACTCAGGGCAGTAGGGCAACGTCTCTCTCTCTCTCTCTCTCTCTCTCTCTCTGTGTGTGTGTGTGTGTGTGTACTCGGGGGGTGGGGGAAGGTCAGCAGGAGCCGGTGCACAACCACATTTGATGCAGACTGATTTCTAATAAGTGAGGCTGAGCAGCTGGTTGGCTGACTGCCAACCCTTACAGTCCCATGAAAGCAGAGCTGGTGCAGTTTATCCTTTTGGTATCATCACCTGGGAGTGGAACAAGAAAGATGGTGCCACATTGCTGTAGTACTGTGCTGGAATATTGCTGGTCTTGTACTGTTGCATGGAACTGAGATGTATGTATGAGACTGCTGATATTTCCTGGTTGTGAGTCAGGGATGAGGCATGCTTGCAATATGATGATGTGGTGGAACACCTGTGAAAGGAACGGATGTTCTATTCAACCAGCATAATACCCTCTGGACCTTGCTCTTCCTGCACCCCTGCCCTTTCTCTTGCAACACATGCAAAAATTAATAATAATAGAAACTCAAAATGAAGCTATAAATGTTGGGAAATGTAGGAAACGTCTGTGTAAGGTTTGGGCAGGTGAGTGTAGGTGTTGTTTTTTCCACTTGCAAGACCACCTGATGCTACGTTTGCATAAGTAGGAAGAGAAAAAGCAATTATTTTACCTTCATAAAAGGACGGAAGGAAATACCCTCACGAAGGATCCGAAATTGAAAGCCTTTCTCTCTCTTTTGCTCTCAGCTATTTATCTGTGCAGTTGCTAATGTTCCTGTCACATTGGTCTGAAAGAATGAAAGATTCTATGGCATGTACGTTCCTCTCCTCTGATATCAATCCTGAGGGCATGACAAAGAAGAAACAGCAGCTGGAAGTGTGTCCCGGGGCTCTTGGGTCAAAGGAGGAAAAATCCAAGAGCTTCAAAGCCCAGCGCTCTCTGTCACCTTATCCTACAGGCATGTTCCCACTCCAGTCCCAGGCTCCAGGGCTCTTCATGACAAATAGACAAAAAGTGGTGTGCATGTATTGTTTTCACAGGGTCAGCTGCATTAGAGCTATGGTGAACTTGGTCTGTTCATGACAACTGTAGAGCTTTTTATGGATTGCTATTTTCTTTTTTATCTCCCCCCTGCCCCCCAGGCTCTTTTTTTCTTTTTCTGTCACTCCTGCTATCCCCCTTTGGCTAGAGATCTACTTGCCCTGCTCCCTGAATACTGATGGGCCCTCCTCTACATTTTGTATTCCTTGCTTCAGAATTCATCAAGTATGGGAAATGTGTAGCAGGGTGGGAGAAAACCATCAGAGCTGTATTCCCACAATTCCCAGTGGATCTTTTCACAGCAATGATAGAACCAGAAAAGATGGCTTACCCCTTTAAGTGTCTCCAACTTTTAGGAAGGGGATAGAGCTTTGGAAGCGTAACCAGATCAAGGACAGATGTAAAGTATCAGTTGGAGACAAGATTCCCACTAGCTAAACAAAAACAGAATCACCCGGTCTGCCCCATATGCGTTATTACAATCTGGATATATTAAGTACTGTGGTACCTTGGTTCTTGAACTTCATCCATTCCTGGAGTCCATTTTACTCCTGAAACTGTTTGAAAACCAAGGCACAGCTTCTGATTGGCTGCAGGAGCTTCCTGCACTCAAACGGAAGCTGCGGAAGCCATGTCAGACGTTCGGCTTCCAAAAAACGTTTGCAGACTGGAACACTTACTCCCAGCTTTGTGGTGTTCAGGAGCCGATGGTTGTTCGGGAGCCAAGCCGTTCGAGTACCAAGGTACCACTGTATTGCTGTTTATTGATTTTAAGGTTTTTATGTATATTGTAAAGTGCTTTGAGATACGTAAACGGGAAGTAGCAGTGCTTTTTTTCTGGGGGGACGCAGGGGTACACATACCCCTAAACATTTTGTGAATCCAAGTTTGGCCTCATTGAGTATTTCAATATGAGTAAAAAATTGAGAGCACCCCTAAACTTTTTTTAAAAAGAAAAAAAAAGCACTGGGAAGCAGTATATAAGCTTTTAAAATTTATTTCCCCAGACCGGGGTAGAGAACTCCTTAGAAACTCAAGGCCCACATTCCTCTGTGGGCAACTTTCCAGGGGTCATGTAGCCAGAAGCAAAAAGTGGGTGGACCAGAAGCAGGTGTAGCAAGAGATGTGACTCTTACCTTTGTACAGCAGCTTGTATTCCAGCCTTGTTAAAAGTTTTATGCACATGTCTTTCCACCTTGCATCCAAGTGAGAAAGGGGCTTTATCACAGTTCAAGGATACACTTCAAGCAGGTGCACGGCAGCAATGCTGAGAGGTGCAGCTTGAAGAAGATCTGTGTGGCCTGGGGAGAGAGAGAGACCTGCCCTAAAGGGTCCCTGGTACTGTCGGATTAGGCAAAAAGGATAGTCAGGAGGCATGTGATACAGTTCTGCAGCTGAACCTATATAGCAGAGGCAGAGAAACTGGTTTTGGCCTGAGGGCTGCTCTCCCTCATGGACGTGACCTGAGCTAAATGTGGCTGGAGCGATGGATGTGCCTCTCTTTGTACAGTGGTTTGCATTCAAGCCACGCAGGAGTCAGGGGTTTCCATTACACAAACACACACCTCTCCATTCTTTGTTCAGATGAGCGGCATTATCACAGTTCGGGAATGCATTTCAGCCAGGCAGAAGCACCTGAGGAAGTTGCAGAGCAGAGGCAGTAAGGCCTGAATAGAGACAGCGGCGTAGCGTGGGTTATCAGCACCCGGGGCAAGGCAAGTAATTTGCGCCCCCTAACCCGGGGCAAGGCAAGTAATTTGCGCCCCCTAACCCGGGGCAAGGCAAGTACAGTAATTTACTCTCCCAAGCAGCAGCAGTGAGGCTTCTCTTTCCCCCGCGCTCTCCCGGAGCTGCCTCTTTTGTTTCCTTTTTTCCCTTTCTCCAAGGCTTTTCGCTTTCTCTCCTTAAATGATTCCCCCTCCACACCACGGCGTTTCCTGGCTGCTCCCCCCCCTTCCCCTCTCTCTCCTCCTCGCTCTGCTTGCCTTGCCCTGCCCTGCCTGAGGGCGCCCTGAGGAGACTCCGCTCTCCTTTTTGACCAGGCGAGGTGGAAAAAAAGGGGGAAAGTCTCTTCCCGCCCCCTCGCCAGACTCCCTGCTCGGCTCGGCTCACTACCCAGGCGGCCAGTGGAGAGAGAGCCGCAATTACCATAAAGCTCCTCTCCCTCCGCTTCGCCAAGCTGTCAAAGCCCGGCAGCAGCGGCAACGGCAGCAGCAGGCGCAGCCAGACCCCCGCCAGCCAGCCAGCCAGCCCGCCCGGCTTCCTCTCCTTTTTTTGCCCGTGGCAGAAGGCTTTGCTCTCCCCCTTCTGCGACCTCCTTGCCAAGCCGAGCGAGCGCGGGCTCCCTAACCT
Organism: Podarcis erhardii; assembly: GCF_964252035.2. Taxonomy (NCBI): domain Eukaryota; kingdom Metazoa; phylum Chordata; class Lepidosauria; order Squamata; family Lacertidae; genus Podarcis; species Podarcis erhardii. Next base: position 91,865,849 of record NC_138498.1, on the reverse strand, counting down.
GTGGATTTTAGTAGGGGCAGAGAGCTGCTAGTGCGAGTGCGCCCCCCGCCCAAGTTGCGCCCGGTGCGGCCGGCACCCCTGGCACCCCCCACGCTACGCCACTGAATAGAGAGGCTTAGAAGGGCACATTTGGCCAGTTTACATAGCCATGTTTTGCCCTGTGCACGGCTTATGCAGCTGTTTGCTGGCAAACTGCATAATAACTGCACATGGTAAAAGTGTAAAAAAGTAGAGATTTATAGCATTTCTAACTTGATAGCAAATGTTTGTTTAAATGGTTAAACAGAAGGATGTTAGCAAGCTTACCTGCTTTTATGAGAGGCATATTTTATTTCCTTGCCAGCTGTGCTCCTCTCTCCTTTCCATTACGTTTACTGCTCCTTCTTTGATCTTCCCTTTCCCCCCACTCTGCTCTTCTAGTTAAATGTTCTGTTTTCTATGTGGAATTGTTAATATGTGCCTATATTTGTTAAATAGGGCTTTTGAAAGCTCAACAAAACGCCCAATAGAAATCATTCAATAAAAATCTACGTTATTCATTCAGCTCTGAATTTCAGCCATAGAAAAGGTTGAACTGATTGCTGTTGTTGTTCCATCCAATCCCACAGTTAAAGAGATTCTGATACTGGAAGAAATAGAAATTCCAGTGAAACAAGAAATTATGTTAGTTTTTCATCTCTTTGGTACTAGCTATACACAAGTCCAAAGGGGAAGCAGTTGATTAGAGAGGCAGAAAAAGGGTAGGCGGAGAGAATATTTGTTGAAAAATATGCTAAAGTAACAGCTCTGTCTAACTATAATTTACTTTTTAAATGTTAGAAGAGGCTCTAGACCAGGCATAGGCAAACTTGGCCCTCTAGATGTTTTGGGACTACAACTCCCATCATCCCAGGCTAACATGATCAGTGGTCAGGGATGATGAACTGTAATCCCAAAACATCTGGAGGGCCTAGTTTGCCTATGCCTGCTAGACTTTACAGTGCAACATACCCTCCAACATTTCTCCAATGAAAATAGGGACATCCCATTCCACAATGATAATTTTACTATTTATACACTACCCATTTGACTGGGTTGCCCCACCCACTCTGGGTGGCTTCCAACATACATAAAAACATAATTAAACATTAAATAAAACCTTCCCTATACAGGATTGCCTTCAGCTGCTGGTGCCAGCATGTTCCCCTGCTGGGAATGATGATGATGATGATGATTTCTATCCTGCCCATATGGTTGGGTTTCCCCAACTACTCTGGGTGGCTTACAGCATATATAAAAACACAACAAACATGAAACATTAAAAAACAGAATATCCTATACAAGCAACAACCCAATAGATCAATAGAAAACAATAATAACAATAAACAGTTTACAGTTACACCCAAATTAAAATAACTGCCAAGCCCAACTAATCATTTAACCAACCCCAACCCAACAAAAAAACAGGGAATGGGTACATGCAGCCGGAGTGCAGTGGTTTGAAAGCCCTTCTGCAAATAGTCATGTGCTGCTTTCATAGTAAGCCTGTCTCCTCTTCTCCCACCCACTGCCCAACTACCTCACCTTCTGACAGCCAGGGATCACTCCAAATAACCCAGCCTGATCCTGGGTAATCCTGGGCTGTCTGAACCCAATTCAGCCAAAGCCTAGCTCTGCTGGATAAATATGATTGCATTAAATATAAAATAGTTCAGGTCACTATACTATAGAGCCAGTGTGGTGTAGTGGTTAAGAGCGGTAGTCTCGTAATCTGGGGAACCGGGTTCGCATCTCTGCTCCTCCACATGCAGCTGCTGGGTGACCTTGGGCCAGTCACACTTCTTTGAAGTCTCTCAGCCCCACTCACCTCACCGAGTGTTTGTTGTGGGGGAGGAAGGGAAAGGAGAATGTTAGCCGCTTTGAGACTCCTTCGGGTAGGGATAAAGTGGGATATCAAATCCAAACTACTCTTCTATATAGGACAATATCCTCTCTGAGCTGCTTACACAATTCAAATTACAATTCTGTATGTAAGATTGAATGGACCCAGATTTCATACAGGGAACTTTCACAGCCAAAGAAACAATGGGCAAAGATTTTTTTTATTTTTATTTTTAAGTATACCGTTCATCACATGACGGTAGTCAAATGAGCGGATTAAAGCTAATATTCTACATTGATACCACTGGAATATGGATAGCTCAGTACAAGTTGAGAATGATGTTTGTTCAAATTGATGATTTTCTCAGCAAAATGCATGAAAGTGGTGACTGGAAAAGGAGGATGAGGGTTCTGCATCAATATTTTGTGTGTGTGTGTGTGTGTGTGTGTGTGTGTGTTTGTTTAAAGAAGTTGTGATTCTCAGCTGAGCTAGGGTATAAAGTGCAATGTGAATTTAGCTTCCAGTGAAACCTGTGAGGCTGCCCACATGTAACAGTTGATAAGGACTGAACAGCAGCTAAAGTGTACAGCTACCTGGTTTTCGTGAAGAAATAGAATGGGTAGCAATAAAAATGGAGACTTAGGAACACAGTGGTGTTATGTGATAGCTAAAGAATGGAGGCATTTAAATAATATATTGCTAGTCTTACCCAGCTTGGTAGGAATGTGGCAGATTTAAGTGAAAAGATCAAATGTTTTGCTACACGAGTACTTGTTTAATCAATATGATTCATTAGCTGCCTTCAGTAGTGGAAAGTGAAAACTGATAATGTGACTCAGGATAAGAATTAGAGGGCCTGGCCCTTTAAAAATTCATTCTCTCCAATCGATGGCGGGCGCAACAGCCCCATCTCCTTTGGGAGACGAGCTGCATTGTCAGTGGAGACAGGCTAGAAGAGAGAGTGCAGACGAGCGTGTGAAGTTACAAGGACCAAATTCAATCTGACTTGAAAGTGAGCAACAAGAACTCCTTGGGAAGAAAATAAATCCCTCTCTTGGCCAAGTGCCTAAGTAATTCTCCTGTGAACAGGAGGATGATATTGGAGCATGCAGCTACTATGAAAGGGGGTGTGGGGAAGGGCACTCTTAACACAGCAAACATTTTCATGAAAAGCTTGTTTTGATATGAGGTTTAAAAACATTCAGGGAACCTCTGGTTTTATCTGGATTAGTTCTGACGAGCAGTTGGGGTGATTTTCCTCTGTATTGTTCAGGATGTTGCTGTAATCTATGGGTTTATCCACACTTACCTTTCTTCCACTCTTTCCTGACACGGTCCGTAACCATGTCTGAGCACCCATTTTTATTGCTTTGGAGCTTTCCCCACAAAAAACCTGCTCTCTGAAGCTAAATTGGAACAAATGGCAATCCGCAGAAAACCCAAAACGATCCTTGCTCCAATTCCACTTTAAAGAACAGGTGTTCACGTAGACAGCTCATGACAAAAATAAAATAAAAAACACAGAACATTAAAGCACAGACCTCTGCCTAGAAAGAGAGGGGCAAAAGATAAGTGTGGCTAAGCCCAAAATGTTTTTTTTTTTATTATATGATTCCTGCATCACAGGGTGTTGGACTAGATGATCCCTGGGATCCCTTCCAACTCTATGATATATTAGTTGTAATCCTATAGGATTAAAAATAAAATGCACAGCTGCCCACAATAGGGGAGAAACAGCAATTCCTTGACTATGAAACTCTTGGCTGTTCTTCTGTACCTTGAAAATAAAAAAAAGACAAAGTGAAGTTACTGGTCAAAACATAAACTGTCAAAACATAAACTGGTCAAAACATAAACTGTCAAAAAGCAAAATGACAGCCACCAATGGTGGAGGGGCTGCCCCTTTTTTGTGGTGGCTCCCATTTGCCCTCAAACTGGCTCTCAGAACAGAGAATTCTGGGAGAATCAAAGTGGTGACTGCTAGCCAATTAGAGCACCAGGAGTTGAGTTTGAAATTTCACTCATGGTAATTCCACCATGAAAACTACTTAACTAAATATCATGGTATATGAAAGGGTGGTCATTGGTGTGGGGAGCGTTTTGGCAGAGACAATTTAACCAATTTTCTTTTTCCATCTTACCTTAGGAGCAAAATGTAGTTTTTAATGTTTATTTGTTTATTTGTTTTTAAAGGAAGATGAGTTTAAAAGATTATTCTCCAGGTTTGAACATGTCATAAGATAGATACGGAAAGAGATTTCAAACAAACACAAAAAGTATGCTCCCACATTTTTAAAAAAGATAAAAGCTTTCTTCAGCATTTAGAAAAATATTGGGATGAGTTTGAGTTGGTTGATTAATGTAAAGATATATCATGCTCATTTTCTGGCTTAATAATATTTAATAATATATGTTTGTCAACATTGTAAATGATCTCCTGCAGTTTATGCTTACCTATTAGATGAGATTTAGACTCGTCCAGTAAGGATCAAATACAATAATGAATTTCTAAGTTTTCTATTATAGAACATTAAAACTGACATGCTGTGCTACAAGGTGCAGTACCAGAGAGAAATATGTAGGCAGTTTGCCCATAATCTTTGAATATTGTTATTGCATTGTCACAATTTCAGGAGGAAATTACTTATTGTCCTTTATAATAATAGAATGAATGAAATTTGAGAGAAAAGAATCAGGATGCCATTTGTGAAAAGCAGTTTCCAAGAGGAATGGGCTGTTTCCTCCACTGTAGAATTCTCTGGAAAATGCTTTTCCTTTCTCATTTCTCAGAAATTTGAGACATCTTAGAATGACTGGATTTTGGCACCAGGGATTGAAGTGATCAATGTCTCCTAATGAGATCTCCACTGAGTGAGCATCTAAACCATTTTGTGTTTCAAGATTATCAAATCCCAATTTAGCTTAATAATAAATGCCCATCTGCTTGTCTTGGAGTGACAGGAATTCCATATTAAAGCACAGGTTTACTTCACTTTACAAATTCCGCTAAATTGAGCAGTGTCCACAGCCTCAGTTTTATCTGACACATAACTTGGGCTGTTGAAGTAATTTAGCCAATTAGACTTGGTGCTGCCAAAAGAATAATGGGTGCAATTTGCACTCAGAGGAATCCACCTCTCTAACAGGAAATGTGTTACTATTACATGCGTGGAAAAAATTATTATTATTATTATTATTATTATTATTATTATTATTATTATTGCATAGCATCCAGTCCTGTATAGTGGTACCTCGTGTTACATACCCTTCAGGTTACAGACTCCACTAACCCAGAAATATTACCTTGGGTTAAGTACTTTGCTTCAGGATGAGAACAGAAATCGTGCTCTGGCAGCGCGACGGCAGCAGGAGGCCCCATTAGCTAAAGTAGTGTTTCAGGTTAAGAACAGTTTCAGGTTAAGAACGGACCTCCAGAACGAATTAAATATTTAACCTGAGGTACCACTGTATTCACAGAGTGTCTTTCAAAGGCCTTGTCCAGTTTTGGGTATAATTCTGGATTTGTTATGAAGTGATGAAATGTGACAGTCCTGATGAAAATACAGCACATGCTCCTTGATTCAAGTCATAAGGATATGTAGCCTACCTAATTATTCCAGATTATATATCCCTGGATTTTTTTCTTTTCTTTTTTACTTGCACATGTGCAGGGCAATTTTTTGCATGTCTTCTCAGAAGTAACTCCTATTGAATTCAATGAGACTTACTCCCAGGTAAGTGTATATAGGACTGCAGCCTTAGCAGCTTAAAGCCACGATGAATGGGTCTGGCACTATCTAGCCTTGTTGTGTCATACACCCATTTTTACTGCAAATGCCAAATCTCATCTGAAATAGGCAATTCTCAAATAAAATAAAATAATCTTTCTATTACCTAGAGGGACGCAGGTGACTCTGTGGGTTAAACCACAGAGCCTAGGACTTGCCGATCAGAAGGTCAGCAGTTCGAATCCCTGCGATGGGGTGAGCTCCCTTTGCTCTGTCCCAGCTCCTGCCAACCTAGCAGTTTGAAAGCATGTCAAAGTGCGAGTAGATAAATAGGTACCGCTCTGGTGGGAAGGTAAATGGCGTTTGTGGTTCGAGGACCCGACCCCCGCAATGTGAAATGAAGACACAAGGACACGTGATATAAGGTTAATGGGCAAGGAAAGGCCACAACTTTATTGGTTACAGCAGTGAAAAGGTATTGGCTTAGGCATTGGATCTCTAAAACAAGTGGGTTTATTCACCAGTAGGTGGAGCCTGTTGATGCTAATCCAACTATAGGCTCACCCCTGATGTCACTGAGGGTCGTGCCATGGCCTCCCGCCAAGCAGGCATCAGACAGAATACACGACCGCCAGATTCCTTTAACGGAATACCCAAAAATTGAACGCATAGGCGATGGCCACACCTAGCACTTCGACACACCACAACACATTATTCCAATGCCTAACCTACCCACCAATACCACAAAAGTTGTGACGATTGCTACGAGGTAGGCGAAAAAACCAAAAAGCCTAATGCCAAATGGAAAAACTCCTACCAGGCCCCCTGGGCAACCAGGGCGACCAACCTAAGGTCCATAGCAAGGCCAATGACCTAAACCCTAACTCAAAGGGAGTGGAGGGTGGGTGACTTGCGACGAGACGACGGCGAAGAATGAGGCCGGGGAGAGGCTGGCGCTGCAGCAAAAGGCTGCTGAACATGCCCCCTCTGTGGCACCTGGTTGGATGCCTACCGGGGGGCGTGGGCGCCAGCCAGGTGAGGTGGAGGCAGGGGGCTAATGCCCCCTGCTAGGGGCGGTGCTCGGGCTCCCGCCCACAACCACTCCCCTCTCTTCCAGGGAGGAGAGTCTTTCCGTGCGCTGTTCTGGTTCGCCAGAAGCGGCTTAGTCATGCTGGCCACATGACCTGGAAGCTGTACGCCGGCTCCCTCGGCCAATAAAGTGAGATGAGCGCCGCAACCCCAGTTGGCCATGACTGGACATAATGGTCAGGGGTCCCTTTAGCCTTTACCTTTATGCTGCCAACTTTCTGTTTGGTTTTCTGCAACTGTGAAGATCCTTCGGGCACAATGTGCTTCGTTTTCTGTGTGCTTTTCACTCTGTTGTTCATATTTAGTAAATGCAATACATTAGAGCAGTGGTTCCCAACCTTTTTAGGCCATGCCCCACCTAAACATCTCTAAAATCCTGATCTCTCTCCCCCACCCCACTTCAAAAAGTGAAGTCCTATTCACATGGAGGAAGAAATGCAAAAAATTCACTGTTAATAACTCATTCTTGAATTGCCCCCCCCCTAAAAGTTAAATTGTCCCCCTGTGGGACATGTGCCCCACGTTGGGAACCACAGCATTAGAGGTATCCCAGTTCTACTGGCCTTGCTAGAAGCAATGCTCATGGTATACACCTGCTATTATGTCAAAAAAGAAAATATTTTGCAAGTATTATCACAAAGGAAGAACTCAGTGTGGCTACTTGGATGTCTCAGTTATACGCAATGCAGTATCATGTACGTAAAACATCAACTAGACTTCTTAATTTACAAACCCATTTCTTTAAGTAGTAGTGTAATTTAAGCAAATAAAATTAAATGCTTTTGCAGACATATCATTTGATTTCTGTGTCTGCAGTGTAATTGATTTGTTGTGCTGCTTTGTTTTTTTAAAACACCACAGAGATCAATATCCCCTGAACTTTTCCTAATGCAGTTGTCAACTTTACTTAGAACTGTAAACATGAAATATATAGTGGTACCTCGGGTTGAGAACTTAATTCGTTCTGGAGGTCCGTTCTTAACCTGAAACTGTTCTTAACCTGAGGTACTACTTTAGTTAATGGGGCCTCCTGCTGCCGCTGCGCTGCCGCCACATGATTTCTGTTCTCATCCTGAAGCAAAATTCTTAAGCTGAGGTACTATTTCTGGGTTAGCGGAGTCTGTAACCTGAAGCGTCTGTAACCTGAAGCGTCTGTAACCCGATGTACCACTGTATAATTTTAGAGCAATTGTTCCTAGTGATCTGGCAGTGATCTGTGGTGAAGCCGCAGCCATATCCTGAGCCCTACTGGTTCAGAGACTAGAGCCGGAGATGGGCAGGTGACCTATGTAAGCCAGCAGAATTCTGGATGTGATGGTGGTAGCGCCACAATTCTAATTAAAGTTGACAGCTGCATTAGGAAATGTTCAGGGAATATTAACCTGCATGGTTTTGAACAAAACATCTAGTCTCCCCCATCTCCCATTGTGGTGAGTAACAGCTCCAGAACTAGAGTAGTTTTAGGGCTGTGGTGGAGGGACATAAGGTCCTGCAAATTCACATCCTCCCGTTTCTGTTGCACATCCTTGATATGCTCCATTCTTGGTCCCACTATCTTCAGAGCACTGCCAGAAGAACAGCCATGGCTGTTCTACAGTTTGCTGACACTGCACCAGAGAGGAATATCTGCAACATCCAATGGACCCTTGTCCACCTCCCAGGATCATAGGTTTGCCACTTGGGTGTTTCCATTTATCATTCATATTCGTCTATAGGTTGAAAATATTCGTGAACACCTTTCTGATGTCATACAGGGAATATTTTCCAATGGCTACTCTACTAATTTACCTCAAGTAATGCACATTTTATATGCTGTCCTTTGGAATGGCAATTTAAGTTACAGCTTTAGGGGTGTAATGTTAAATGAATTTGTTTTATAGCTTAATCAACTCAATATTTAGTTTATGGATGAAGCTGTTTTGGTCCTGGTATCTTACCAGAATAGGAAGTCTGTGAAGTTTAACTTTTCTGTGTGGGGGTAACCCTATTTTTCCTTGTAAATTTATTCTGGTTGCTTTGTTTCCTTGAAAATCTATTTACTTACTTCGCCAAGCGTTTATTAGACGATACAAATATAGGCCATCATAAAACACACATATATGAAATTTTCTTTTGTAACATTTAAAACTTTAATAAATATTATTTATAAAAAAAAGAAATTTAAAAATATATACAAATAACCAGCCATGTAAAAATATGTAATAACGAGGTTTTTCATTGGAGATGTGAAGTTTCCTGAAAATCAATAAACTTGTTTTTTTTTTAAAGTATACATAAAGTGGAAAAATATTAAATGTAGATAATAATTCTAGCAAGTGTAGCTGTTTTAATGAAATTGAAAGTTATCTAAACTTCCTTTGATATGTCTTAAAAGCACCTTTGGTGAGATTTTTAGTAATATGTAACTAGAAATCATTTTAAGGATGATATTTACACACAGTGGCATTCTGGACTTCATAATATGCTTGACTGTTATTTTACCTTGGTCAAATAATAGACAGTCCGATGATAATATTTGACCAGTCAATTGACCTGTGAGCAAACAATTCAATACTGCTAAAACGCACAAGGGGAAAAAACCACACACTTTCCCTCCACTGTCTCTTCTTGCCTCAGACCATAGAATACTTTGGGTGATGTTTTTCAGGACAAACCAATGTGAAGCAGCAGTAAATATATGCTTTCTTCCCAGCGTTTTCATTGTCATGCCAGCAGCGTGTGAATTTATGAGCTGCTGTCGATTGTCAAGCAGAGCTGTCAGTTTTGACCTGCCTCTTGACAAAAAGCACCTGCATTACACATGCCCTGCTGTGAGCTGTTATCTCATTTGTCCATACTGATGAAATGTAATGAGGGGAAAGAGAAAGCAAGCAAGGCAGCGAATCCCAAAAGCTCGGCCATCTCGCAATCTGTATGCGGGTTCTTCTGCTGAGGTTGCCTGTCTCTTTGATATAGAGGTTTCGGGTTATTTTATCAAGCCCCTGATTTGTCTGCAGCCAGCTCTTTCAGAAAGCCATTGTTTCTGTGAAGAGCCATTGTACGTATAGAAAGAAGCCTGTGCGGTTCGAGTTGCGACTGGGAAAGAAAATGCAGCCCCAGAGGCAAGCATATAATACACCAGCAGGTTGTCAAAGGACGTTATCATCCCCTTTATACAGGTCCGAATTAAGGCTGGTGGGGGACTGGTTATAATTTTGGAAATGTACTAAGCTGTGAATGCAGTTTTCATCTGTCCTACTCATTGCATTACAAGACATCCTGCCTTTTATATATACCTAATTGATCACTGGGCTCTGCAGGAGAGAGCCTCCTGCTGATATCATCTTAGCTGGATGTCCCTTCTGCACAATACTGGAGTTGGGCCTTTAGTGCTGTGGCACCTACTTATGGCAATTCCCCCCCCCCACACACACCCCAATTAAATATGAGACAGGCACCAACTCTGCTGTCTTTTCAGAATCTACTGAAGACTTCCCTCTTCCAACAAGCCCTTTAGAGATCTTTCTCAGTCTGCACCTGTATTGAAATTGTTATCAGAAGTTTTTAGAAGTTTGATTTTTGTATTGCTTGTGTATTTGCCACCCTGCTCTCATTAGGGAAGAAAGGTGGGATATAAATTTAATAACTGATATGAATACTAATTAAAGATCAGCGAGGAAAACAAGGATTGGGCTGTTGGTGTGTGCTAGACAAACATGGCAAGCTTATCTATTGATGTATGCCAGGAATGTCATTAGAATATAAAAAGGTAAAGGGGCCCCTGACCATTAGGTCCAGTCGTGACCGACTCTGGGGTTGCGGCGCTCATCTCGCTTTATTGGCCGAGGGAGCCGGCATACAGCTTCCACACGGAAACACCGTTTACCTTCCTGCCGGAGCGGTACCTATTTATCTACTTGCACTTTGATGTGCTTTCGAACTGCTAGGTTGGCAGGAGCTGGACTGAGCAACGGGAGCTCACCCCGTCGTGAGGATTCGAACCGCTGACCTTCTGATTAAAATATATAGAATATAGTGCTATTTAAATTAGTTAAATAGCAAGTACAGTCTATTCATTCATTGCTGTTTGCATACTTCTAAAAGGAAGAGAACATATTTTGAAGTTGACCCTGATGGGCTTGCTAGTTGGCTGGATGTTCTAGTCTTTTCCTATATTGTACTATGCCAGAGGTTTGGATCACAATTACATTTACATATGTTCAGAGACATAGGTATATAGGAAATCATATTGGGCATTATCCTCCCAAAGTTGAGCACTGAAGACTTTTAGCATTCCATTTATTATGTTTCCCTTTGAATTGTTCAGGAATCAAAGTTATCCAAAACTGAAGACTTTTCTTCTTTGAGTTGTTGGATGGGGGTGGGGGGAGAATCTATTTCATTTTAACTTTTGCATTTCATAGAATGAATGAAATGCAATTGGTGTGAAGAAATATGATTTATAATGGTAGCTCATGCCTGGCAATGAAAAACCATAAAATGCCGAGATCATCTGTCAGTCATTTTAATGGGACATTTGTGGATGTGAAAAATGAAAAAAGCCTCCCGTAGTCATATGCTTGAAGAAGCAGGATAAGCACACAAATTGTATCCAGTTTAACATGCATGCATACACACAGTTTGGTTAAAGGAAAAAATAGAGTTATACTAAGGTCACTTACAGTGTAATCCAGTAAATGACTACTCAGGAGTAAGACCCATTGAGTTCAATAATATAGATTAGATCATTGCAACATGTTTTGTGTGGGATGGTTTTCCAAGATGGCTGAGAAGCTGCAGGTAGTGCAGGACACTCAACAAACAGACTCACAAGTCAACTCATCCTTCTAGGAAAGCCTGAAAAAAAATGAAACTTTTTATACAGGCAACGATCGATTTACGCACATCTGACTGATGCGTGATTGTGCAAACGTGCATGGCGCCAAATCCGGAAGTGACCTGAAGACATCAGTAAAACATCACTAAAATGGTGGAATAGGGGTGAGGTGGAACGTTTTAACATGGACCCCTCCAATGCGGATGGGGGTCTGGAATGTAACATAAGCCCCTTGCCTGTACCTGATGAAAAGTATGCAACATTAGAACCTGTCTAGCTTCAATGGGCAGGGTTTAACAAGACAGCTGCCTCAGTTTTGAGGGACCTAGTCCATGCTACTATCCTAATAAGGCGGTACATCAATGATAGGTAATATGGTACCCTCCAGATGTTGTCAGACTGCTGCTCCCATCTACCCCAGCCAGCATGGTCCAATAGTCAGGGTTGATGGGAGTTGCAGGACACAATGTTGGCTATGCACTGGAGAAAGATGAAGGCAGGAATTGGCATTGTAATGATGCAGATAGCCTTTCCACAGTGTTGGGCCTATCATTGGAGAGCTGGGAGGTGGAGATATTTTGTGCTCCTCCCAATGCAGCAAAATGTCGTGGGGCAGCACTACAGAAAGGCCTGTGGCTTTTTCAAGGCTACTCTGAGGAATTCCAGAAAACATTTCCCCAAGTGCTTTCCCAAGGGAATAAACCCATCAGTAATCATCCTGGAGCAGGGTGCATAAATATTTAACTCCAGATGCATTTAAAAAATCATGTATACTTTGTGTTCACAGTCAATTTTTTTCCTCTCAGCATTTCTTCAGCTTGCGAAATAAAAGATTCACAACCAATACACCCAAGCCATCTGCCAGGTGTTATGCTTTAAGACAAGGAGATTTAGGTTGGCTACAGCACTGCGACACCTGGATAAATAGTTCTTACATTGCTGGAAGGGGAAATTGAAAATTAGTCCTAGAGGACCCGTTTACCGTGGTACTATCTTCCTTTGCATTTGGCCTCTGCAGGTGGCAATCTTTCACAATATGACCCCAATTTTCTCTTTGGTATCCAAAGTCTCCTGCTGCTGGGAACATATTGAAGTACCAAAACCTGCATAGCTATAGCACATAATTTTGCTGTTTCTATGCTCTCATGAACTAGAGCCTTAAACTGGGAAACATTTGTGCTAAGCACTTATGAACATGTTTAGGGGGTTTATCAGTGTTATTGTTCTCCTCATTTGTTTCTCCCCAGGTTTATTACCATTGCATTGTTGCATGCCAAATTTTATTGCATTCTGAGGCAGCAATATGATCTCCACAAAAAAAGTGAGTGCAACATTTGTGCCAAATGAAATTTCACAGCTGTAAAATCTTATTGAATAGGTTCTCCACACACACACACACACACACACAGAGAGAGAGAGAGAGAGAGAGAGAGAGAGAGAGAGAGAGAGAGAGACCCAAAAATATTTCTGCTTTCATGTGGCCTTACACTGTCACTGTTTTAAATATCACAGCAAACCAATATCAAAAAGCCCACTAATGTCTGAGAGACTTCATTTGGGTTTCTTTTAGGAGAGAGGAGCTGAATGCTTTTAAAAGCAACCATTGAGGAACCATGCACTTTTAAAAGCAAAATTGATTTTTCTGGTGTCACTTAGGTTTCCCTGGAACAGCAAAGACAAGGCAGTTATCTTTCTATATGTTTACAAAGAATGTAGTCCCAGTTGACTTGTAAAACTGCCTTTATTTCTGTACTGAAGCACACTGGGATGTTAGGGAAGTTGAAAGGGTTTGTTTGCTTGTTTAAAGGACACTCATCCATTACTTTCGTGTGAGAGAAAGAACTTCTGTATCCCACATGCTGTATCCCATAATCAGGGTCATTCAGGGCATTTTTCTACCTGAGGCAGACAAGATGGTGCCTCCCTTTCATCATCATTGCAGTGATGGGATTGTTGTCTTTCACAAGACGGTGTATGTTTTTACACAACAGAGTGGGAAGTGATAGAGACAGGATGTCTTTGTTACTGTGTTCCATGAAGTGGGACTATTGTCCTTTGTTCTTTTCTCTTTTACTGTGTGATGCTAGAGAGAGAGGGAGCCATGTTGCAGTGCTCAGTGTGTGTTTATATGTAAATAAAGTAGATTAGCCAAAATGCTGAGGTCTATCACGAAAGCTCTGAAGACTCTGCGGATCTCTTAAGTGTGCCAGTGTCTGTTGGCATCAGTCGCTGTGATGTTGGGGCAGAAGAAAGCTTTTGAAGCTCCCAAATGATCAACCAGGAGGGAGAGAACATTCCAGTCGGGCGTGTGTCTCTGCCAGGGTCATACTTAAGAGTAGGACAAGCTCCTGACAAGGACAGCATCGCTCACCACATCTGAAGGCAGATGGCTAGCTTTGGGGTTGTGGGGCAGACTGTGTGGCACACAACTCTTGCCCTCACTACCATTCCTTCTCCGCCTCCCCCTAGTATCTGCCACTTGGAGCACCTGCCTCACTCTGCCCACTGTAGGGCACAACTATCATAAAAGTAGCGTGAAGGGTAGACAGTAGCACACTGTTTACTTGCATTGGATGCCAGTTCAATCCCTGGCATCACCGTGGAATGGAATGGAAGATTGATAAAGTCTTCAGGCCTTGGAGAACTGTTCCAGATAGAAAAGTTAATTCTGGTCAGGTCAGCCCATTGATTTGACTGGGTGTAAGGCAACTTCATACGTTCATGATGTACGTGCATTGCATGACAGTCAGTTTTTAGGCATTGGTTTGTAGAACAGGTGCAGAACCCTTGCAGCTAGCATTCTGTACATTTTCTTGCATTGTTGTTGTTAAGTTGTTAGATTTATTACTCACTGTTTAACCTGAAGGTTCCCAGCGCAGTAAACAAATACAGCATATCAATAACATGTAGAAAGTAGAAAACCAAAAACATTATGCAACAAATTCAGCAGTGAAAAGATGACTCTTCATATCGGCTGTCTTCACAGGTTTGAAGAAAAAGAGACATCTTAATTTTATGTCTAAAAATATTGTGGGAAACAGATGTACAGTATCTCCAGAAGCCCTATGTGGGTCAGCTGTCAATTCTCACAAATCTAACCCTACTCCTCAAAATCTTGTTTAAATATGGTGCTGAAAAGTGAGTCATTGTCAAATAATAATAGTCCTTGTGAAAAGATAAGGCAGGAAAGAGATTGAAACATAAGTTTTACCCCTTCCAGATAATAAGATGCCTCTTTTTACCAACCATAGAGAAGGAAATGTTGGCAGATGGAGGGTAGCCATCAGTGGGAGGGCATGTCATGGGCCATGTAAATAAAGCAGTGAAACAGAAGATAAAGCAGTGAAACAGAAGCAGCCCAGGAGGTGCAGATTGAACACTTCTGAAATAGTGATGGGGGGCATGTTCCTTGGAGACTTTGCATAATGACTGGAGAATGTGCACATTGCCTACAGAATGTGCAAAACACAGCCAAAATATACCTGTTCCCAAAAACTTTTGGGGATTATCCATATTTGCTAGCTAATGTAGTTCATAGATACACATTCCCCAAGGGCTATTGGAGATGATGTTTACTGGCCAAGAAATATGCACAGTTCCCTATCAAAGGACAGATTATGTGCACATTTTCCATGAGACCTGGTGAATATGCGCAATGGTCAGATGTTAGGCACACTAACCACTCAACTCACATATAATCCCTAACATGCACTCACATTGAGAAACTAGTGCCCACAAATGACATCTACTGTTAGTATAGTTTGGCAGCCATGCACATTCTGAAGTAACCTCACAAGGATATATCCTGTGTGAAGTAGCATTTAGAATCTCCTAGTTCACTCTGTCGTGTAAGTACATACTCAGGGACTGTAAAAAAATGTTCAAGTGAACAACAGTGTATTATGTGAGCCAAACCCCCAACTCATTTTCAAAGTCCCTTAAATTAAATGCAGAATCTTGTAGAGTTTCATGGTACACCAGAGCCGTTCCACCACAGGGAACAATTTGATGCAAAGAGATCAGTTCATGAAATTAATAGAACACTAATTCACTTATAAACTTCATCACACCTCTTTCAGACTGTCAAAAGTAGACAAACAGGTGTCTGCTCTGCATAATTTGCGGAATAGCCCTAGGCAGATGACTTCTTGTTAGATGTTTTAAAATCCTCCATAAGGAGTCTTATGACAGACACATTTTACCAGACTAAGAAATCATACATATTCATGAGAAAGGGAATTTCAATTTTAGTGTTAAAAAATGGCTGTCTGCCTTCATCACCTTTTAGTCCTGCTTAGACCAATCTGACAGCTAATTAATTACCTGAGCCATAGATGCACCTCCAATTTCAGCATACTAGGTGAAATTTATCAGCTAGGGTGATTAATACATTGCATGTTGAAATCCCTAATGGATGAAGGAGCCATCTATATTAGAAGGGCCTATGGATTGCAAATTGTATTTTTGATATGGTTACTCCAGAACCAGGGACATCTTCTGATCTCATGACTTTTTTATTCTGGAAGCATTCCAGAACCTCAAAGGAACCAATCTAAACATACAAGTTTGATATGAGAATCAGGTCTTTTTTGCTCTGACTTTAATAAGTATAGACAATTTACAGTGTTATTTTAAACTACAGTTTTTTAAAATATATATATATTAGCTTTGTTATTCTGTTCATACAGAATACAACATGAATATTTGTAGTGTGTGTGTGTGTGTGTGTGTGTGTGTGTGTGAGAACATGGGTGTGTGGGAGATATCAGCATTGTTTTGAATGAAGAAAATAATTACAAACACAGAGGTGGGTAAACTGTTCTAGCCAGTGGAACAGATCATTATTTCCTCACCCCTTGGTGAGCTAAACTTTGACAGGTGAGTAGAGAAACTCATCTGTCAGTTGCCTGATGTCATTGTGTGGTCAGGTGATGCTATGCTTTGAAATCCCTACTGTCAGAACTACAAGACACAGTGCTGGGCTGCTTGGAAGCCCTTCGAAAACAGCTTTACATCTTGTTTGAGAAGGAGGAAGCAGTGTCCACCCTACATAAGTAGAACCATATACCTCTCCAGATCTCTTTGACAGCATATACTTAGTAGATTCTACTACAAAGTGCTTTCCTTGGTCATTCAAGCTGTTAATTCAGTCCAAATCTGTCTCAGCAGCATGTTCCCCAAAGCGAGCTGTCCTAGTTCTCCACACCCATACAAAGTTTGCCAACCAGTCATTACATACTGTACTGTTTTGGTCCCTTTTCCTTTTTATCTGGCAGGTAACTTGCACTGGGATCTAAAAGCCAGTAAATTTCAGAGCCCTCCCAAAATATGCTAACCCCAACACAAGGTTTTTAAGACTCTTCTCATTTCCCACCAGATTCCACCCTGGTCATCCATGAACCCTACTTTATCACTGAGAAACCAAGCTCTATTTTTGCTTGCACTGTGGCCTGCTATATTCTTGCAGGCTTTGCCCTTTGATCTATCTTGGCTTCACAACCTGGTTCTGCTCCAGAGAGGACACTTTTTTAAATCAAAGTTTAGGAAGCTTGGCCATAGTAGAAATACTGCAGGCTGATATGTCTTCATAGCATTTATGTTATGTTAGATATATGCTTGGGAAATTGTCACTACCTTTTATAAATGAAGTTGAGAGTGTAGATAACCATAGTGGCAGTGGAAAGTTTCTAGTCTGTAGATAAACAATAATCTCTTGGAGTAAATCCACCTAACTAAAAAGTGTTGGAGAACAATGAATACATTTCTTTATCCTGAACTTCTAGCTAACACATAAGTTCATTTAAAACACATGAGGGCAATGTTTGTCTTGCAATCCAGATAACACTTGCTTGTAACTCTTTGTCTAAGTTAACTCCACTCCTAAAAGCTGAGACATTTTGTTTATTGTTCTCTCCAGACAAATTGTCAGCTACTTATCTCTCTCATTTTATCTCTCTTCATCCTGTAAATAGTTCCTGCATGAATAAAGCCTTTGAACTCCAGTAACTATAAGTGATTGTTCCAATCTAATTCACCCAACCTGCAAGGTTTGCTAACACAAAAAAGGGTGTGAATCTAATCCCTACCTATGCTTAGTTTACTACAAAGCTCATAACTTTCAAGAAAAACTACTCTTTCACTTGGAGCTTGAAAAAGAGGCTTGCAAATCTAAAAGATCAGTTGTGTAACCACCTGCTATGTCAAGGATAGGAAGCATCAAGCCAGGGGCCAATGCAGGCCTCTTCTGTTCCCATACCCTTTGCAACCCCTATGCTGTGCCCTCCTTGAGCACTTTTACTGGCTAGAATGTGTTCTTTATTTGTGATAACATCTCTTGATTGCCCTGACAAAGGATGATGTGATATGAGGCACAGAATGCAGAACATCTGGTTCTTCAGTGGCCTACTGTGCTGTACATCCATACAAACGTTTGCCTCTTGCATGTGAACCTAGAATATCACCCTTTGGTTGAAAATGGGTTCTCCACCCATTTTTAAACAAAATTGTATGGGTAAATTTCAACCCACTACTTATGGAACCTTTATTAGTAGCTCCTCTTTCACTAGGAATGAGAAGAAGAGACTAGCAAATTTAACATCAGAAGAACCAGAGCTTTTTTTCAGGGGGTACTCAAGAATATGCAGTACCAACACCTCTTTTTTGTTGTTAAAAAGTGGCACTTACTGTAACACCTTCATGGTGAGTACTGGCACCTATTTGTCTAGAAAAATGGCACTGAGACGAAAGTGCAACCATCCTCTGTGAACACGACTATGTACAGCATTAGGCTTGAAATGTACCAGTAGTTTATAAACCAACATCTATTTTGTTCCCACTTGGACAACTGTATTATATTTTTTAATCATGTAACTTAGTATGCTAGTACAATCCCTGTTTGGGGCTTCTTTCGCTTAAGAGCAAATCAGTATGTCTGACATTGGACATGCAGTATTACCATGTGTTAAACAGCAAATGTAGTGGAAATAGCTTCTCATCATTTTCTTGTCCCTACAGAGAATATCACCTTTTGTTTAATTACAAAGCACTGATTTGACAGTCAGATGGTGCAAATGATACTCTGACATTCCCATGGAAACTTCAGAGAGGCTATTTGCATGCCTTGTTATTTTGTACAGTAATAGCTGCAATCATCATAACTACTATCATTTGTTTATCAAATGTCCCCTGGGTGCCATCATTAGTCACTGGTAAAACTTAGTGAGCTACACTGAAGACATAGCAATCAGCATAGCATTACTTTGCAGTTCAATTGACCTTAAAAACCCCACACCTCTTGTAGCCCAAGAGGTGTGTGTTAAACGCTTGCCGTGTAAAAACTCCCACAAATGGAAATGCTAAATTCTGTGTTTGAAGAAAAATTATGCAAATGCCATAATTGTTACCTATTATCATCCTCAGATGCAGATAGAAATGCATTATGGTTTGCAGTACAAGAATATTTTGTTTTTGGTAATGAATTGCCTATTTATAGTTGCAGATAGCTGTCTCCCCGTTTACAATATATTCAGTATGTGTGCGACTGTGTATATGCGCATCACTCCAAACCCAGAAGTAACCCAGAAACATCACTGAAATATAATTAAAAGGGCTTTTTCAATGGGTTTCAGTTATACATGATTTCACTGACATGTGCAGTGCCTTGGAATGTGAGCTCGGTGGGGGGCTTCCTGTGTAGTGAAAGGATTTTGAATAGTTATCGTGGATTTGGATGGAACAGAGAAAAGTGATGATAGGCTTGACAATATAAGGTCGTTGTGGGGTGCTCCAGGACCCTGTAGAATTGTTGTTTTCCCCCTCGACCTCCTACACTTGCACCTTTTGAATTTTCACTGTTAAATTACCCATGAAAATGTAGCTGTTGTCAACACGTTAAATAGGTGTTTAATATTTCCATTTCTGGCAACTCATTTGCTCTTGTGTGTGTGAGTGTCTTATTTTCCTAGAAAACAAAAAATAAATAAATACATTAACACTGTATATCATCAGAGATATACAGTCTGAAGCAACTTTGGGTAAAAATAACAGAGTTAAATGAAATCATATTCTTGAAACCCAACACAAAAAAGAACATATATTTCTAAATCTCTAAAAAGAATAACCATTTTTTGTCCCATGTTTGTGTAAAGAGACAAGCCACATACATGCTTTATGTATCCAGTTTGTAAAACGTCTCATTTTGAAGAGAACAGAATCAGCTCAGTAACCAAGATAATATGTGGATTAATTTAGCATTCAGAAAATCCTACCCTTGCAAATGCTATTTCTCAAGCTGCAGGAGTTAGAATGAAGCGTGGACCCCAATCTACAGTGGGCCCCTCTCTGCCAGTGTGTAGGAATACCGCAGAGGCCCAGTTTTGACCCAAATAGGCAGCCCCCCAAAAAGGCCATGGTAGAGTCACTAGCTAATTGCCAGATGCCCTCATAAATATATGGAGACAGGCATCTCTCCCCACCCACCCACAATTACCCAAGAAGGGGTGCTATTTTATAATATATCTCCATTTACAGACAATGTTGTATAAAATGCTTTTTACCTACTCCAAACAGCTAGAAACAGTCCCACATTTTTAGCAGTTTAAAACTGCTAAAAGCATGAAGATTTTAAAAGGATTTTTCCTCCACCAAAACTACCACATGGACATTGGATGGAAGAGACTTGCCAGTCTTTTTATGTGAATGGAACATGAACAGGATTCATCACTAGTGAGAAGCATTTACTTGAAGAGCCATAAAAAGCTTGGGTTTTTGCTACTTTGTTCCAACTACAGAATCCCAACTTAAGAAAGATTTGGATTGTAGAAAAGCAAGGATTTGTGGTTCATCATTGCCGACTGGAAATTCATCTTCCAAATCTGGTTATGCCATAACAGTTTAAACCAAAGCTGTGGAGGAACATTAATTGTTCCAGGAACTAATCTCCCAAACAAGTGCTGCTGAAATTAAATCAGTTTACTTTAAAGAAATAGGGCGGTGTCCACTGTTAGTCAGAGCAAATCTATGGAAATCAGTGTGCTTAAGTAAATTCATGTATTTATTTAAGTATTAAATATTCAAGTAAATATTTAATTAAATAGCTTCCTCAGAGTATGACAGTTGGATTTCACACAAACGTTTTAACCTCCCATTATATGTTCTGCCATTCATGTGAGAAAACAAAGGGCAAAGTTTTGTGAAATGGACAGCTGGAGGACAAAACATAAATTCAGAATTATGACAGATTGGAATTAGAAAAATCTGGATGAAAGATTCCCTCCCCCCTCCCCCTGGTACATGTCACACAAGTGAATATTTTCTTTCCAATCTCTTTTTTCTGCTGCCTCAGGTAATCGAGATGAAAACAAGTTCTAAACAGTTCTAAAACATATGGAATGAACATGACAGAGTTGTCTAGGCATGGAGGTGAGCCTGTAGCCTCCATCTGGTACTGCAAAACCAAGTGCAACAGAAACTGCATGTTGTTGTTGTTTTTTTAAAAAAACAACCTTATGCTATATCATGTAGACAGTGATAGGTCTTTCCCTTGGGATGTGCCTTGTGCTAAGTGGATGTACAACTTGTAAAACAGAAACAAGCACCAAGATGTCACTGAAAGCAATGACTGGTTGGTTGGTTAGTTTTTAAAAAATCTTCATACCACATTCACTATCCCTTGTTATTTTCCGATAATAAACTTGTAGTACCAATTAATTTAAGCAACAAAAACAACAAAAGCAAGCAGAGTTCTTGCCCTCTTTTCTGTCTGCTTCTCTCTGTCTAACTAATATATTGAGTGAATGGGCCTGAGATGTATGTATTCAGACTGGACCTATGTAAGTAAAGGTAAAGGGACCCCTGACCATTAGGTCCAGTCGTGGCCGACTCGGGGGTTGCGGCGCTCATCTCGCTTTATTGGCCGAGGGAGCTGGTGTACAGCTTCCGGGTCATGTGGCCAGCATGACTAAGCCGCTTCTGGAGAACCAGAGCAGCACACGGAAATGCCGTTTACCTTCCCGCTGGAGCGGTACCTATTTATCTACTTGGACTTTGATGTGCTTTCGAACTGCTAGGTTGGCAGGAGCAGGGACCGAGCAATGGGAGCTCACCCCGTTGCGGGGATTGAACCGCCAGCCTTCTGATTGGCAAGTCCTAGGCTCTGAGGTTTAACCCACAGCGCCACCCGGACCTATGTACTCACAGGCTATTGTACATATGGTGATGCACTGCAATATTGTAAAAGAAATGGGGGAAAATGTCTTGTCCTGGAATTAAGTTAGAGTGAAAAGAAATGCGATCACATGATAGAAGTGAATAAAATTATACATGGTGTGGAGAAGGAGGATAGTTTTTCTGTCATAACACTGGAACTCATGGACACCCAATGAAACTGCATGTTGGAAGATTCAGGGCAGAAGAAAAAATGCATTTCTTCACACAGTACATAGTTAAACTAAGGAATTCACTCCTTGATGGCTATACTCTGCCTCCATGGATGGTTGGCCACTGTGAAAACAGGAGGCTGGACTAGATGGGCCACTGGCCTGATCTAACTGGCTATTCTTATGCAGATCAGTGTTTGTAGGTAGAGCGTAGAAAGAAAACACATGTTTAAGTTAAGGGTTATGTACAAAAGAAGCAAACCCGGAGCTAGAACTATGAACAGAGTGAAGATACGAAAGGGCATTATTGTGGAAATTTCAAGTTCATAGAATCATAGAACGTTGGAAGGGATCCTAAGGGTCATTTTGTCCAACCCTCTGCAATGCAGGTATCTCAGCTAAAGTATCCATGCCAGGTGGCCAGCCAATCTTTGCTTGAAAACCTCCAAGGAAGGAGAGTCCACCCACTTCCGAGGGAGTCAATTCCACTGTTGAGCAGCTCTTACCATCAGAAAGTTCTTCCTGATGTTTAGTCAGAATCTCCTTTCTTGTCACTTGACACCATTGGTTCAGGTTCTACCCTCCGAATTGGGAGAAAACAAGATTGCTCCATCTTCCATGTGACATCCCTTGAGATATTGGAAGATGGCTATCGTATCTCCTCTTAGTTTCCTATTTTCCTAGTTAAACATACCCAGCTCCTTCAAGCGTTCCTCATAAGGCTTGATATCCAGACACTTGATCATCTTGGTTGCCTTCCTTGTTCCAGCTTGTCAATATCCTTCTTAAGTGGTTGTTTTGCTATGTAATAGTAGACCTTTCTCAGATAACTAACAGTGTAGTCTGTTCAGAAGTCGGTCCTGTTGAATGCAATGCCTCTCCTCAGTGCCTGATTAAGTAAGAGATGTAGGTAGATGGTGAAATCGTCAACAATACATGACAAACCACTAGTTGTGTAAAGAGTATGTATTGTAGGACAAAAACAGCTGTTACCTCTTCCTCCATCACAGGGCCATTACCAACAGTTGCTTTATGAGGACGATCCAGACATTGTATTGTCTTGTGAATATTTTTATGATTGAAATTTGAGTTTATTTTTAAATGGCCTTGTGAAGATTTGTTTCATTAAAATAAATAATGATGATGAAAATAACCATTCCTTTTGATTCGACTCACTAGTAAAGCCCCATAATGAAAACACAAGTCATTTCAGCTACCCACTTCTCGCTAGCAGAGAAACACAGAACATCTCAGTTGATACAGAAAAAGATATGAAATCGTCTATTGAATGATGCTTCTTTTAAAAGTGTTAGTACAAAAAGTAATTTGTTCTTAGAGGGAGGCAATTGTCAAGTGTGACCCTGCAGTAGCGTATTTACAGCCCAATTGTCTTTCTCTTTATAGGCTTTTATGGTGAAAGAGTGGTAGTCGCTAAATAAAATATGATGTCCAAACTGTGGCATTTCATAGTACAACCCCACAAGGACCTGATCCATAAGTGATTAGAGGATGCAACAGCCCCTTAGCCATTAAAATTGTCTATTTGGTGCCATATGTGCTGTTCGAAGTTTTCTAGTTAATATCGCTGCACTTTAAAGGCTATTTGCAGCATTTTAAGGTAATTTTGTGTCATTTGCATGGAGAACATGAGATTGTGGCACACATGGAAATTCAAACTGAAATATTTTATGTAAAGTAAATGATCAAACCTAGGTACCTTTGCATTCAAATGATATCCTGAGGGTGTTCTTGTTGCTAATGTACTTTAGCAAAGTTTGATGTGTTCTTGATTTCAGGTTGATGTAACTTTTTTTGGGGGGGGGGGGAGCCAGATTAAAATTCTGAATTGTTGCGGCTCCTGAACAAATGTGTTGATCAGAACAAAGCTATACACCAGACGTTGCACGTTTCTGAATATTGTGAAAAATCTCTCAGCCCAAAACTGTATCAAACATTTTTTCTAAAAGAAGTGTATTTTTTTCAAGAAAATACGTTCATAAATGTGCATTTTGAGATAATATAAGTTTTAAAATGCATATTTAAATATGTATTTTGTGAGAAATTTTATGTGGATTTAAGGAATGCATATTAATGTGGAAAGTAGGATGAAAAGGATTTATGAGGAAACACATGTGAAAACCTCCTTGGAAGGTGATAGACTCACCTTTAGTGGAGGTTTTTAAACAGAGGTTGGATGGCCATCTGTCCAGGGATGCTTCAGTTGAGATTCCTGCATTGCAGGGGGCTGGACTAGATGACCAACTCTACAATTATATGCTTCTTTGCAAGAGACAGATGAAGAAATGGGCTGGCTCATCCATCTCTAGCCATTCTTCCCTAGCCAGGTGTACATTTCGTGCACAACAGAAGCAGGTTTTGAAAGACAAAAGGAAGGACTTCTTTGCATAGTGCCTTGTTGACAAACAGATTTTGCTGCCACAAAATGTAGGGATGGAACTTCTTCAGTTGAGGATTAGGCATGGAGGATAAGCCTAGCAATTGCTACAAGTCATGATGTCTACACACTGCAGAGCAACACTAGGAGAGGGCTATTGCTCTCTTTTCTCAGTTGTGAGCTTTCCATGGGCAGCTCATTGGTCACTGCGAAACAGGACATCCAGCAGAATTGTTTTAACGTACTTAATGATGCACAGTAGTGGTGAAGAGGCAAGGAAGACATTTCTATAAAGGAGCCTTTGAGGTCCTTTGTCAGTGTGGAGTTCCAGATCTGATACCCACTGAGAGCTACAATGGACTCAAACTAAAATACAAATTGTCTGCTAGCTTTGGCTACCAATTTCAGGGAAGGTCCTCTGTAAGTTACCCTTTTCATGAAATTTGGCACAGGGAAGAGTAATCTCCCATACTGTTGCAAGCTGAATGGCAGGCTGCCCTTTAATCTCAGCGCACCCTCTGAATAATTATGGGGCAAAATTTAATCTGCAATTAAAGCATCAGTTGATTAAGCTACTAAATAAATTGAGGCTTGCGAGGCTTCTTAAAGCCTCTGTAACATGAATTAGCAATTCTTCATCCTTTCCACTGTACACATGTACAGGTGGGTCACCCATTCAGGCACTTAACTCTCAGCATATAAGTAGATTTATCCTATTTGATGGGAGCAATTGTCCAAGAAGCTAAAATCATGCTTTAGTGCCTGACTGGTTTACTAGACCTAGAGCGATCAGTCTTTTTTAGAAATGAGAGGAACCTTTGAGGCTGAATAGCATGAAAATAAGGGGATTTTATTCTTGACTTACACTAGAGAGTACCTGAGAAAAATGGTAATTTTCCTCTTTTTTAGTCAACATTTTTTTAAAAACTAGGCCTTAACTAGGAGGACCAAGGGACGCGGGTGGCGCTGTGGTCTAAACCACAGAGCCTAGGGCTTGCCAATCAGAAGGTCAGCGGTTTGAATTCCCATGACGGGGTGAGCTCCTGTTGCTCAGTCCCTGTTCCTGCCAACCTAGCAGTTCGAAAGCACATCAAAGTGCAAGTAGATAAACAGGTACCACTCTGGCAGGAAGGTAAACAGCATTTCTGTGCACTGCTCTGGTTCGCCAGAAGCAGCGTTGTCATGCTGGCCACATGACCCGGAAGCTGTCTGCGCACAAACGCCGGCTCCCTTGGCCAGTAAAGCGAGATGAGCACTGCAACCCCAGAGTCATCCATGACTGGACCTCACAGTCAGGGGTCCCTTTACCTTTAGGAGGACCAAGTTTCAAATCCCTACTAAGCTATAAAGCCATGGGACAGCCATTATCTCTCAGGCAGGGACAGTAGAAGTGGGGACGCAGGAATATCACTGCCACTCCCTGGGCTTGTTCAGGATGGTGGCAAGTTTGAGAATTCACAGATGCACCAGCAGAAGCAGTGGATTGGCTCCTCTGATGCCCTACAGAGACCTGACCTCACCACTACCCTGCTCTTTCATCATTCAAATAAGTGACATGAAAACTGATGTTTAAAGGCCAGCTCTGCCCCTCTGCTGCTTCATCATACCTGTACTCCTGTACTTAGCCTAACATGCTACTTGGGTAACTGCCTGAAATCCTTGGAGGAAGAATCCCCCATCCTAGTGGGATGTCCATCCTAGTAAAAATGCATAAGAAGATAATGTTGGTATCTTTGTGTTGGGGGGAAGAGCAGCTAGCTACATCCCTCGTAAGAAAAATGGAAAAGTGTGCTTGAAACACACATTTGCACAACCCATGTAAGTGGAACCGGGATGAGTTGTGGTGAGGATCTTAAGGTACCAGTGGTGTTGGCTGTAGTGTAGACTTTACAAAGAAACTCTGCCTAAGTTTTTGTTCGTTGGAGCTCAGTCAGACAATACCTGGGATTACAGAACTTCAAAGCCTAGGGGATTCCTTGAGTTGTGCTCTGTGGACTAGCTAGCATACTTTCCCCTTGAGCAGGGGTCAGCAAACTTTTCACCAGTGGGCTGGATCACCCGCGCAAGGGAGTGCGCGAGAGAGCGCGCACACGTGCACATGCACACCCCCCCGCCCTCTGCTCTTTCCCCACTGGTTTTCAGAGCCATGGTGGGGGAAGAGGTGATGTCTGCAGCTTCCTATTGGCTGCAGGAGCTTCCTGCAGCCAATAGGAAGCTGTGGCTGCATCGCGGTGCACCGATTTAGCTCCATGCAGGGACTGACCAAGTGGGCGGCAAGGGCCGGGGGCCAGTTTAACAACCCCCTCGGGCAGTATTCGGCCCGCAGGCCATAGTTTGCCAACCCCTCCCCTTGAGTGTTAAAATTAGTTTTAAGAACTTTGCACAGCTAAGCTATGGTTAGTGTCCAGGACACTAATAGATTATTTTTTTAAAGGCAGTTGAAAACTCCCTGGAAAAATAGAGGTGTGATTTGACAAGAACAAAACTGGAAGCAAAACCGAAAAGACTGAGCCAATGTTGCAAACTGGGAGAGAAGTCTCCCAAACAAGATGTATTTTTCCGAAAAGCTTGCCGAGGAAGCTCATAAATATTGAGTTGGTTCTGGGAAATTTGCCTGTTATATTCCAACACCCAGGACTCAGCATGCAGTCCCCTTGTTGGACTGTGATGACTTATACAACTCCATGTCTTAATCTTCATTCCAGGAGACAATAAGCTCTGCCAGAAATAGTTCAGTGAAGGGAATTATGTACATGATATTATTTTATGATGAAAAACACCAATTTTGTAGACTTAACCTGAGAGTTAAGTTCTGTTTGATATAGTGAGATTTACATTGTGTTTATACATAAGATCGTATGAGATTTCTAACCTAGAAATATTTGGTTTTACTGCAAAAGTATCTGCAAACTTGACAGAGCCCTGTCCTGTTTATATTATTTGGTCTTCATATGGTGTGAAAATGTGGGTAGGGATGAAGCTGAATGACAAGAAGATTGAGGGCAGACAATGGAAGTATTTATTCCCTCAGTTCATAGTTAAACCATGGAATTCACTAGCACAAGACTGAGTGATGTATGCCATCTTGGATAGCTTTAACAGAGATTTAGATAAATTCATGGGAGAAAAGGCCACTAATGGTTACTAGTTCTGCTGGCTATATATTGCTTCCAATATCAAAGGTAGGAAAACAGCTGCTGGAAAACCCAAATGGTAAGAGTAAGCTCTGATGGCTTCCTACAGTTTATTATTGGCTTCCTACAGTTACTGTGGGAACAGAATGATGGAGCAGCAGCACTTTATCTATGGTGAACCGCTACTGCAAAATTCAGAGCAAGGAAAACAAACTATCTTGTAGCCCACCCTATTTCAAGTTATGTCAGAGGCACCTCTTTTTTAAGGTGCTGTTGTCCAATTCTCAATTGTTATTCAACAGTGTCCTTGTGTGTTCTTTCTCCTAGGTCTACATACAAACCACCACACTTACAATATCCATGAATTTAAGTGCTTCAGTGGCCCTGGGGATGCTTTATATGCCGAAAGTGTACATCATCATCTTCCACCCTGAACTAAACGTCCAGAAGCGGAAGCGCAGCTTTAAGGCAGTAGTGACAGCAGCAACCATGTCGTCGCGACTGTCACACAAAACTAGCGACAGACCAAATGGGGAAGCAAAAACAGAACTTTGTGAAAATGTAGACCCAAACAGTAAGTAATCTCGAACTTGTTGCTTTCTCTGCCGGTGCTATGCTAGGGGTCATGTTGAGAAGTGCCTTCATAAGTTCTGGTCTCCTATTTTGAAGATTATACACAGATATCTAAAGGTATCTCATCTCTGTGGGAAGCTCTTTTTATGACATTTATTCTTTCTCTATTGCTCTTTGGCTCTTCCCACTGAGAGAGACCCTCTGTGCTACTCTTGAAAACCACAAGCATTTATTCCTCCTTGCCTCACCTTCTCTTTTAGGAATAGGCTTCCAAGTATAGCAGTTTTCTTTCATAATTGACCCCAGTACTGTGCCCTCATTCACACCTGCCCTATATGACTGAAGGTCTTAAATGGAGAGGCAGGACATCTGCCTGGTGGTCCCTCTCCTTTCTGTGTCTGACTTAACTTGGCTAATTCACACATCTGTTAATCTCTGTGGAGGCATTTTCTCCATGCTTATATCCAGTACTGAAAAGTAGGAATACAGACATAATTCACAATTATTATTATTATTATTATTATTATTATTATTATTATTATTAAAATCACATGTGGTTCTCAGAACCTGAGACTAAAGCATTCACAGGCAACACAATCTCTGTGCCAAATGTGAGGAAAGAGAAATTTAAAAAGATTTATTTTGATTGATTTGTCCTCTAAAGTAGATGTTATTTGGTGTTCCATAGTACAACAACTATGGGAAAGAAACACAAGCTATAGACAGTTCTTAGTTAAAATCAGTGTTACTTCAATACTGACAGGATTTGTATTTGTTCATTTAGAAACCGTTCTGGTTCTGTGCTGTTATATGGAATATGGTATATTCAAAATTTCTGAATGAAGCAGTGACATTTTGCTCTTTCAATGTGTAGCACACTCTAGGAATGAGCGGCACAATCTGGGGGGTTTTTTTTGCATCAAGAGAAATGACATTCATCCTTTAATATCCTCAGAAACAAACTATTTGAAAATATGCAAATTTATTTAAATAGATGGGTTAAAAAGCAGATGATTGATTAACCATTTTATTGACAGCCCTAATAATAACCTGAGGGCTCGTGTTAACTTGAATGTTATACACACATGCAAATTTGATGCAAATTATATTAGAAAACATTTTAGTAGATATGGTTGTCTTCCTTAGAAGAGTCTATAAACTCAAACTTCACATTTGTCAACAGCAGTTGAAGTGTCATATAACAGAGTCAACTTCAGGCAACTTCTTTCAGTGCATTGCAGAAAGGCTTTTGTGTCATATGGAGTGTCCGAACTTCCTTACCAGTTAAGGAGATTAAAGGCATTCTCCTGCTAATTCAAAAACAATCAAAATCATAAGGCAGCCTTATGGGCTTGGCTTAAATATGATTGGCAATCACATATAAAATTATTATGTTTACACCTTGACTTTCAGAGACATTGGGTTATATCCAGTGCTAATGCCAGCCACTGAAATTAAGGGATTTGATTAATTCAGGCCCATTAATTTCACTGGGTCTTCTCTGAGTAGGACTAGCAATGGATACAACCAACTGGGTGGGATTCAATTAACGAGTCCTGTCTGCAGAAGCCCTGTTTGCACAATAGAGCTTCCCATCCTCTCTGCCCCCTCATCCCCAGAAATTTACCTTCGGATGGTGCAGCAAAGTAAAAAAGGATATTGGGAGTTGCAACTGAGGGAGCCTCTAAATATACATTTTGGTTTTAAAAACTCATAGTAGTCTCAGAGTTTTATCAGGAGCTACTTATTGTCCCTTGCCCAGTTTAAACAAATTCTAAATCAAATTAAAAGCATGAATGGAGAAGTTGTTGTCGCTGCTACTTACCAGCACTAGTGCAGAGAGATCTGATATCTCATGATGCCGGAAGCCTACATTGTTTCTTATGATCCCACAAGTAAAACATGATTATCATTCTTGATTCATCTTCTCACCCTTTGGATCCTACGGTGTAATTCCCTATGAAATTGCCAACAGCCAATCTGTATGTGAGTCAATAAGCTATCGTTTCAGAGTGACACTTAAAATTAATTAAACTCTCAATAAAACATGTTGGAAGTATCTCGTTTCGCACACCTATGCAATTTTTTTCTTGCAGATGCACAGTAATCACCAGTCTGTCACAAGCAGGTCTATCTATGTTATTGTTTCTTCTCCCCCCCCCCTTTCATATCTTAATTACAGAAAACACAAAAGTTGCAAAAGGGGATGAGATCTCATTTATCCCACTTTGCTTTATTTGCAGCGCCAAATGCAATTATCTTTAGAACTCGAAAGGTGCGTGTAATTTCAATGCTGCTCTTTTTTGGACCTGCTCTGTGGTTACAGCGAACCTCTAGAGGAGGCAGGAGAAACACCTGCCTTCAGGACCACCACTTATATAAATCCAAGTGCCAGCTGAATCTGTGCACAGGTAGTCCACACAACCAAGGTCCCCAAATTCACAAGCAGTGCTTGTGATGTCAGAGGCTCCCCTTCCTTCACACATTCACCATCCATGTGGAGGAAGCCTAGAAAGGGCTCATATATCGAAAACTAAAACGTGCTGATTGAGGTCTGAAATTAAGTCAATATCTCCAGCTAGTTGCAACCTGTGAGATGGAGCACACTAAAATACTATTCTGGCATAATCCCAAATCATTTCAATGTATATTACTCTGAAACAGAGCCTGATGACTTGTATACTTAATTTAGGCATGAAATGTTCTTTAAGAGCTATCTTTGGTTTAACAAAGGTTGTTGCTGTGAGGTGTTTGGTGGGATTTTACAATGTGTTCCTTTATTTAATGAAAAGATGAGGCTTTATATCCATGGTCTATATCTATCCCCACAGGAGATTCATGTACCTCAAAACACTAGATTGTTTGGTGACCAAAAACAATAATAAAAAGCTAGCAATTGACCGTGTTATTTTGTTGCTAAGAGTTTAACGTTTAACACACAAAAAACATATTTCTAGTGCAAGCAGACCTCACAATTGGTGCATTTCATAAACGTAAGAGAGGCAACATGTTTTAATGACATACGTGCCTCAGGTAAAGCACTGATAATGAGGTTGCAACAAATTATATGCAAGGTCATCTCATTATATATTGCTCCATCTTCAAGCATTTTTTCCTCCCTACAACCTCAAACACCAGTAGTTAAAAGGTGATAAGGGGTTTCTAATAATATGTTTCCTAATTGATCTTCTGGCAGTGATTTACTGAAGGCCAAAAACAGTGTAAGTGAGTTATTGGTACCATTCAGTGCACCATGGGACTGACCAAAGTGGAATGGTGGGGGACCATTACCTGCATGTGATGCTCAGTGAGTCTTGGTGAATGGCATGATCTGAGCCCTTTGCTAACAAATGCAGTGGGCAGCTGGTTGAGATGCATTCAAATATGAATCCATTCATATATGGCTCTTTGCTTCCACAGAAGCTTTCACAAATGGAAGTGGGATGGAGGAGATTTTCACATATTTCCCCTTCCCTTGCACTCCTGCCCTCAAAACGCTTCCCACTCTGTTCCAAAGACTCTCTTGCCAGTCCTCTAGAGCAGATTTTCAGAAGGGGCAAAGTGGGAATTAGTGAAAATCACCTTCCTCTTGCAGAAACCTTCACTATATCAAAGAGCCTTCTATGGCAGGAGGCTGAAGTGGGTGGAATCCAAAGCTTTTCCTGTCTTTTAACAACGTTAAAAGTCTCGCTAATCACTAATACTGTTATCATCTGATATGTGCATGTTCTCCTCATTGAGCAGCTTTGCTTTGCTATTACATGTTTCCATTATAAGTATTTTCCATATGTGATTGTGTTTAGAAATAAATAAATCCAGCAGTTTATAATGAGCAGAATTGTTGGAGGCACTGTTACTTCTTCTCTTAAATTGTTCATTTTCTCTCATGTGTTTCACTGGTTGAATTTCACGGTTATTTGACAAAATAACTCATAGTGTTATCATTTGAATAAGTGAAGTGTATGTTGTTCTTGATAGAAAGTGGCAAATTTGGACAAAAGCAAACTCCTCACCATATTTATCTTAATTTCGATGTCTGTGCCTGTTGTCTTTAGCTTCTTTAAAAGATTAATATATTTATGAAATCAGCAATGAGAAATAAGATCTCACTTCTTCCTTAATGAGAGGTTTCCCTTAAAAAAAAGTAGAATACTTTCTTTCAGAGAAACTGCTTCCAAAATACTACTTTCTTCAGAATGTTTGAGAAGCAAAACAATTTTCCTCCAGGTATGTGACCACATCAAGGCATTATCTTAAAGCACACACACACCCCTTGGGTCAGAAAATCATACTATGTAGAGTTCTTACATAATTGTGCCAGATAATAACATTAAATTCATTGACATAAACCTTCAAACATCAAGTGAATCTCCCTAAGAAATCACAATTCCATCCCTGATTTCTCCTGTTTGAGTTTAAGTGTTTTGTGACAGAGCTCGGAAGTAGCATGTCAACGCTCACAATGAATGAAATTTGGAGGGTTGTGTAAGGCAAACATCATTTGTTTAAGTGGAAGGCCAGCTGCCTATTTTTGTGTTCTCACCTTGGGGGTCTTTCTTTTGAGACAGAAAAACATTCCTTGCACACACCCTGTTAATTTCCTTTAATTTTTCTACCCACATACCTGGAAAATGTATGTCTATCTGTATGTTTTGATTTTGTTATGCTTCAGAAGGCTCCAAAGCATGAGCCTTCACTTAAGGAAAAGCCATTGCTGTGTAATGAGTGGAGATGGAGAGTGTAAACAGCAACTGAATGGCCACTGGATGCTGGAATAAATGGGCCTTTGGCTCAATCCAGCAATATCTTTTTTGGTTCTTATGAAGCATTGGCAAGGTCAGTACAGTGCCAACATACCTGCAGAACCAGGCCAGTGCTACCTTCAGAGCATCTCCACCATACCGACCTCATCTCCGCTTGACCCCGTAGTCACTCAGTCACAATATACAGCAGAGATGCAGGCAACCTGAGGTCAGGTAAGCAGTGGCTCCCCACTTCTCCATCTTCTATTAAAAGCATACCATGTGATACTTTCAGAATAGATGTAATACAGGCAACCCCAATTCTGGCAATGGACTCATCACTAAATGAAGCTTCCACGTTGTCTTCAAGTACAATTCCACATATTACAATGATTACAGCTTTAAGTACAGTCATACCTCGGGTTACAGACGCTTCAGGTTGCGTGTTTTCGGGTTGCGCACCGCACGGAACCCAGAAGTACCGGAATGGGTTACTTCCAGGTTTCGGCACTCGGGCATGCGCAAAAGCGCTGAATCAGACTTTGCACATGCGCAGAAGTGCCGAATTGTGACTCGCACGTGCGCAGATACAGCACTGCAGATTGCAAATGCTGCGGATTGCAAACGTGCCTCCCGCACAGATCACGTTCACAACCTGAGCATCCACTGTACTGTAATTGAATCGGGAGGCTACAAGTGTGTGAATCGCCATGTATTGCAACTCTTTTTTTTTCAAGCCAGCAAGTTCTCAGCTGGAGGACTTGGACTTCAAAATAAAATCAGTGCCTAAATGTGCTTCAAGAGTAGATTGGAAACATTTAGGACTTCTACCCCCTCTCACATATACTCGTCTCCTCTGAGTTTCTATGGAATATAATTTTAACCGAAAGTGCAGCACAGACAGGCAAAACTGAAAAGCTTTGTTGCCTCTCTCTCTATCTCTCAAGGGAGCAAAAATTCTGTAAGACTTCATTTAGGGTGTTTGTGACGTGAAACATGGCAGTTAAGAATCTACTCTGTCTGTGGAATCCCATCAGTGGATTGTGAATGATGTACATGTGAAATGAAAACATCCCATGTTCTACTTCAGAGAATGAAGTAGGCCCCACGATGCAACCACTGCTCTGCTGTGCCGTTTCTTTCGTTTGTTCATTTGTATCAGTTCCTAACATCATTGGCATGTTGTTGCCTAATTCATCTTTTTATGGTGGGGAATGGTGGGAGTTTCATAAGACCAGCCAAACGAGAGAAGTATGGAAGACAGTGAAGACTGATAGCATAACTGAACATAGGGAACTAGATTCTGGATGTTAGCTGGTGCAAACAGTTCCAGGCCTTTCTGGAATGAATCCAGTGTATTCCTTTGATGTGTAGGCACCTTCTCTTATGTTCAGAGGTACCTGAAGCCTTCTGTGAACTGATTTGTTCATTGTCAATTTACAGGATTGTAATTTGTGTGTTGCCATATCCCCAAACTTTATAGTGTGACTAAACCTAGCTCATAAATTAATGGTTGATATTCAACAT
Source organism: Podarcis erhardii (assembly GCF_964252035.2). Lineage (NCBI taxonomy): Eukaryota > Metazoa > Chordata > Lepidosauria > Squamata > Lacertidae > Podarcis > Podarcis erhardii. Next base: position 91,831,608 of record NC_138498.1, on the reverse strand, counting down.
CACACAAATGGGCATCTGTTCACACAAAGGGACTTCCCCTTTCTCTCCCCCCCTCATAACTCTGTGTTCCCCAATAAGCTATGGAGGACCCCAACCAATAACCATCTATAACAGATTTTGAAGTCATGCAGGGGGCTACAAAGAGGAAGAGACAATGGGGAAGTCCGGATGCGAGAGCAGAAGTCCTTTCCGCTGCTTGACTGAAACCTTTTGATGTCACCCCCAAAAAATTACCTTATCTATTCAAATGTGTGCATTATATATACCAATATATTTACTTTTCCTGTAGACTGCATACCACCTGTAAGAAAGAGTGTACAAAAATCTGTTACTTGGTACACTATTCCACCTACAGTATAGCTCTTGCCTGCTTTCTTAGAAGGTAAGACAAAGATCTAACTTTTACTGCTTAATTCTTTAAAAAGTTTTTTAAAAGCAAGTTAAATGTCAAGAATGTATATTTGTTTCAATGTAATAACGGAACTAAAGATGTCAGATTAATCAAAACTAGTCAACAAAGAAATAATATGCAAATGATAATCTTAAGGGGAGGCAAAATCAGCCAACGTGAGCCACCTCAAGAGCATAGAACAGGATTGTGGAAACTCAGACCCAGGAACCAAAAGTTGCCTTTGGGCCTTTCCCTAGGGTTACAGTTCGATGCCAAATATTGTCACTGTGAGCAGGTTCTCCAGAGACTTATGAATTTTGAGAAGCTGTAGGGGTTTTCACATGACACCCTCCACACGTATTTGATGAAGGGAAGGAGGGTCACAACTGTGGGCCATACCACTCTGTTGCTGGCACTCCACACAGCATGAACCTTCCAGTGACCATGTTGGTTAGAAAGGATACTAAATGTGTGCAGTTCTACCTTGTGTTCAAGCACCCTGGACTAATCAGGGTTTCTTGTTATTTAAATGTTATACGCTGTATATATGTGTATACGGCTATATGCACACTGAGTCCTTTGTCACCAATAACAGGGGGCATGGCCTGCAGGTTGACTCATGCTCCCTCCTCTGCATTCATTCAACATGAGAGAGAGGAAGCCATGTGAAGACTGTTCTGTGGGGTGGGATTAAGTTGCTCAGTCTTCTGTGGTTTTCAATATTGTAGCTAGATTCCTGAAGCATTCAGTGTTCAGTGAGGAAAATACGTTAGCAGTATCCTCCTCAGAGTTTGGAAATAAAAACATCATATTTGCTGTCTGTATATTCACTAAATGTTGCAATCCTATAAAGGAGTAAACCCCAGTGAACTTAAGGAGGCTTCAGTTCCAAATGGGCATGTAAAGGATCACACTGCACATAAAGGTTTTGCATACACAGCTAAAAAATATTTCATTATTTTATCTTTACAAAGACTGGTGGAAATTACTTTTCGGTGACTTCAGCTGTAGGAAGTTATTGCAGCATCGTTTGGAAAATGTATGGGTCGTTTTTGTAATCAACCCAATCGAACAAGTTTTCATTTCAACTTCTGGAAAAAAAAAATAGAATGGGAGAGCAACAGTAAATTTAATACAGTTAAATGAAAAATGTTGTTAGGCATGTCTTTAAATTCTTCTGTCTAAATACAATAATATTACAGTGGACTCGTCACAGACATCCAAATGGCCGAGTTAAGAGTCAATGTAGCAAGAAAGAAAGGGATGTTCCTAACAGCAACAAGCTGGACTGGTTAAGACTGCAATCCTATGCCTGATAAGTTAGTACAAGAAAGTCACTGAACCTTCTAGTGTATAGGGTATAAGCACTGGACTGTAGAACACTGATTTCATTTCTATAAAAGAGGTAATTCTCCATAACTTTTATGAGAATCTGCTGGATCAGATCAAAGCCTGTATAATCCACCATCCTGTTCTCACATAGGCTAACCAGACGCCAGTGGGAAGCCCATTCACATGAAAATCATGCTATGGTCTTTTAAGCACCAGGTGAAAACCTCATCCCCCCCATGGCATTTGAATTTCAGTTGCTGTCATTTCCCTGAGCTGATTTCATGCTGGTTTGTTTAATGCTGTTTTTAAGGGGGGGGGGTGTTGCATGGTGTTTTGCCTTATGACTAATTTTTAATGCATTCTGTACTTTATTGTGTATGTAAACCGCTCAAGAGGACTGAGTGGACAATATACAAATGTAAAAAAATTCCCCTAAATAGTTTATTTAAATTGCTTGAACAAAAGCTGGAGATGAGAACTTACCTCCTTCGTTGTCAGAGCAGAAACTGGAATGAAAAAGCTTTCTGTTCTGCATGGGTCTCTCTGAAGTGTCGCACCAGGAAAGCTTCAGTTTCCCGAGTTTCAAGCCAGCAGCTTTTTCACTCTCCTCATACACGATTTGCCCTACTTTTAAAATAGGACAGATATTCACAGCTCGGCTTTACCTGTGGTCTTTTGGCATTTGAATTTCTTCAGCAGCAATATTTGCTTTATAAAAAACAACACCCTAACCACTTAGTAGCTCTTCTGTGTTCCAGAGTTATTTGCCAGCAAGAGGTCAGCTAGTTCTTCAGCTAGCATACAGCGTGATACATTTATCTGAACCCACCCAGCAATCATCTGTTTTAGATATTAGATTCCTGATTTTAAGAAAAATGACAGGATCTTGCCCACCTTCCTCACCCCTTTGCATTATCTCACTTTAAACATGTCATGTGTTTATCAGACCTGAGTTTGGTGCCTTAAGTAACGTAGGATATTATAAGTCCAGTTTTATGGGAACTGAGTTAAAGAGATGCTCACTCAACTGAGATACAATCCTAAGTCAAAACCAAGAGCCAAGCACCTGGGCCATTGTTGTTTCCAAAGCAACAGCAGCATGGTCCAGTACCTAAGCAGTATCTAACAAGTATCAGCAGGGGAGAGCAATAGACCACAGCTTTTCAAGAATCGTTTTAGCCTGAAGCAAAGCTTTGTTTCCCCCTTTTGAGCTCCGCACCAGTGGTGGGTGTTCTTTTAACTGTGTCTTACTACAGTGTGAGGATAACAGAAGTTTTAGCTTCGGAGGCTTCAATCCTAAAACCACACTAAGTCCCACTGAACACAGTAAGACCTATTTCAGAGAAAGCATGCATGGATTTTGTTTGAAGAGCTCCTTACTGCGCCTAACTGGCTGCTTTTCTGGACTGCTTAATTTTTAGAAGATGGTTGCTTGTTGTGGTAATACAACCTTCAATCCAGGGCTCCATCACAATTAACCATGTTGTGCTTGCCAGCACTGAGAGCTTACCCCTGCCACCAGCAAGGGGAACCCATTGTAAAACAGGGTGGGGCTTTGTATTACAACTCAGTCCTCACCTAAGTCTTCCCTGTGCCCTGTCCTCTTTGGAATGAGTGTGCCACTGTGCATTAGAAGTCACATGCAAAGTAATGTATTCACATGTAGAATAGCATGTGCTTGACTGTCACTTCACCCAGAGCTGGATTTAGGTTTGAGGAGGCCCCAAGCCAGGGGTCAGCAAACCTTTTCAGCAGGGGCTGGTCCACTGTCTCTCAGACGTTGTGGGGGGCCGGACTATATATTGGAAAAAAATATGAACAAATTCCTATGCCCCACAAATAACCCAGAGATGCATTTTAAATAAAAGGACACATTCTACTCATATAAAAATACGCTGATTCCCGGACCATCTGTGGGCTGGATTTAGAAGACGATTGGGCCGGATTCGGCCCCCGGGCCTTAGTTTGCCTACACATGCCCTAAGCTACTGAAGGTATTGGGTCCCTTTATATGTCCAGCTGTCCTTTGTCAACAACAAATTGTCGCTGTTTTTTGTGTTGAATATATGCTATATGGTAATTTATGAACCTAATAGCCATTTGCACATAACAAATAGGAGCCTACACAACACAAAACACTGTTGCTGTATGTAGGTTTTATTTTATTTTATTTTTAACTTATATTTTGGAAATGTACGTCCAGTTTTTCTTCCTTTAATTTTTTGGGGTGTCCCCTTGATTAACTTATACATAAATCCAGCCCTGACTTCACACCATCTCACATACAATTAGATGGTTGACTCTTTTGGCAATGGCCACATTCAGATGATCATACCCTGGCTTAATAAATCGAGGTGTGTGTGAAGCTTTCGGCCACATGCTTCATTCTTGCATCATCCTTTCCTTCCTCAATGTGCCGTGATAAGCCAGGAAGCCACCAGCTAACTCTTGTTTTCTATTTTGTTGGAATTGAGAAACGGACGTTACCAGATTTGGAACAAGCTTGGATCCTAAACCACAATTCTTTCAGCTGTTTGTTGGAGAGGACCCTTAACAGCATTGCTTGCCCTGCGAGCCATTGATTCAGTAAAGCCTAAGTGTCTGCATACTGATATGATACCCTGCCTGGAGACCTGAGTTTAGGTGCACTAAAAACAAGTCCATTGATTTCAACAAGACTGATAGTAGTGCACAAAGTTAAACTGGTGCAGCATATGACTTTGTAAGGCTGGACCTAGGCAACATAATCCTCGAAGTGTTCTGTGGCACTGGAATGAACAGAGCTTGTTCCAGCAAGGTTTTTAAGGATCAGTAGCTTCATTTCCTAATACATTGCTGCAGAATGCCTCTCCATCTGGGCAGTTAGAGAGCTGTTCGTTGCCTGCATTAGCAATTCACATAATTATTGATTACAGCACTAGCCCTTACCATCTGTAAGGTGTTTCCTAAAGGCCAAGCTCTGTTATCCTGCCCACATTAGCTGCTGTATTAATTTAGTTGTCAGTGGATATTTCAGCCCTCTGGGCGTCTCTGCTTTATTTCTATTCATTATATCGTTTTCTTTACCCTTTGGAACTCAAAACAGGTGTTCATGCTAGATAGCCTGATGGGGACATTTTTTTTTGTGGGCCTTAGGCTTCCTATGTGTCTTTACCTATACAGATTTTCTGTGAATTGTTTCTAATTACTTAGAAAATTGCCTGGAATTAAAATAATTAACACCGTGTTTTTAGTAAATTTTAGAGCCAATAACAGTGCCCCAGCAAATGTATAGATTTTGAAAAGAACGACCATACGCAGAGGGATATGTTCAAACAGGAAAATGTTTGTCTGCATCATGAGGTCTTGGGCAGTTTTAGTGGTGTCATCAAGACAGGACTTTGGGGCAAATATGCCAGGCAGAATGAACAGGAGGCTCCCCAAACCCAGCAGGGCCAGCTCACTTACATTTTAAAATAAGTGAAGAAATATAGTAGAACATTAAATTCAAGGACTAAATTATCTAATTGCACTACTGGTGAGTTTCCCTGGAACATCTGGATGAACATCGATTGCTGGCTGAAATGGCTCTTCTACTGAACAATGATTTTTTAAATATTCTTCTGGTGTGCCTTTCCTAGCCTAGTTTGTTAGGGGAAAAGACCAGTGTGTTAAATCTACACGACCCCCCCCCCCCCCCGCTAGCATTCTTTAATTCTAATTGATGGTGATATTTGAACATACACATTCCAGATGTGTTAGAATGGTAAGACTTATCAGATTGAGCTAAGAGAGAACTATGATGGGGAAGGCATCTCAGAAAACACAGTAAGTGTAGGTGTGTGAGATAAATTGTGTGAATTGTGTGCAGCCCACGTCTTTATTTTTTAAAAGTGCCTGCATGAAAATAATACAATAGCCCAAAGACCATAAGTCAATTATCTGTATCAAATTCTCCTTTCAATTGTTCCCTGAAAACTCGTTTATCTCCTGGATGCAGTGTAGTCATACATGAGAGCAACTCATGTCAAAATGTGCCATTTTTCACTTGCTTTTGAATAAGGGTACAAATGAATAGTTGCCATAGTTACTGTTAGTTGATACTATGCCGATCACATTTGGGGGGTGCTATGAAGATCATACTGTGTGCATGCACACAAAAGCTTATACCCAGAACAAACTTAGTTGATCTCTGAGGTGCTACTGGACATTTTATTATTATTATTATTATTTATTTTGACAGTGTCAGACCAACACAGCTACCTACCTGAATCTAGTGTAGCAATGTTTGGGTCATTTGATCAAGTGAATAAAAGTTGCATTCAAAACTACTGATTTCTCTACACTAGAGTTGCCAGAGTGATTGGCTAACACTATTCACTTTCTCGTCTGTAAATAGTCCATTCTGCTTTTTTCTTTTCTTTTCAGGTTAATGGGCATACTCTGAGTGAGCTTGAGCAGCCAAAACCTGTTGATAACATTTAGATTTCAATCTGACCTCCCTGAAGCACACGAGTGAGATTTAGGAAATGCTAACACTTACAAATGGTGGGGGGTGAGGATGGAAATAAACAGTGGTCTTAAAATATGAACTAACTTGAATCCTGCAATCATTATCTGATGCCCTTCTTCGTGTGCCTCCTCTGCAAGAGGTCCAGAGGGTTGCGACACAAGCACAGGCCTTTACTGCAGTGGCTCCATTTGTGGAACGCTCTCCCCAAGAAGACTCACCTGGCACCTGTTACATATATTTAGGTGCCAGACAAAAGCATTTCTCTTCTCCCAGACCTTAGGCTAATTAAACCATCCTCTGGTCATTTAAACTGGGGGGGGGGGGGCATTGTTTTTGTTTGTTTTTGTGTTATGTATTTTTGTGTTTTTATCTTGTAAACAGTCCTGTGATCCTTGGCTAAAGGGTAGTTTTTTAATAACAACAACAGTAACAACAACAATAAAACAAGATTTAAGGGTGGAAGGCGGAGCCAAAATCACAGTCTTTATGTGAAATGTAGAAAGACCTATGTGTATGTGAAGAAACTATTAATACTTCAGTTGCAAACACAGCAGTGCTGTATAAGTGTTGCTTTGAGATGAGGAGAAATTCGTTTCCATCTGCATTTAAAGACAAACCCACCACAATATGTGAACCCGAAGCACAGCCATCCTTCGAAAGTTGCAATGCAGTTCCCCAGACCACTAATGTGTAACAAAAATGCATAGGTAAAAGTAAAGGGACCCCTGACCATTAGGTCCAGTCGTGGCCGACTCTGGGGTTGCGGCGCTCATCTCACTTGATTGGCCGAGGGAGCCAGCGTACAGCTTCCGGGTCATGTGGCCAGCATGACTAAGCCGCTTCTGGCGAACCAGAACAGCACACGGAAACACTGTTTACCTTCCCACTGGAGTGGTACCTGTTTATCTACTTGCACTTTGACATGCTTTCGAACTGCTAGGTTGGCAGGAGCAGGGACCGAGCAACTGGAGCTCACCCCGTCGCGGGGATTCGTACCGCCGACCTTCTGATCGGCAAGTCCTAGACTCTGTGATTTAACCCGCATCCCAACAAAAATGCATATGCCGGGGTAAAGTGTGCACAAAAATGCACGTTAGCAAAACAAAATATAAAATACAGTGTATTGGGCAAAATTGCATGTAATCATCATCATCATCATCATCATTATCATGATCTTTTATTTATGCCACGCCCTCCCCGGCCAAAGTCAGGCTCAGGGCGGCTAACATCAGATATATAACATTGGTATAAAATCAAACAATAATTAAATTACCTCCTAAAAGCAGGTCAAAATCAAATTAAAGTCTAATTAAATGGCTTTCCGCAGGGTTAGGGTTGGGAACAGTAAGTGCTCATCGGCCCAACTGTTTACGCTGATCTTATATGGGCCTGTGAGAATGCTGGGAGGCCTCTTTCATACTAGTTCTTATACAGAAAGAGAAGGGGAGTCAGGCTGAGCCCTGACCAAAGGCCTGGCAGAAAAACTCCATCTTGCAGACCCTGTGGAAAGATGTCAAGTCCTGCAGGGCCCTGATCTCTTGTGGCAGAGCGTTCCATCAGGCTGGGTGTATATCAGGAATGTATGTATGTATGTATGTATGTACGTAAGTACGTACAGTGGTGCCTCGGGTTACATACGCTTCAGGTTACATATGCTTCAGGTTACAGATTCTGCTAACCCAGAAATAGTGCTTCAGGTTAAGAACTTTGCTTCAGGATAAGAACAGAAATCGTGCTCTGGCGACACAGCGGCAGCAGGAGGCCCCATTAGCTAAAGTGGTGCTTCAGGTTAAGAACAGTTTCAGGTTAAGAACAGACCTCCGGAACGAATTAAGTACTTAACCCGAGGTACCACTGTATATCAGGAAAATTTCACACTAAAATGCAGATGAATTTTCCTAAGTACTTAAAAAAACCCCACAAACTGATGCGGAAACTGAACTTAGGATTTGAGGGGAGGGGAAGAGAGAGAAACTGAGAGAAATCAGAATTGACCCATTTGGTTATCCCTAGCACTGCTAGTTTTCTCTCTGACAGATGGAGGCTCTGTGAGCTGCTTGAAAAACAAAGCGTCAACAGATGCAGTTGATCACATCATAGAGATGTGGTGGGGAAGAAGCTGGATCAGCTGCATTTCTGCTTTGAGCTGCTTTGATGTTAAAGGGATAGAGGCTCTTGCAGGAGAAAAAGGTGGCAATACTAACTAACGAGTATGCTAAAATTTATTGCGCTTTGTGATTACAAGGCTGTGGGACTCCAGCATGTGTGTTAGTTTACAGGTGACCAATGCAATGCCTCCCAGATATTGCTGTACTACAAATAAGTAGTTTTTAATATTCTGTTTTAATTGTCGTGACCCACCCTGGGACCTCAGGGTGAAAGGCTAACAACAATATCAACTCCCAGCTTCCCATACCATTGGCCATGTAGGTTGATTGATGGGTGTTGGAGGACAACATTTTCAGATAGGGCCAGCCCACACATGAGGCAAGATGAGGCAACCACCTCAGGCAGCAGGATCCACATGGGCAGATCCCGATGTAGATCGTTTTTGCCCCCTTGTTCCTGATGTAAATCTTCACTCACCCCTTCTTCCCTGATAGGGAGCGGCTGCCATTTTGTGATTTGCCTCAGGTGTCAAAATGTCTTAGGCTGGCCCTATCTGCAGAGCATCACACTGATGACTACCCCAGTGGTAGGCTGTTCACAAGAACACTCGAGAGGGTTTTTTAAAGGTTCCATAAGATATTCTTCATTACTAAAAGGAGAACCATAAAAATGCCATAAAATATTTGTTTGATCTAGGTACATAAGCATGTGTGCTCTGAGACAATTCAAATCACTCATCATTGCAAGTAAGCGGCTGGGCTGCTACTGTGTCCAGTGTTGCATGAACTAAGGCATTAAAAAGAAATCTCATCCAAAGATTGCAGAATGAAAACATCTGCCAATTTGCATTTCTTCTTGTTTTTAAGCAGCTGAAATATGTTAAAGTGATAAATGAGCTAGAGAGAGAAAATGAGCTAGCAGTACAAAAACTGTATTTATTGAATTTTTGCACCAGCAATAATATTACAGTTGTACATAAAGGCATTTTGAACTGAGGGTATAATGCGATAGAAGCTAATTCAAAAGCTTTACTGAAATTAGTAGGGATCATGTATTTCAAATAAGAACGGACAGTTCAGTCTATTTCTGGTCTGTGACACTTTCATATGTGTTCATTTGTAAGTCCATCTCATTTCTGCATTCATCTGTGGTTTTATTTTTATTTTTTAAAAAACCTGCATTCATTTTAAACATGTTTTGAATGTATTTTTCACAAAATATGCATTTCTAAACATATATTATCTCAAAATATGATTTTCTAAGAATTAAATTTCAAGATACTCATTTTAAAATGCACCACGTCCTTTTTGGGAGTTGAGAGCTGCATCGCAATATTCAGAGGCACAAAAAAAATATGAGGAGTAACTACGTGTTTATTTGCACATTACTCTGTGAGAAGCAGATCAGATGAATTCACAAGAATAAGATTCCTCAAATATATTTAATAATGTTGTTTTGTTGTCATTGTTTTCATTTCTATACCACTTTCTATTTTTAAGAAAAAATTCAAAGAGGTTTACAACACATTGAAACATCAAATAAGCACATACACCAAGCTTAGTTTTAACCAATCAAATAATTGCGGTAAATATATTCCAGCACAATCCTAGCCATGTCTACTCAGAAATAAGGCACTACTGATTTTAATAGGGATGCTCCCAAACAAGTGGCGTTAATACATATTTACGTGAGAGTAAATCCTACTGGAGAGTAAATCCTCAGTGGAGATAACTTCTGAGAAGTAGGAGACATTGTTTAGATTAAATATATAGCAACAGCAATCAGCATTCTCTTGTGAAGATGATACATGGATATGGGAAAGCTGCACATTTACGGGTAAAATAATGCTGAAAATATATCAATTATTAATGTATTTGTATCACAACTTTGCATCCAAGGGGCTCAGGACACTATTGTGGGATCATTCCATTTTATCTTCACGCCTTGCCTGTGGATGGATTAGGCTCAGAGATAAAGACATTCTCAACGAATTTTATGACTAAATTGGGATTTTATTGCTCTTAATAAATATAGTTTGCTGGTTAGCTTTTCCAGCACTTGTCCTAAGCTCTGTAGTTAGTAGGTGAAGTAAGAATTCCAGACACAAACGTAATTTAAATTAAAGACATGTAATTGGTGATGCCCTTGAAGGCTTGCCTTCACAGCCCTGTCTCACAGCATATAAACTTGTCCTGTTCCAAATTAAGGGTTTCAGTGAACTTGGCCAAGCTTGGGTTTGGAAATTTCAATTCCATAGCAGGCACTTTCTAACACACTGCTTGTTGGTGGCTTGCTGCAGTTGTTATTTCAAGGACCATCATACATTGGTGGTTCACTGCATTTGGTCTCCTCCAAATTGGCCAGGTTGTATCTCAGCTCGTGCTGAATGAATGAATGCACTCTCACACAGGGGGTCTCTCCAATGTCACAGATTAGCTTCAGAGTTCAGTACCATGGCTTTTAGTAAGGAATGGCATGGACAGCAATGTGGTGGCAATGCACTTAATTCTGAGCTTCCAGTTTGAAATTACTTGTGGCACCCGCCTCTTTCCTTGCCACACATCCTGCTGCTTCTGCGCAAACATACTGTGAAGCACCCATGCAAACGACTTCACACGGGGCTGTTCTTCTAACCTACAATCGAGTCTGTGAATGTCTGTACAATACTGGTTGCAGGTAGTTAGCCGTGTTGGTCTGCCGTAGTCGAAACAAAATAATAATAAAAAAATCCTTCCAGTAGCACCTTAGAGACCAACCAAGTTTGTTATTGCTATGAGCTTTTGTGGTATCTGAAGAAGTGTGCATGCACACGAAAGCGCATACCAATAACAAACTTAGTTGGTCTCTAAGGTGCTACTGTATACAATACTGGTGTGTACTGATTCAGGGGGGGGGGAGCTATTTGTGTACTCTTGGGAGGCAGAGAAACACCCTCATTTTGATAGTATAGCATGCACCTGGAAATTATTATACTGAGCTATTTTGGATGAAAAAGGAAAGGAAATTAGCCCTGAGTGCTCACTGGAAGAACAGATCCTGAAGCTGAGGCTCCAATCCTTTGGCCACCTCATGAGAAGAGAAGACTCCCTGGAAAAGACCCTGGATGTTGGGAAGGATGGAGGGCACAAGGAGAAGGGGACGACAGAGGACGAGATGGTTGGACAGTGTTCTCAAAGCTACCAAAATGAGTTTGACTAAGCTGCGGGAGGCAGTGAAAGACAGGAGTGCCTGGCGTGCTCTGGTCCATGGGGTCACAAAGAGCCAGACGCGACTAAACGACTAAACAACAACAAATTTTGAATGAGTATCTCACCAATAAAACAAACTGAAGACTCTGAACTGCATAGATAACTAGACAGAACTGAAATTCTGACAGTTCGAGAAGACAATGAGTCTTGCTATTTGGGGAGAAAAGACAGCAGGTGAGTTCGATGGAAATTATTTCCATGCCTGGCTTAAACTGTGGAGAAGCCAACACAGTCTTGCAAAAAGAAAAACATGGTTAATGGCATTGTTTAAATGTGAGAAAGTAATTTGCAAGCCTTTTGTTATCTTTCAAGTCACTGGAACTTAAATGAGAACAGACATATTCAGCAGTCTTAAGACAGTTTACATTGAAATGGCTCTCTGTGATTTATGCTTTTTAATTAAAGGCACTTAAGGTTTACTGTAAATTATGTGAGCTGGTTTTGTTTCTGAATAATGCATCTTTGTTTCAATCACAATGAAACAATGTAGCTACACATTTATTAAGACCCTCTGCCACAGAACACATCTTGGGTTCCTTGCACACCAAAGAATGGAGGCAAGGGAGTAATTCACAAAAATAATACATTCATCAAATTAAATCTTTTCCTACCCCGCCTAACAAAATAATGCTGCTCTTCTAAGAATTCATCCATGCTTAAAAATAAAAATAATAGCAACCTGCTTAGGATTCCCTAGGTAATCACTAATCTGTTGCCTATGTTCCCATTTATGCCTCAACTCTGTGCTGTTAGAGGTTCAGGGATGCTTTATTGTTTGCAAGTTAGATGGAATTGATATAGATATTTGAATAGTCTACCAATTGATCCAAGGGTGGTGCTTTGGGGGCACCTTACAACTCTGCAATCCTATGATTCTATTGTAATTCTGCTTCCAACATCAATGGAGCATAATTAGACCCACAATGTAAATTGTGTACATTCAATTAATGTGCATGGTTTTTGTCCCCAAAAAGTAAATAGCACTGCAAGGAAGTCCTTGGGAAGTGGGATGAAGAGATGGTTTTTGTTCAGACTGTGGGAGGAAGAGAGATTTATTTTCCCACTCTGCACCACCCTTGGTTTAGGCTTCCCCATGAGTCCTATTCACATAACAGAAGAGTGCATTAATTGCATTAACGCAATTCATGTCACATTTTATTTGACCCTTAATCTCTTACTGTAGAAAGACAATTTCTCTGTAGAGCTCCTAACATGAATGGCCATATGGCATCTGCATTTGTCCACCTTTTATCTGTAAATATTTAATCTTCAGCATCACTTGCTGTGAAATGAGACTGCCATTATTTTGGCCATTGCCCAGTGAGAGCTTCCAGATCTGTGTCGCGTGTTTCCTTATAAAGGTTTAATACCTACACTTAGTTTACCATAACTGGTTTATCAAACAGTTTGACTTGAGTGTAGAAGCACTTCCTTTATTTTAATGGGTATCCATTTAATTACAAATACTAATCTGAACATTTATCATTCAACCTTAATATGCTGATGGGTACTTTGCTGTAAGTAAATTCCTTCAAGTCAAGTACACATTGATGGGTCTTCTGTGCTCTAAGTAGATTGTAAATTATTTTAAAATATTGACTATATTAATGATGCACTCCAGAGTGTAGAGTCCGACAGACTCTACACTGCATCGATTAGCTAGCTATACTGTCAATAGATACTACCATATTCCAGATGGCACACAGTAAAGCAGATATTTTCTGCAAATTATACAAAAGTAGCTGAAAGTTCCTGGCATCTCTTGGGAATTCTGAGAAACAACAGAATTCTGAGATTTAGCCTGAGATTTATAAATTGATAATAAAATATGTTCACTTGTGTGCACACACATGACCTGACAATGGAAAATCCGAATAGAATCCAACCCAGAATTTGGGCTTTTAAATTAACACTGTCTCCTTTCTCCTGCCCCTGATCACAAAACAGTATGTTCTCTGTGAGGAACATAATATATTAACATTAGAATCATAGAATCATAGAATCATAGAGTTGGAAGAGACAAGGGCCATCGAGTCCAACCCCCTGCCAAGCAGGAAACACCATCAGAGCACTCCTGACATATGGTTGTCAAGCCTCTGCTTAAAGACCTCCAAAGAAGGAGACTCCACCACACTCCTTGGCAGCAAATTCCACTGTCGAACAGCTCTTACTGTCAGGAAGTTCTTCCTAATGTTTAGGTGGATCTTTTTTCTTATAGTTTGGAACCATTGCTCCGTGTCCGCTTCTCTGGAGCAGCAGAAAACAACCTTTCTCCCTCCTCTATGTGACATCCTTTTATATATTTGAACATGGCTATCATATCACCCCTTAACCTCCTCTTCTCCAGGCTAAACATGCCCAGCTCCTTTAGCTGTTCCTCATAAGGCATCATTTCCAGGCCTTTGACCATTTTAGTTGCCCTCCTCTGGACACGTTCCAGTTTGTCAGTGTCCTTCTTGAACTGTGGTGCCCAGAACTGGACACAGTACTCCAGGTGAGGTCTGACCAGAGCAGAATACAGTGGCACTATTACTTCCCTTGATCTAGATGCTATACTCCTATTGATGCAGCCCAGAATTGCATTAATATTAATATTAATTTATTATTTAAACACCAGCCATATGGCTGGGTTTCCATAGGCACTCTGGGTGGCCTCAAACAAAATATAAAAAATACATTGAAACATCAGTCATTAAAAACTTCCCTAAACATGATGGCGGAGCAGACCCCTGCAGGATTACTCACTTGGCACATGGCTCAATTCCTGTATCAGCTGTCACTATTACAAAGGGGGGCAAAACCAATGGCGAGAGATATCTTTGGAGATGTCCACATCAGCACATTTTGGAACTGCTACATCAAATTGGGCAGCGATATCTTCAGAGGCATCCAGACTGGCACAGTTTGAAACTGTGTGGTCCACCAGCTGAATTCAAAACAGGGTCTGATGGCATTCAATCATAGGCCGAAATCCACTCCTCAAACCTACCTAACTGGGCAACAATATTTCCAGAGGCATCTGAAGTGGTGGAGGTCAGAATGTTTCGGTCCACCATCTTGATTCCAAATAGCATGCAGTATCCAGAAAACTGCCTCCTCCTTCTTGGGAACCACCGTATCAGGTTTGGTGATGGTATCTCATGAGGCTCTGGAATGCACAGAGAACAGATGAATAGACAGAAACACCACCTTCCAAAATATATGGTAGATCTGCTTAGAGTATGAAAGGGGCATCAACAGCCAAATGCTTACTACTTCAAAAAGAAGACATGCAGTTGTCTGTAAATGTTTGCTTATTGTAGTCTGTCAAAATATTAACAACCTCAACACCTCTTATTTTCCATTGATTGTGTTAGAAATGGTGGGGGTTTTTTTGTTTTTGTTTTTAGCTTGTTTGCTTTTTGCTTCAGAACATTATTTCTTGCAATACTGGTTACTATGACAACATGGCACATTTTTTGTTTCGTGTGATTTTTCTCCTTGTTTTCACCAGATCTATTCATACTAGTTTCAAAGAGGGTTTTATATGGCACATCCATTGATGAAGTCATATCAGTGTGTTGTACTGAGTACTTATTTGGCTTCCATTAAGTCCTTAGTTCCCATTCTGGGCTAACTGTTTAGATCAGTTATTTTCACTATGCCTAAACGATTTAATTTCAAACCTGTTTCAACTGAATGAACTCTTTTAGAGGGTTGCGGTCTGTCAGCCTTTGCCATTTAACCCATTGTGTCAGAAACAGAACTGTGATGATACCATAAGCTCTGGACTGCCCATGACAGGACAATTGGTGCATCATTAAAATAACAGAACTGAACCAAGGACATGCACTCGATGCAATCTTATGTCTTGATGTGCAAATAGCACTAATTAGATTACAACTTCCTGTCTGATAATAAAGCTTAATGCTTAGAATTATGATTGGATCCAATGGGCTGCTGTTCTTCCTGAATATTGGCAAAGGGGACTGGCCTTCTTGCACAAGAGGAGTCTAGCCTCATCTGTGTAGTTACACTGTTGTGGGGCCAGAACATATGTGCTACACAACCTTGTGCATAAGGAACTGAACCATGTTAAGTCTCATTAAAAGAAACAGCAGTACCAGCTGTAGGTGTAGTTGAAGGATACATGACAGTACTGAAGATTTAAGGCTTTAGAATAGTAGCTGGAGCAGAACTAAGCAGCTGTGTTCTGTTTTGGGTTCCATTAAAACAACAGGGGCAAACTATTCTTTTTGTAACACTACAATTAAAGCATCCTTTTCAGGAGGAAGATGCATAACAGATGTATTTCTGCTGGGTTTGAATTGACGTAAGTCAGAATGCCTTGCTTCAAGGATCATGCTCTTGGTGAGCTTTGCAAGAACAGCTTCTAAAAACAGGTGAACAAATTGACTAGTTGTCTGGGGGAGAAACGACAGTAAATATGATCTAATGATGCAAGACATCTCAGAGGATTTCAAAATATTTGAAAATGGGTCATATAAACTGAAAATAACTAAAACAGCAACACACAGTTATTGGTACAAGTTGCCAGAATGTGGACACACATTCAAACATGTATCCCATTGAAAGCAATGCTGTGTGGGTAGATTTAATCCAGAACCCCTCTTCATGCACTGCTTTTGAAGTCTTACCATGCAATTTAGAAGCCATCAAGTGATTGCCCACTTATGTCTGTGTATCTCCTTAAGTACCTACAATAATGTAATTAAATAAAAATGTAATTAAATACAATTAAATACAAAAATGTAATTAAATAATAATAATCCTCAGCTCGTTTGCAGTCAGACTCATCTCACCTTGTTTTGATCCACTTCAGGATTATACCATTCACATCTCCAGAGTTTGAATGCTTTTTGGTTACTCAGTGCAACTTTCTGGCTTCTTGTGAATATTGAAGAATCCATATAATTAAGGTAAAGGTAAAGGGACCCCTGACCATTAGGTCCAGTTGTGACCGACTCTGGAGTTGCGGCGCTCATCTCGCTTTATTGGCCAAGGGAGCCGGCGTTCAACTTCCGGGTCATGTGGCCAGCATGACTAAGCCACTTCTGGCGAACCAGAGCAGCGCACAGAAATGCCGTTTATCTTCCCGCCGGAGCGATAGCTATTTATCTACTTGCACTTTGACGTGCTTTTGAACTGCTAGGTTGGCAGAAGCAGGGACTGAGCAACGGGAGCTCACCCCGTCGTGGGGATTCGAACTGCCGACCTTCTGATCGGCAAGTCCTAGGCTCTGTGGTTTAACCCACAGCGCCACCCGCGTCCCTATCCATATAATTAACTAGCTCTAATTTAGATAAGGCACCTACCTGTACCATCACATTGTGCAGTGCAATGTGCAATAATAAATATACTGCAGTAGAACATTTGGAAGTATTGTAATCTGATGACTGCTACTTCAAACTGCTCTTGCAGGCAGCCAAGGTTAAAGAAAATTATTATGGTGAACATCTATAATTGTTACTTATGGTTCAGGCATCGTTTTGTGTGATAGTATTTTACCAGTTCCATGGGTAACAGGCTCACACAGTTCTTTTATATTTTACTTCAATTGTTAGCCTAGTCTGAGTTTGCTTAAGGATTGTAAATAATGTGCATTTATAAGAAAGCTAATAATGAGAGAGTCTCAGGGTAGCATTCAACCCTGACTCAGTCATGAAATATTTTAAAGAAGCAAACACATAAATGTAAAATGACCAGCATATAACCATGTGTGTATGCAAACCAAGATACTGAATATCCAGTTAATGTCCTTAACATTATTCCACCAGCAGAGATATCGGGTCATGGAAGAGGAAGAAGGTAGGAAATGTTTGGAGATTCCTCTGGCAGTGCTTGCCCTGCCCCCAAATCTATTCTGGTTGCACAAGGCCACCAATTCGATACCACCCATTGACTCTAAATGCAGAAATATATTGATGAATGCCTTAATTTGGCTCTCTAAGGATTTTGAAATCACATTTTGTTTTTACAGTGGTACCTCGGGATGCGAACAGGATCCGTTCTGGAGCCCCGTTCCCATCCTGAACGGAATGCAAGACGTGACAGTGCGTCTGCGCGGGTTGCGTTTCGCCGCTTCCGTGCATGCGTGTGACGTCATTTTGAGCGTCTGCTCATGTGCAAGTGGTGAAACCCAGAAGTAATGTGCTCCATTACTTCCAGGTTGCCATGGAACGCAACTCAAACGCGCTCAACCGGAAGCACATTCAACTCGAGGTATGACGGTTTATATTTGAGGTTTGTGTCTCCTGGATAGATACTCGACACAAGTCATTTTAATGTCTCAACACCAAACATAATTTCTGTACCAACCTTAAGAAAAAGAAACATATGAGACATTTGTTCCATTTGTTCCATTTGTCACTTCACCAACAACTACCAATGCATGTTCTGGAGGCTTAACTACAAAACCAGATAGGAAACTTTGGCAACAGTAGGTGTCCCCAATGTGCCTGTTTGCCCATTTGCTCAGATCTTAGCATTACTATGCATTGTTCCTCATTTGAAGGCACAGAGTCATGGCCTAATGGAGAGTGGTTCTCAGCCTGGAAACCTACCTGTGCATTTTTCAGCTTTCGAAGTGAGTAGTTAGTCTTGCACAATTTATAACACCTTGTAAAACTGACCATCTGAGTACTGTGGTTTATTGTTCTGAGCTTTGACCCCATTTAAAGCACAGGCCAGCTTGTTAACTAGCACCCACAATGTGAGTTAACATGTTCTCAACATGTTGTCACTCCATCCCTCTCCAGATTCATGACAACCTTGGAAACCTATTTCAATATTCACTTACCTCCCTGGCAGTAATCCCCAATGTACTCAGGGGGATTTGTATAGGAATGTATAGGAGTGTGGCAGTTCACAGCTTGGAATCTTTGATTTCTGCTCCACAAATGAAAATGAATACTTGCTGCCTCTTTAGAGCAGGTTGACTATTGTGTATGCTATTCTGAATTCTGAGGCAGGTGCTCTGCCTTCAAGGAGAATCCATCAGTGCTGGAGGGGCAAGTAGAAAAGAGCAAACAAATTATAAAGTTGGAATTTGTTAGGAGAAGCTCAGTTCTGAAAAGCCAAAGATCAGTTCAGCATATAAGTGGATTCTGATGTTATCTCTGCAGAACCATTTCAAATCAGCATGCCTAAAAGTACCTGATTGTCAACAGGCAATAGTGAATCAAAGGGGGGGATCTGATGTACATCAGCACATGAAAGGCAATGATGACATGAAATGATGTTGTGTTTGCTTCTGTGCTTCAGCTTTCGGTGATAGACGTGCAGCCATTTTAACGTGATACCCCAAATGACCCTGGAGTTTACACAGTATTGAAAACAGTCTCATCCTTAATTTCATTTAGCTAATATGACCGTCGGTGGCCATGCTCTGAACTGTTTCCAAAGACCTGGACAGAATGTGTCAGTTTCTGTCAGGATTTTGTTTTCCAGTGATATGGCTTAAGGTCCTGCTGTGAGGGGGGTACAAAAGTAAACTGAGGCTGGAGTCTCATCCTTCCTCCCCCCCCCCAAATGTATGCAAGCTCTGAGCAAAATATGATACTGTTAAGGCTATGAGACAAGCACTCAAGGCTATAGGCTCAGCTGTGTGTGTGTGTGTGTGTGTGTGTGTGTGGCTTATAGACTTATACAAGTCTCTTTAGTAATAGTTTTATTTCCAACATACCAGCTCATTCTGCCAGTAGCACTGAATTGCCACCAGTCACTGTCATCTCAAAGGGATGCCCAGCTCTGATAACCTTGGGAAAGTAAATGTAGCATTTCTGCTAAGAGGCAGGCCCTAAAATTCTTAACTGCCTCTTCTGGCCTACTTGCCGTTGAAAAACGGATCACTCTCCAAATTTCAGATGTCAAGTCTTCCTCTAACAATGGCAGCTAGCTTCTTTTGTGACATGGTGAAATTAAAAAGCTCCCTGCACATTCCCAGAAACCAATATCAACAATTCCAAAGTTTGAACTGCCTTCATCTAATGCAGAGAAATGGTAATAGTTGCTAAGCAACCTGCAACTCTTCCTTCCTTCATGCCATTTCAGTTCATTTCAGCTTTTCAGGCTGTGTCTAGAGCTGCTTAATTTGATCCTATTTGCAGTGACAATTTAGGCCTATACACCTTAGATGCCAATTCTCAAGGTGCATATAAAGAGCTCTGCCACATTTGGGGATTGTACCTTGTGAAATCGGAATAAAATAAAAATAATGTGATTTCACCCCTTTGAAGTCTGTCAGGGAATGTTAATACACTTGTTTTAAACCAATTTGTTCCTGTCCTGCAATGCTTCTGAATGGCAGTTATATCGCTATTAATAATACATGCTTGTAGCTGCTATGCATCGTGTAGTAGCACAGGCAACGTTTTCAGACTTGCCGCACAGAGCCAAACCTTGACCTTATCCTCAGATCCATATATTTTTCCATGTTCCTGTCCCACATGGATATGAACACAATGCAAGTTAAATAAATATAGGGTGGCTGCATAATACATAGAAATTGTGTCATTTAGAAGGTGTGTCATTTAAAAAAAAAGGCAAGGCCATATTTCATAACATTTCAGAAGCATGCTCTTTTATTCATTCCATAGGCACTTTTAATGTGATCATTTGGATGTAGCCATGAGTTTAGGGAGAGGTGGGTCTGGCAGCAGAATTGCAAATACAGCTAGTCAAACTGTATTTGAAATTAAGCCGTTTATGCAACAAATGCAGTCACTCAAACAAGCGCACTCCTTGTATCAAATGCAATCAAATAAATCAAGTGAAAATAAGTGTTTGTCAGTCATCCTAGCAACCTATGCTTTCATCGGCTGTAATACCGGAGGCTGTGGTGAACAGCAGTGTCTGGCGCATTCCTTATGTCTACAGAAGTAAAATGAGCTGGAAAAAGAAGAAAATGTGAATATTCAAGGAAGGAACCTTGAATATTTCAGGTGGCCAGCTACCCCAAGGTCTCCCTAGCTATGATCCTGGTGGGTAAATTAGGAATTAATGTTAAAAATAATAATAATGGCACTTGGTTCCAATCACTTGTTATGCTCAACTCCATGATCCCTGGCCAGAAGTTTACATCCTAAGAAGCAGCTTTTCAAACCGCGCCCACCAGACAAATGCATAAACTCCTATCTGTCCTACAGTACTGAAAACAATCCTGTGGTCTCCTGTGCTAAGAAAGGGAAGCATTTTGGTTTTCTGTGCAAGTGGTCATTATTAAGATATATTGACTCTTTAATAGCACTTTTTAGCTAGACTGCATAGCAGAATCCCTCTAAAAATTACCCATCATCCGATGCTTCATTTGCATTCTTCTGTAGAACACTGTCCTCGTGGGCACTTGGCTATGCTGTAGCGTGCTTTTGTTAATCTTCAGTGCCTCATATAAGTTCTTTATAAAGCATCATTATTAAACAACCTTCTATTCTGGTGGTCATTTAACTGGAAAAACAAAATGTTTATCATCTTGTTGCTGCGTGCACTTGGTATGCCCGAAGTTCCTTAGAGGAGCTTGAAGGCATCTGGATTTAATATGCACTTTAAAACAATCTGATTAGAGGAGTCCTACGACTGCCACGGCAAAATGAATAAATACTACAACATTAAGATGCCTTGATGTTGTAAATTACCTGGCTCTCTCTGTATGGGAGCTGTAGAACAGGCAAATAAACAAATGCACCAGAAATCAAATTACCCCAAAGTTAACTACAAATCTCACAGACCATTTTCTTCTTGTTCCAAAGCAGGGCCTCCTGTTCCCCCATTTTCCACAGTTCAAGACAAGCTGTAAATGAATCTTTTTAAAGCCATGTCAACTGCCATGTGAAGTATTACATCTTGCAGTACAAATTAGGTTTTCTTTGAAGCATGGGAGGCTTTCCGCGTAGAGAAATAAAAGCAGCTTTTCCCCCAACGTTGGTGTCGCTTTGGTTCAGACCTTGCCTTTGTATTAGAAGAAGTCATGAAGTATTAAAAGCTACAACTGGATTCTGATTTGATAATGTTGCGCTGCCATTGGAAAATAGCATCAAATACACCCTCTAACAGTGATTACAAAACAAAAATAAATCCGGTTAAGAAGGAATACAACGATGATATCATTTTCAAAGATGATTGGGTTATATCGCAGCATTTGTTATTTGTTATCTTTTAATAGTCCGTCTCAAAGCAAAATCCAGCAGACATCCTTCCACAAGTCTTCAAAAGCATGGGAAAACTAACTTGATAGGGAGAGAGTGGGAAGCAGTAGGAAAGGAAAACTTTTTCGTTTGTTTTTTTTCCCAAGCTGAAGGCACGTTGGTGGAAGTCTGAAGATTACCGTACTTTTCTGTGTATACGACTAGGTGTTTTTTTACTTTAAAATAAAATCTGGGGGCATCTTATACACGGATAGTGCATATGCCCATTTTCTAATTTCGGGGTCTCCAAAAGTAGGGAGCGTCTTATACATGGAGGCATCTTATACACGGAAAAATACAGTCTAACCTTTTTATGTTGTTAGTTATTGAGACAGATGGGGGAACTTCCTGAAAAACTGCATTTTTTTCTATAAGAGTTACCTGCGCGGCCCCCCCCCCGGAATTATTATAAGCTGCTGCCAAACAAAGTGAGTCTGCTTCTGCACCCTGGTCTCTCTCTAGCTGCTTGGGGAGTCTGCACTCTATTGCCTAGGGCCCTCGTACCTACAGGACCGCCTCTCCTGGTATGTCCCACGGAGGACGATACAGTCTTCAAACAAAAATATCTTGGAGGTCCCAGGCCACAGAGAGGTTAGGCTGGCCTCAACCAGAGCCAGGGCTTTTTCGGCTGTGGCCACAATCTGGTGGAATGCTCTGTCACAAGAGATAATAATAATAATAATAATAATAATAATAATAATAATAATAATAATTTATTATTTATACCCCACCCATCTGGCTGGGCCTCCCCAGCCACTCTGGGCGGCTTACATAGAAACCAAAAATACAGTAAAATATCACACGTTAAAAACTTCCCTGAACAGGGCTGCCTTAAGATGTCTTCTGAATGTCAGGTAGTTGTTTATCACTTTGACATCTGCTGGAAGGGCGTTCCACAGGGCGGGCGCCACTACCGAGAAGGCCCTCTGCCTGGTTCCCTGTAGCTTTGCTTCTCGCAATGAGGGAACCGCCAGAAGGCCCTCGGCGCTGGACCTCAGCGTCCGGGCAGAATGATGGGGGTGGAGACGCTCCTTCAGGTATACTGGACCGAGGCCGTTTAGGGCTTTAAAGGTCAGCACCAACACTTTGAATTGTGCTCGGAAACATACTGGGAGCCAATGTAGGTCTTTCAAGACCGGTGTTATATGGTCTCGGCGGCCGCTCCCAGTCACCAGTCTAGCTGCCGCATTCTGGATTAGTTGTAGTTTCCGAGTCACCTTCAAAGGTAGCCCCACGTAGAGTGCATTGCAGTAGTCCAAGCGGGAGATAACCAGAGCATGCACCACTCTGGCGAGACAGTCCGCAGGCAGATAGGGTCTCAGCCTGCGTACCAGATGGAGCTGGTAAACAGCTGCCCTGGACACAGATTTGACCTGTGCTTCCATGGACAGCTGTGAGTCCAAAATGACTCCCAGGCTGCGCACCTGGTCCTTCAGGGGCACAGTTACCCCATTCAGGACCAGGGAATCTTCCACACCTGCCCACCTCCTGTCCCCCCAAAACAGTACTTCTGTCTTGTCAGGATTCAACCTCAATCTGTTATCCGCCATCCATCCTCCAACCGCCTCCAGACACTCACACAGGACCTTCACCGCCCCCACTGGTTCTGATTTAAAAGAGAGGTAGAGCTGGGTATCATCCGCATACTGATGAACACCCAGCCCAAACCTCCTGATGATCTCTCCCAGCGGCTGCATGTAAATGTTGAAAAGCATGGGGGAGAGGACAGAACCCTGAGGCACCCCACAAGTGAGAGCCCAGGGGTCTGAACACTCATCTCCCACCACCACTTTCTGAACACGGCCCAGGAGGAAGGAGTGGAACCACTGTATGACAGTGCCCCCAGCTCCCAGCCCCTCAAGACAGTCCAGAAGGATGTTATGGTTGATGGTATCAAACGCCGCTGAGAGATCCAGCAGAACTAGGAAACAGCTCTCACCTTTGTCCCTAGCCCGCCGGAGATCATCAACCAGTGCGACCAAGGCAGTTTCAGTCCCATGATGAGGCCTGAATCCCAACTGGAAGGGATCCAAATGGTCCGCTTCTTCCAGGCGTGCCTGGAGTTGTTCGGCAACCACTCGCTCAATCACCTTGCCCAAGAATGGAAGATTTGAGACTGGGCGATAGTTGGCCATCGTGGCCGCATCTAAAGATGGTTTTTTTAAGAAGCGGTTTAATAACCGCCGCTTTCAGCGGGTCTGGGAAGCCTCCCTCACGGAGGGAAGCATTCACCACCCCACGAAGCCCATCGCCCAGTCCTTCCCGGCTAGCTTTTATAAGCCAGGATGGGCAAGGATCCAGGAGACAGGTGGTTGGTTTCACTCGTCCAAGCAGCCTGTCCACATCCTCGGAGGTAACAGATTGGAATTGATCCCACTCAACTTGACTAGACAGAACTCTAGCACTCTCCCGCCCCGGTCCTGCTCCCATGGTGGGGTCTACTTCTTCCCGAATCTGAGCGATTTTATCTGCAAAAAACTTTGCAAAATCATTGCAGGAGAACATGTGGCCCATACTGGGCCCCGATGTTGCAGGTGGTTCCGCTAAATTGTGAACCACCTGAAAAAGTCTCCTGCTGCTGTTTTCTGCAGATGCAATAGAGGCGGTGAAGAAATTCTTCTTCGCCATCGCTATCGCCACTTGGTAGGCTCGACGTTGAGCTCTAACCTGTGTCCGGTCAGATTCGGAATGAGTTATCCGCCACCGGCGCTCTAGCCGTCTCAACGATTGTTTCATTGCCCTCAGATCCGTGGAAAACCACGGGGCTGTCCGGGCTCCATGCAATCGGAGAGGGTGCTTCGGAGCCAAACAGTCAATAGCCCTGGTTAACTCCACATTCCAGCGGGCCACCAGGGAATCAGCTGAAAGGCCATCAACATGGGATAAAGCATCCCCTACCACTCTCTGGAAACCATTTGGATCCATTAAATGGCGGGGGCGGACCATCCGAATTGGTCCCTGGACTAGGGCCCTGCAGAACTTGACACCTTTCCGCAGGGCCTGCAAGACACAGCTGTTCCACCAGGCCTTTGGCCAAGGCACAGTCTGACCCCCCTCATAGAACTCTAGCCCAATGGTTGCCATTAATTTGATTCTAAATGATTTTAGAATGGATTGATTTTAGAATGCTGTGTTACTTTTATTGTTAGCCGCTCTGAGCCCGGCTTCGGCTGGAGAGGGTGGGATATAAATAAAATTTTATTATTATTATTATTCAGCACAGCTCGGGGGTGCATTGAGGGGAAATAAAGACACAATGAAGCTGTGGATTTATATCCCCCAGAGCAGGAGGCTGTATATTTCTGAATAACAGCTGTAGGAAACCACAGTGGGGGGAGAGGGCTATTGCACTCAGGTGCTGGCTTCCCGTGAGCATTTGGTTTGCCATTGTGAGAACAGGATGCTTAGAACAAAGTGGGCCACTGGGCTCATCCAGCACGGCCAATCTTATGTTAAATAAAAACAAGTATGTTGTTGTTGTTATTTAATCGTTTAGTCGTGTCCGACTCTTCCACTCCCTCCCGCAGCTTGGTCAGATTCATGTTGGTAGCTTCGAGAACACTGTCCAACCATCTCGTCCTCTGTTGTCCCCTTCTCCTTGTGCCCTCAATCTTTCCCAACATCAGGGGCTTTTCCAAGGAGTCTTCTCTTCTCATGAGGTGGCCAAAGTATTGGAGCCTCAGCTTCACGATCTGTCCTTCCAGTGAGCACTCAGGGCTGATTTCCTTCAGAATGGATAGGTTTGATCTTCTTGCAGTCCATGGGACTCTCAAGAGTCTCCTCCAGCACCATAATTCAAAAGCATCAATTCTTCGGTGATCAGCCTTCTTTATGGTCCAGCTCTCACGTCCATACATCACTATTGGGAAAACCATAGCTTTTACTATATGGGCCTTTGTCGGCAAGGTGATGTCTCTGCTTTTTAGGATGCTGTCTAGGTTTGTCATTGCTTTTCTCCCAAGAAGCAGGCGTCTTTTAATTTCGTGACTGCTGTCACCATCTGCAGTGATCATGGAGCCCAAGAAAGTAAAATCTCTCACTGCCTCCGTTTCTTCCCCTTCTATTTGCCAGGAGGTGATGGGCCCAGTGGCCATGATATTTGTTTTTAAAAACAAGTTTAGCTTTTAGTAAATGTTTGTAAAGCAGCAACTTAAAGAGTTTTGTTTTATTTTTGATCAGGAATATTCAAACAACACCAAAAAAATGCATCTAGTTAAACCTTGTGTGGTCTGTTTCCCTACCTAAACATTAAAACAGTTTCCATTCCTCAGATTCTAGTTCCACTGCAGCGCTTTCCATCCTGCCCACCCTCACCCACCCCATTTTAGCTTTTTGCTCTTTGTCCAATGGTGTTCCAAGTCCAACACTAATTAATTATTTTGGCTAGTTTTAGTTCATGTACTTTGTATTTCCACTTCTCCTCCCAGTCTCTTGGCCAATCAGAAGGGCAGTGGAATTTTGTTTGAGAATTAAGTTCTCTTTCCTGTAATTTCTTTGATTCCTTCCCCGCTTTTGTGTTAATGTTTCACTTCCCCCTTAAGCTTCAGTTTCTTGGGCTGAGCTTTTGACCCTCCTGTGAAGAAAAGCCTCTAACTAAAAGCTATCCTTTTTCAACAAAGAATACAACACAAAAGACTGAAAAGCTTCATTCCTTTACACTTTATTAGGACCAACCGAAATGTCACAAAATAATGAGCAAGCTTTCACGTTCACCAGAACAGCCATAATGTCTGCATCGAGACATGGGGTGGTGTTCAGTGCTATTCCTACTCAGAGTAGATCCATTGAAGTAAATTGGCTTGACTAGCTGAGGCTTGTTAATTTCAGTGCGTCTTGTAAGACTTTCAATGAGTAGAATTTCAATGAATACAACCCAGGTAGGGATAAGGATAGTCTCTCTTAGATGCCACAAGTTTCAGGTTACATTTAGAATTTGGGGACAAAGAAGCAATGGCCGACCCAGATTTTCAAAAACATGAAGTTACCGAAATCTGCCTGAAACACGTGTTTCTTGTTAGGCAGAGAGTTTTTATATTGGCAAAGCTGAATATTGATTTTAGGAAGAGTTCTTAAAAAAAACAGTCCCAGTGGGGCAGTGGCAACTCTAGATTCCTAGCATAAGTATTGTTCCTTCTTACCAGGAGGGGATGAGGCAGCAGGGAAGCGAGTGCAGTGTGGACACACCAGCGAGAGCACCAGACTGACTAGTCTGCCTCCACTGTGCCACCCCCTGTGTTGTCTCAACCCTCCTCGCTCAGTAAGCAGTAGCATTGCTCCAGGAAAGAAACATTGTGGCTGTGTCCCATCAGATGAGCTGCTTCTGAAGTCAGCTGAAACCAAATCAGCTGGAGTGAATGGGATCTTCAAATGGTAAATTCCCTAAAGAGCACCCTACAGAGACAATGGAAGTCTCCACTTTTGAGACTGAGTCTAGATGCAAATCTGATGGCTACAACGTCAGGCCAATTTGTCACTTTTAAAAAATTTGTCTGCTTTACACAAGGCCCAGCCTGGAGAACTCAAAATCTTGCCCACTATTTTGTGCCAACTGATTGCCCAACTGTGGATTTTATTTCTGCAGGCGGCAAAATTAGGAGTCTGCCACACACATAGCATACAACAATCCCTATTTGATAGACTGCAACAGGCTTCGTCAGGCTCAAGTTCTGAATGAGTTGGACGCTTGCTCCATTGTTGTGACAAGAAGGTGAATTCATTAATGATTGCGACGCTTTCTCAGAACTGTGAACTGAAAGCTATATAAAATGTCAGAAGGCGTGTACTTTGTAAACCAAGAAAATCTTTAATAAAACTATTTTTTTAAAAAGTCATCCGCTGCTATTAATGACATCTTTATTTTATTCTGAAAACACTTTTATAACCTTACTTTTTTGTGGCCCTTTTCCACTTAAACATTTTAGGGTTATTGTTCTTCAGTACCATCACTACACAAACCCTTTGTGCTGCAGAACTGAGAATTCTGATACGAAGCCTTTCATTTCATATCAATAACTGTTGGAAAGATCCAAAACCTAAAGTCAGTTTGCAATCTGTTCTGGCCATTTTGTGTGTGTATATGAGGACATCTAATGCTATTGCCATTATTACTGTCTGGATCTTGTTTACCAGGTGCTCCTCTCTGATTAGATTGATGGCATTTTGCAGGAGCAGATGCTTAGAAAGTTACAGCTGATTCCCCCCCCCCGCCCCCGCTCCCCAATAACAACAGGCACAATCCACCGGCAGCTGGTCCTCCACAAACACTGTGAATGAATTAAACTTATGCCAGGGCACAAGCATAGCCACCATTTATTTCAGTGGGGTTGTTAAGGAGAAGTTCCTAGTAGATCGAATTACTCCCTGCTCTTTCTGAATGGTGCAGCTGTAAGCATACTTACAGGTTAACACATGTAATGTTAATAATAAACACAAGCATGCTATTCACCCTTCGTATATTTATATACAACCAATTGCCATTTAGCAATTTGCCACTGATGACAATAATTGAGGCTGTTACTTTGAGATGAAAATTGATTTTGTCTGATGTGAATGGTGGCTACGCACACAGAAGTATTTCAGGTTTAGCCGTAAAATAAAATTACCAGCAAGCGTCCAAATAGCCCCACAGTTACTTCTGTGTCAGTAGGGGCTCTGGGGCCTCCCCAAACCTTTAGAAGCAGATCTGAGGAGGGTGGGAGGGCACAGTGGGAAGGAGACGTCATTCCACTCATGAAATGACTTTGTTGGATTCAACCCTGTTGGACGAAATCAGTCTCACGTGGAATCAAACATTCTGCCAGCGCAAGAATTTCAACTTGCCAGAGAGAATGACCCGGCCTCTCCCTTCCCCACATGCTGTTTTTTGGGGGGATCTCCTTGTTGGGATACTGCCAGGGAGACAGAGTCCATCATGCCCCCACGCCGATGCCGGACAATCCATCGATCTCCCGTATCAGTCAATTAGCGACACGAAGCCTCAGAAATAGCTTGCCATATTCCAGAGCTCGTGCACGCTCTATCAGCAGAGTTTGTACAGCGAAAGACGCACTCAGGAGAGCATATTTACAACTTTATTCAGCGTTGGTCAGAACAAAGAGAAAACATGACTGCCTGCTTCGATGTCTCAGGCACAGAGAGAGAAACGAAAGCAATAACAAAAAGAGAAACTTCCTGTGAACAGGAAATACACAGACTCTGTGACTCACAAAGCCTGCTCCCTTTTAAGGTGGAACGGAAATATCCTAACACTCCTGACATACATACCCCGGGCAGAGGGCATGGGGGAAGAAGAGGAGGCAAAGCCCCATTGCGCAAGTCCTTGTGCAGGGCTTCTGCTGATGGGACTTATTAGGTAAAATCCACCTTATGTGTGTGCACATTGTGCAACCACATGTAAACAGGCATGCAAGATTTGGTTTGCAATGGAATATATATATATATATATATATATATATATATATATATATATTCTCCAAATGGGGAAAATATGGTACGATAGTGGACTACTTGCAAGCTCTTCACGTGCGAGAAATGACTTACATTGGTACACCTAGGAAGATGGACTAGTAATAATGTTTATGGGCTGGTAATTTTTATGTACCTGCATGCATGGCTGTGCCACTCTGCTTCCCTCTTCTCTCACCGTAGAACGCCAGCTCCCAAATGTTGGTATCTACCAACAGACCATGGCAGAAGATTCAGCAGGTTCTTGTATTGCTGATTGGTCTTCTCTCGCCCTTTTCTTCCACAGGCCCTGCTGCAAAAAAGAAGTATGTCAGTTATAACAATCTGGTAATCTAGTCAGCTGCATCAGACGGAGCCATGGGAGGATGGAGATTTTCATCCATTCAGTCACCTAACCTCGTGTCGGCCTGTTCCTGAAACTGCAGCATATGCACTGCTGGAGACGTTGAAAGGCCAGGCAGTTATTATGGAGGATCCAAGTATTCTGAACAGCTGCTCTATGAAAATATCCTTAACTTATTCTTGGCTTAATAAGTCACTGGCACTGCCACTGGGCTGTGATGGTGGACCTTTTCTTCATTGTATGGGAGGTATGACCTATGAGCTCCGACCAGCTTCTCCCAGGTGAACTGCAATTGGCCATGGTGACTTTCAAGGGGCTATTTTTGTCTTTCTATGTACTTCCAAACGGCAAGTTTTTGAACTTTCTGTACAGTTTGTGAGGGATTTTTGCATATTGCCATTCATGTCGTTTCAGAGGTTCACCATTGGTTTTGAATGCAGAGTTATCATGCAAGCCCTGCTCTTTCTAACTTTAGCACACTAAAACAAAAATGACGAAACTCCTGAGATTTAAAAGAATTTATGTACATGACTTGTATGATTATTACTGTACCACTGCAATTCATATATGTTATTTTTTTAATTAAAACAAAAGGGAGAAAAAAGATACTTAAGACCAAAAACTGTGCTGACCAAGCAAGCCCCTCACTCTGTCCCCGCCCCTTTCTTCCACCTCCACCTCCATTCTCTGCCTTTCATAATTCTGATGGCAACAGAGAAAGCAGAACGGATTGCTGAATTTTGATAGAGGTCGTCTTGATATTTGGAATGCATGCCAGTAATGTATTTTACAGTACATGTTAATAATTTATGTTGGATATTTGTATTTGTGTTTCTATTTTGTTCTTTTCATTACGGTATATAACTATTTTGCAATAATTTCAATAATTCTTATGGTATTTGAAAGAAAGAAAATGGCTTTTACATGTCTTGAAAAGATTTTTTTTCTTTGTTAATGCCCCACTATTGACTGACCAGTGTGATTTAAACAAACAAAAAAAAAAGACTTTTAAGGGAAAAAAGCATGTATGTTTTATACTGTTTGTAATAAGTAATTTCGTTAATCTTGCTGCTTATGTGCCAATTTAGTGAGAACAATCTTTGCCGCAGAACTCCCCTCTTTCCATACTCTCAAACCTGTGATATTGTCTAAGAATGTATCAATAAAACATTTTGGTTAACTTTTCTTTATTTACTGTAAAAATGCTATTTTCTAGTTGGGACCCCACTTCTCTTTCAAGGTTATATCAAGGTGGCTAGTCTTTGCTGAGATAGAGACGAGACAGGCAAGAAGTCGCAAGAAAAAGCACGTTCCCTGTATTTGTGTGACAGAGGAATGGATTCCAGAATTGGCTGCTTGCTGAACAGAAGACTATTCTTGGCCAAGGTGAAGTGCACAGATTGTGTCTATTTGTGACTGGAATATAAATTGTATATACACAGCAAATGTAAAGGTAGGTTTGAAAAGAGGCAACCACTTTAGGGTATGGCCACTCTAAATATTCCAAATGAACACAGGGCTGGCTGTACAGTAGCTTATAAAGATAGGAAGTATTAATTATTGCCCATAACTAATGAGATTGCCAAGAGGTTTTCCTTTACCTGGGGTTCCCAGCAATCCTGAGTACTGGTCAAAAGCAATTGAGAAAGGAACAGGCTACAACCACATTAGTGACTGCATGTGTGTAATTTTGCTTTCCACAGTCAGTCTGTGTGTAAGAAAGTTGCCAGATGTTGAATATAAGTTAAATTCATCCCTTCACAGTATGACTGCAATGAAAATGAGGCCAAATTCAACATGGCATGATTCAAAAAGACCTCCAAGGATCACGCAACAAGTTTTCTATAGGATGAAAGAAAAAGAATAGGGTGACTCATACAGGTCAAGACAGGTGATTCAGTTAGATTCTCTTTCTCGACAGATGAGATAGCACACCTGCATGCTACCTTCAGGCAATGCAGCAATATTTTCTGTCTAATTTGAAGATTAGATTCCAAAGTATTTATCGTCTCTTTTTATCCAGACAACTTGATAAATTATACTGATGAAGGTAATCAGCATCAAAACAAAATGTGACAGCCGGGAGCCATTAGCCCACAACAGAATGCTATGGATGAAAACCTTCATGTTCCAATTTTGACTGGATCTTGTTGCTGTTATTTTAAGGGGAAGAGAGGGCACTCAATAACTTTTTCAAAAGCCATACCTGAATGGGAGCCATACCTCAGTGAAATATACATATGATATACACGAATATATGGAAAATAACCATATCCTACCATTATGCATCCCAGATCTATCCAGGGTTCAGGATGCACTGCAATGTTGAAAAAGAATGCCTGTGTAGGCATCGCCATTCACTTCTTTATGATAAATCTGCTTTCAGACTGAGAGCTGCCACTTCACTGAAATGTGTGAGTCTGTGGTAGGTATGGGACTTCTAAAGCATTTAAGGCATGGATGGGTAATCCTGGTGCCCTTCAGAGTTTGGTGAACTCCAACTCCCATCAGGCTCAGCCAGCATGGACAATAGTCAAAGTTAATGGGAGCTGTAGTCCAGCAACATCCAGGCAGCATCAGCTTCCCCATCCCTGCTCTAAGGGATAGCTGGATAGGAGTGACAATCTTGGAAAACAACTTTTAAGTAAACCATTCATAAGGAATGTGAGCAATGTAAAAGCAAAGAGTACAAGGGTTAACACCTGCAATCTTCCATTTGTTTTCAAATGTCATTTCAAAAAAGAATTGAAAAATGTCCAATGGCTTTTATTTATTTTTATTGAAAATATAGCTTTGCTTCCCCTATACTTGGTAAATTCATGAGAAAGGGTACTCCTTTCCTGATTTCTTCACAGTATTACAAGCAACAAGGTAATTAACTATGATTAGGAATTATAGATCAAGCTTCTGTATTATACTTGATCCAGTCTGTTGATACAGTAAACATAGAGCACATGAACACATAATGCATTCTATTTTGGATGTTTAGTAGCATTGGGCACTGCCTTTTATTTACTGAGTCAGACCACTAGTCCATCTATCTCAGTATCATCTCCACTGATTGACAGCAGCTCTCCAGCATTTCAGTCAGGATTGTCTCCCAGTCATACCTGGAGATACCAGGGATTGTACCTGGAACCACATTATGCATGCAAGGATGCTCTACCAACGAGCCATGGTGCTTCCCCAAACTTCTGAGTTACACAGAACATAACACTGGGTTATGGAAATTAAATATAGGTTTCCTAAAAATATATATTTGGGGGTCTAGGAAAGTTTGATAAGCTGTGTCCAACTTATAGCATTGCATGCAGACTTTTTCATCTTAAGGTAGATGGAGGAAGCATATAGGATTGCCATCTGATTACTGTGAATCAGAAAATTACTGTGGGTTTGACTTGAAGCAATCCTGGATCACAGCTTGAGGCTTAGGCAAAATAATGCTCAGGCCAGAATGACTGGCTGGTGTTCCTTAATGGTAATGGAATGTGTTGTTCTGGGAGCTAATTGTTAAAATATGGCTTCTGGAAATACCTCTTGAATGTTCTGAACAGGAGGAAAGGAAGGCTGCATACCTTTTCTGAGCCTCCTCGAATGAAGGTGTTTTTGCAAAAAAGAACAAGAAGAACACTACAGTTAGCAAAAAACTGAGATGGAAGGAGGCAAGAAGCTTTGAGCTTTGCAAGGTTAAGAGCATCTATGGGTGGCTCTCTGCCTTTCTGGAGATCTGATGAAGCAGTGGTTCTGCTACTCAGCAGGAGTGCTGCACTGTCTACCTCCACCGATGCTCAAATTGTATTTTTGTAAATAAACATTATAAAAACATTGTAAATCTCCAGTGATCTGTCCTGCTAAAGAGATCAAAGCAGGGTAAATGCTGCCCCTGAAACTTGTCAACACTGAGGTAAGTGGGGAACATGTAACAATATATGACAACACTATATTAACCATGGATCGTGTAAGTAGGTTTCAAGTTATACAAAGCAATAAATGAAGACGCCATCATTATGCAAATATATATTCCATAGCATTTTGGTG
This sequence comes from Podarcis erhardii, assembly GCF_964252035.2. NCBI lineage: Eukaryota > Metazoa > Chordata > Lepidosauria > Squamata > Lacertidae > Podarcis > Podarcis erhardii. The sequence continues at coordinate 91,798,010 of NC_138498.1, read as the reverse complement.
TAACAAAAAGATTCCACTGCAGGTAGGAAATATTTCAAAAAGTGGGCATGTCTATAAATGTTATTATCTTCTTTCTGACTATCAGTGATGGAACCACATTATCTATGGTTTAGGGCCAGGAATGAGTGGGGGAAAGACAGAGATTGCCATCCACCAGTAGACTTGATTGATGATTTGCAGCATATCAGCAAGAGTTTCTGACTCTTAATTATTTAACAACAGCAACAACATTGTTACCCTGATCTTGTTGGATCCCTGATCTGTCATCCTTCTGTATGGGTATAGTTTGTAACTGGATCCATCAGCAACACCCAGAGCCATTATTTTGCATAGGATCTGGTGGGTCAGTGTGAAGCTTCCTGTAAATAGCAAACTAGATCCTGCAAACCTGGACTCTGCTGCTTGAGTATTCAGAAAAATCACAGCACAACTGTAGATCAGGCATTGGTTACATTGCAGAAAGCAAAGAGTAGGAATAAATGGATAGCTCTCCCAATGTAGAGATGTAGAAGGTGTGGTCTGCCAAGGATCAGTATTGTGACTTATACTTTTGATCAAGAGTTAGGGGTGAGCAGTGAGGCGGCCAAATTTGCTGATACTAAAGTTTTCAGGGTTGTTAAAAACATAAAGAGAGTGTGAATGGGAGGTAAAATGGCAAATGCAATTCAATGTAAACAAGTGTAAAGTGATGGATGTAGGGGCAAATAAAATCTTAATTTTTGCATATATACTCATGGGGTGTGAACTGGCAGTGAGTGATCAGGAAAGAGACTCTGGGGTGGATGTAAATAGCTTGCTGAAGATGTTGACTCAGTGTGCGGAAGCCGTGAGAAAGGCAAATTCCATGCTAGGGATCATTAGGAAAGCAATGGGAAATAAAACTTGGTATCATAATGCCATTATACAAATATACAGGGCGGTTAAATGTGGAAAACTGTGTACAGTTCTGGCCACCTTACCTCAAAAAGGATAAAATTATCCATGGCACTAGAACATGGACAGCCAGTGAAGCTGAAGATTGGAAGATTCAGGCTAGATAAAAGAAAGTACTTCTTCATGCAACTTCATGATACTATGCAACTTGCTCACACAAGAGGCAGTAATGGCCACCCACCTAGATGGCTTTGGAAGACGACTAAACAAATTCATGGAGAAGGCTATCAACAGCTACTAGCCATGATGGCTGTGCTCTGCCTTCACAGCTGGAGGTAGCAATGCAAATACCAGTTGCTGGAGACCACAGAAGGGGAGAGTGCTTTTGTGCTTGAATCCTGCTTGAGGGTTCCCTACAGGTATCTGGTTGACCACTGTGAGAACAGAATGCTGGACTAGATGAACCACTGGCCTGATCCAAGAGGCTGTTTTTTATGTTCTCATGTTTAATATAATATAATATAATATAATATAATATAATATAATATAATATAATAATAATCTTTCACTGCTATGCTGGCCTCCGATTTGAATGGGTTGATGTTCTTAATTGCTGCTCATATGTGTTATCAATTTCTCCTGCTCAGACTAAATATGTATTTCGAACCAGAAGTAGTGGGAAGAAGAAATGTGAGTGGCCAAGGTATTATATCTGGGTTGTAGCCATTCTCTACATTTTTAAACAGGATGACTGATAGCCAATTTTCTCCATTTTTAGTGCCTCTGTATTAAATAGCAGTCTACAAGCTTTCCCAGGATGCTCTGCTCTGAAATAGATTCTTTAACGTCAAAGAAGCTATTGAGTCATTTATCCAGGGGCAAACTGTATGCATTTCCATAGGTGTTCCAGACCCATAAAGACATGCCTCAGTAAACACTACCCACATATTCCCTGAAGGATTCATTATTTTCTCCATGAATCACACACGTTCAGCAACCTGCCTCAGCCATTTAAATATTTACATGAAGGGGAAACAACAGGGAGAAATAGGTTTTCGGTAAATATGGATCCTGAGCAGATCCATCATTTCTGAAAGTGTAAACTGATTTCCATTATCCAATTTCCTACTGCAGTGGTGGATACAGTGAGACGAAAGAGATGATGTTATCCTTTGCCCTGCACCCTAATGCACAATAATAATCCTACCATTAAACCACAAACTAACACAACTTTTTTCAGTGTTGTTGATTTGTGTTTTAACAATTAGATCCTTGTTGTTTTTGTAGTTGTTTTGAGTGACCCTGCTGTGGAAGGGAGAAGCGGGGTGCAATTTTATTTTATTTTAAATCCTTATATACTTTGGTCATCTGAAAACAGTATAGCACTAACCACTAGTCCCACTCCTCAGCTCTTTTTTCCCCCTGACCCATCCCAGCAGCAGAAAAATGGGCGGCAGGCAGAACGGATTCAACACTAGGGTAGGTGAAGAAGTTTAAACCTCTCCCCCTACTCCTGTGCCCTGATGGGGATGGAAGTTTTCCCCTTTCTGGTCATCAGATGAGGAAGTGGGCAGCAGCTCCACTCTTGAACTGATCTGAAAAGATCAGCTGAGGAGAGGGGAGCATGCGCCATGTGTGTATCAAGTATATGTGAGATTTTGGGGTGGTCACACCTACTTCTGACCACGCCTATTGTTGTGTGTGATGCACACAGTTGATAAAGGGTGAAAGCAACCCTTGTGTTTAAAAAAGGGCGGTAGTTACCAAAGAATTCTGGGAATTCTCAGCATGCTAATAATTTTATTGGCCTCTCACAGAGCCATACCCTCCAGCTTCATCAGATCATGGTTAGATCTGATGGTGGTCAGATCATAGTTAACAACAGGAAACAAGATGGTGCCACCCGGGTGTCTGTGTGTGCAAATGTCTGAAATGTCTGTGTGTGCAAATGTCTGAAATCTTCACATGCACACAATTCTACATGATCCAGAACCCTTCCTAATTCTGGATATGTGGAGTGGACTGAAATCACAGGTGTGTTTGCTTTAGAGAGCATGAGACGTGAAGGGTTGCTACCAGGAAGGAGTACTAAGAGACAATTGCTCATCCCCATGGCTTTTGAGCCCAAGCTTTTCCACATCTCTATGAAGCTGTTGGTAGCTGCCATCCAGGAATTTGGAGCGCAGTGTCATCAGTATGCTGACAAGATACAGCTCTGTCCCTCCACCCTGGGAGAAAGGGAAGGATGCAAATTTAACATTTTTTTTTTTTAAAAAGGAAACTATTGATGTCTCCAATATCAGAAGCCAAGCTTAGGTACTTTTTAACTTTCAATAAAGATGTCTGGGGGGAGGGGCAGGGAGGAAACTCCAGCAAAAAATGTTTTCAGCAAGCACGCCCATGGAAAGAAGGCTCAGCAGTCATAACAGAGCATCTTCCCAATTCCTGGTTGTTGTTTTTAATTTCCAGTAAAACCTATTTTGTGTGGGGAGGGTCCCATTGACCCTCAACTGATATGTTATCGGTATGCACAATACCAAAAGAAAAGAATCATTTGCATTTAGAAAGGATTTCATGTTACACTAAGCAAAAAATGCAGATAGAAATACAGTATACTTTATATGTAAATATTTGGGAGGGGAATAAACCAGCAACTCTGCAGCAGCTTTTTGTAAAAGTTAAACTATATCTACTGACATACAAAAAATGCTGTTCATTATGGCAAAATAAATGTGAAGCATTTACCAAAATGTATCCATTCAAAAAGTTGAGATGCTGAGGGTTTGTAGTTTTGTTTTTTCATTCTTTCCTATGTGTAAATGAGAAGCATGAGAAGACACACATTGTGATAAGATTTAAGTGATGTGGCTTCCTATCATGTGCCAGGCCAGATAATCATGTGACTGCTTTGAGTCCCAGATACAAAATATTTGGGCCGATACTGAATTGCTCAGAAGCAGAGTGCCTCCTTTTCTGGCATTGCATTTGGGCAGATCTAATGGTAGCTGCCCTAATCGAGTGTGAACAGTCTCTAGGGTGCTGGAGACAAGACCTTACTCACTGTGTCTGGTACCCTCTATCCTTTGGTTGCCACTGCCACATTTGTCCTGGATGGAACATTTCCTGGTGATGTTGGATCTGATGGTAAGCACTCCTCTCCTGTATGGGCAGGGGACCAATTTCTGTCATCCTCCTCCTAGAAACTTAGGAGAAATTAAAAGATTCCTGAATGCGCCAAGAGATTTTCTGGTTGACATACATGACACTCTGGTCAAGGCTCAGTAAGAAATGGCAAGATGGAAATGGGCCATCAAGATGACTGAGAACCTTCTCCAAGGCTGTTCATCCTGGTGAAGCAGGTTGAATGAAGCAGGCTGGATGATGGGCAGAGTGCAAGTGGAACAAATCTTGTACGAAGCCAATTGAACATATTAGAGCACATAGTTGTGCCTATCATTTGGTAACCATGGTGGCAAATGGAAATTACTTTTCTCTCATCCACAGTAAGCTACCCAGCAGAGCTTTTTAGAGGTTAAGGAAACTCTTGATCAGTTTGTAACATCTGAACCACTGTGACATATTTGCTAGGCATTTTGAGGAGGAAACCAGTCACCCCATTCTGCCCTTTGGTAACTAGTTTTGGAGAAGGTTACAGAGAACCATCTGGCCCTGTTTGTTGTTGCTTTGTCATTTAGTTGTGTCCGACTCGTCATGACCCCATGGACCAGAGCATGTCAGTTTGTTTTATTGGTGAGATATTCATTCAAAATTTGTTGTTGTTTAGTCGTTTAGTCGCGTCTGGATCTTTGTGACCCCATAGACCAGAGCACGCCAGGCACTCCTGTCTTCCACTCCCTCCCGCAGCTTGGTCAGATTCATGCTGGTAGCTTCGAGAACACTGTCCAACCATCTCGTCCTCTTTCGTCTCCTTCTCCGTGTGCCCTCAATCTTTCCCAACTTCAGGGTCTTTTCCAGGGAATCTTCTCTTCTCAGGAGAAGATTCTCTTCTCAGGAGAAGATTCTCAGTATTGGAGCCTCAGCTTCAGGATCTATCCTTCCAGTGAGCACTCAGGGCTGATTTCCTTAAGAATGGATAGGTTTGATCTTCTTGCAGTCCATGGGACTCTGAAGAGTCTCCTGCAGCACCATAATTCAAAAGCATAAATTCTTCAGCGATCAGCCTTCTTTATGGTCCAGCTCTCACTTCCATACATCACTACTGGGAAAATCATAGCTTTAACTATAAGGACCTTTGTCGGCAAGGTGATGTCTCTGCTTTTTAAGATGCTGTCTAGTTTTGTCATTGATTTTCTTCCAAGAAGTAAGCGTCTTTTAATTTTGTGACTACTGTCACCATCTGCAGTGATCATGGAACCCAAGAAAGTAAAATCTCTCACCGCCTCCATTTCTTCCCCTTCTATTTGCCAGGAGGTGATGGGACCAGTGGCCCTGTTATTTGGGATCAATTTCAGCTACTGCAGCCTGATATTATGGACAAGACAAATGAAGAAGTGAGACCAAGCTCCCCTGCCCCATGTGGTTTCTTAGCAATAGCTGTACAGGGTCATTGGGGTGGGTCCAATGAGTGGTTAATGCCTCGTTATGAGAGGGAATGATCCCCCCCAACTTGAAATAGGTGGTGATGCTTCCTCCTTAAGGAGCTCTTTTTGAGTTTGGAGATTTTGAATAATTGCCACCCAAGACCTTGAAGAGGTACACTTCAGATACACTTGGATGAAGCAGACTGTCTTGACTCATATCAAACTGAATTCAGACCTTGATTTGGTTCTGAGATTATGTTGGTTCCTCTGCCTGATGAGCTGCTTCAGGAGATGGTGGGGAAACAGAGTGGAATCCTTGATATCTTAGTGACTTTTGATACTATAAAAACACTCTGTGGGTTGGGAGCTGAGGCCATAGTAGAGCACATCTTAGTTCTGCTCCTACTTCCAGGGCTGTTTCCATGGAGTATCTTCTGCTGAGCCCCATGGCAAGTAAAGCTGTGAAGTCCTGCATGACAAACTACATAATTGCTTCAGATTATCCTATGCATGAGCCTGTCATGATATAATAATGAATTATGATGCCTAGGCTTCTACTTAGTTGTGTGTTCTTTTCAATTCACTGTAAGCTACGAAAGTTATTGGAGAAAATGTTGGTGAAATAGAACGCAAAAGGTTTAACCACAAGTTTTAAAGAACAAGTGTTCCAAAGTACCTTCAAATGGATACAGCTTTTTTTAGCAACAAAAATTATACACTGTCACCTTCAGGCCTGGGGCACTGCCCTTGGCTCTGGCACAAGGGAATCCCACAGTCCCAGCAATGACTGTAAAACATCGTTTGAAAAAAGTGCAAACAATGAGGTGACAAGTGTGACCCATGTCTTGTTGAAAAGATACCAGAATCTTGGTTTGTGTGCTCAGTGGATTGATACCCTCTTCTGATCTGAGAAGATGTGGGTGAAAAAGGGAGCCATGTCTACTGTAGTTTTCATGAACTCTAACCTTGTAGTTTTCAAAGACAGCTGGAAATGGCAGAAGCACTGTCCTGTTCTAAATGGCCTACATTTCTTCCAAAAAAAGTGTAACTTAGATACAAAGAGGCCTCTTCCTCTTAAAATTCTGTACTATATTCCGATTCCTTGCAATAAAAATATTGCTGAACATCATTGTTTTATTCTGCTGTATACATGTATACGTGTATTCTCCTGTATACATGATGTAATGTTCTCTGTTTAAATGGTGAGCAGATCAGAGGATTTGAACAATTAATTCATTATAGAACTCTGTACAACAGGCCTTCTCCCCTTGAGCTACTTTCTCCTGCTTCTAGTCTTGCCTCCTGCTTGGGCCAACCTCCTGCACTAGATATGGGGGGTGGGGGGTGTCCTTCAATATATAGTCACATTTTTCCTCACCCATAGGGAATCAAAAGCTGCCTTACCCCAGGACAGACTGCAGTAACAGCAGAAAGAATATTATTGGCCCAAAAATGGAAGCAAGAAGAACTACCAACATTAGAAGAATGGAGGATGAAATTGATGGACTACGCAGAATTGGACAAACTAACAGGAAGGATCCGAGACCAGTGGGACCAGAGGTTTTCAGAAGACTGGACTAAATTTACTGAGTATCTGAAAAGTATTGTGATGATCAGATTACGTTTGTAGGACTACAAAAAGTTCTGTGAGGAGTAATTTAAGAAATATTGTAAAAATGGAAAGGGAGAAATGATTTGGTAGAAAAGGTAAAGGCAATATTAAGTTAAGAATTGCAGGGGAAATAATCAAGATGGAAGGCTATCAGAGATGCTGAGGGAAGACCAAACAAGGACACATGTATAATAATTTGTGTGGTATGTCTTAAAAAATTTTGTATGCTAAAAATAATAAAAAATATTAAAAAAATATATACCAGCGATTGTCGCTGGGATTTCTTGCCAAAAGAAAGAGGACAGACTGTTTTGTCTCTCCAGCACAGTACGGTCATCTGACAGCATTTCTCCCCAATCTCAGACAGAGTTCTCTCACATCACAGAACTTGTTCAATTTCAGATGCCTTGACTGACTGACATGTAAAGTGCATGCCTTAGCCCTGTGCTGTGGTCTCTCATCAAAATATACACGTGTCCATGTCTCCTACTCTGTACAGAAGTAACAAAACACTGGCGTCTTTCCACAAAACTAAAACAAACAAAAAAAGTTGTCTATTTGACTTGACATTGTGTTCAACGCGGCTGCTGATGCTTGGAGCCAGTTCACTTACAACAGTTTCTTGCCTTTGTTGAAAATGTTTAATGATTATACCACATTCGGTGCTTTACCAAATACAGCACAGTATAACCATTCATACATTCTCTCTCCCAGAATCAGAGAACTGAAGAGATGCAAAGGAACCCCAAGGGTCATTCCTGCAATGCAGGAATCACAGATCTTCACACTCAATGGGAGGTGGTCTGGAATGCCACTCCACTGATAAAATCACATTAAGTAGGTGGCTAGGAATAATAAAAATGTTTCACAAGTTTCCTGCTCCCTGGGATGCTATCATTGCAACGTTCTAAATGCCAGGCAAGGGAGGAACTGAACAGATGTTTCCAGAGAGATTTTGCTCAATGCCTTGCCTTGGCCACCAATAAGAAAGCTTCAGAGAAGAGAAGGAACAGCTGGGCAGGTTAAGGAGTTCAGTAGTCGGGTTCGGGAGAGGGGAAGTTTTCTGCATTCATCAAGCTCTCACTGACGTAATTGGGAGCACGACAGAGGCTTTGAAATTTGGAGCTGGATGGGGGGAAATGTATTATTTTCCAACTTTTTTGAAAAACAGCTTTCAGAAACAGTTCTGAATTGACCTGAGGGATGTTCAGCTATCACCAGTTACAGTGGCAATCTGGAAAAGCTACCACATAGAGGCTGCTTGCAGTTTTCATTACGCTATAAATATGTGCAGGCTTGTCCTTTTGCTGTATTTTCATCTACTCACATCCTCCAGTTTGAGAGTAAAGCCCTGACTTTTGTAGATATTTCCCTTCATGATCCCCCCCCCAACTCCATTTTTGCTTCATGCACAGAATGAACAGCAATTAGTGAAATAATTTGTGTGGTTCTATCAAAATGGCAAAACACATAAAGATATGGAAGGATTAAAGAGAAGGAATTAAAAATGAAATTAATAAATACATTTGATGACTGCATGCATGGGTACCCAAAATACTGTAGATAGAAGCACAAAATGCCACTTAATTATGTAAAAGAAGTAATTAATTTCACAAAAGGAATTCTAGCTCAGCCCAAACACTTATCAAGCAGAGCGTTCTGAAAGTCTGACTTGAAAGCAGTTCGGTGCACCAAGTTCTCAGCAAGTTCTATTTGAATTTGAAGTATTTGTATTTGAAAATGGGCACCTGAAATTGGGAGTAATGGAAGGAAGAGGAATTCTTAAAATAATTAATGGGAGATCAGGCTTACTAGTCCCAGTGAAGTCAGATAGTGGCTGGGCAGCGAGCTATTTTTCGCTTTCCAAAATTTGACAACAAAGAACCACCATCCCTGTTTCTAGATGGCCCAGGGCATTTTGGAAGAAAATAGTGCCCTCCCCAGATATTCTCAAACACCGCTGTGTCCTCAGCATTCTGGGGGTGGGAGAGCATGGCCACTGTGCAAGGTCTTCCTCCTCTTTGTTGTTAAAATAACTTTAAAAAGAGGGAGAAAGTGGATGTCACATTGCCCATCACTAATGGCAGAGCCCTGACCTGGATACGGACTCTTCCAGAAATTGACCCTGTTTTCCGTAGTGATGTCACAAGCAGTGTCCAGTCATGACAGTGCAGAATAGAAGTTAGAAGAACTGGGTTTAATCAGCATTCTGCAGTGTGAGAGAAGACATCTTTCCTCCTTCATGAACAATAGAGATTGAAAAATAACAAGGATTTCTTTACATTTGGGAACTATTAGGCACAGCCTGTCATGTGCTTTTTAAAGATGGATCAAACTGGAACCATTTTAATAAGTGGCTCCTCCAAGAACTTAAGGACAGTTTTGTTCTCCCTTCCCATCCTTTATTCTCTCATGAAGACTGTAAAAGTAGGTTAGTTATAGCAGATGACTGGTCCAATACTATCCTCTTAGATACTTGTGACAGACCTGGGTTGAACTGCAATAGCCTGCAGGGACATAGCTCCAAAAAGCAGAACCACTTGAGTATGTGAGGGACTGGACTTACCAGCAGTCCTATACAGCTTGGGACCAGGATTCCTAAAAGATTCTGTCAGCCTTTATATACAAAACCCATCTGCAGGAGAGGGCATCCTACATGTAGGCACCCCATCTCATCAGGAGGGCCATTCTGTATGGCATAGGAACTGGGCCTTTAGCATGGCATCACCGACCCTTTGGAATTCCTTCCTGGTCCATATCAGATATTGTCTATACTGTACTGTCTTTCTGATGCCTATTGAAGACCTTCCTTTTTCAGCAAGCCTTTCAGTGGGAATTTTTCTTCTAGTCTCTATCTATTTTGGATTTGTTGTAGATACAGTGGTACGTCAGGTTACAGATGCTTCAGGTTACAGACTCCGATAACCCAGAAATAGTACCTTGGGTTAAGAACTTTGGTTCAGGATGAGAACAGAAATCGTGCTGCGGCAGTGCAGCAGCAGCAGGAGGCCCCATTAGCTAAAGTGGTGCTTCAAGTTAAGAACGGTTTCAGGTTAAGAACGGACCTCTGGAACGAATTAAGTACGTAACCAGAGGTACCACTGTATAAAATATTTTAATTGTCTCTACAATTCTATGATTAAACTGTTAATATACAATTCTGTATTAAACTGTTTTAGGGGTTTTTTAAACACACACACATGTAATTTTATATACGTTTTCATTGCTGATGTTTTTCCTGTGAAATCACTTTGAGAGGTTTCATGGGAAGCAGGTTCGTGAAGGAATGAAATAAAGTGATAAATATTGGCTCACTTGCTCAGGCAATGCAGAGTCATCTCCCTCTCTCTTCCTGCCTGTGGCGAAAGAAACCCTTCATGTGTACCCTGTAAATATACATAGCTTGCCCTTTCCATAGACAAATGTACATAGCTTGACCTTTCCACAGAGAGCAAACACTGCAAATGGTATCACCACCACCTCTATAATGAAACAAAGCAAAAAAAACCCCCAAAGGAACTTGAACTTCTTGGAATCACCCGCAATCTCCCAAGCTGCTTGTAAACATACTGGTACTTACATAGGCTGTAATCATTTGCTCTTGGAACATGTCTTGCTGAAAGCAGGAAGAGCAAGATGAAGGAAATAATATCTGCTTTTGCCTAGATGTCTTGGAGTGCTGTGCAACCTTTGTGGTGCAAGTTTTAAGTTTGGTTAATAATGCACCTTGTCAACACCAACTTCTGCGCCTTCATTACCAACCCAGCAGCTATTGGCAGAATTGTATGGTGCTGGGAGAAACCCAGTAAATATATATGTACCAAGTGAGTGACACGAATGAAGAGATTGTGCCAAAAAACAAATGACTGGACATCCTTCATCAGAACAGTTCCAGGGTCATTCAAAATATTTGGATAATCAGATGAGCAGGTAGTATCTGTACGAGTGAGTTACAATGTCCCAGGTGACACAGGAGACCTACAGTAAAACGCGGGGTTTAGATAATGGAGGTCTTCTGCCATAGTGCATTTTCTCACTTCATTAAGACAGTAAACCCATGAGGAGCCATGAAGGCGAAAAGGCAGCAGCAGCCAAGTGCCAGCCAGCTTAATCGCACAGGCAGAGCCGGCTGCCGAACTACCTGAGCTGCTAAGCAGACAGATGCTGCTGTTACTGGAAAATATCTTAGTTTATGGTTTGGCATTAGAGTTTCTGCTAGAGCATCTGTGATATAATTGACTCAGGTTGTTACATTAAAAAACTTTCTATAGCTGGAAAATAAACACATAAAAACAAATCTAGAATAGAGATTTGCGTAGAAAGTGCAACTACTAAACACTTTGGCATTGCACACATGATGTGAATTAGGAGACCATTGTATGCACTTTCAAGGTTGGATGGCTGCTGCCCAAAGATGTCTTCCATGTTGGCTCACTTGCACATGAAGGTCTGATCTGGAATTGTGCCAATGACAACATCCTTCTTATGCCCGCACTTGGATAATCCAGCTTCAACATTGCTAAAGCCAACATTGGCCAGATCTGACAACCTTGGATTGTATCCACCACAAGTCATACTCAAAGTAGACCCACTGGCATTAACACACGTAGGTAGCTTAGGGCCAATAATTTCAATGGATCTACTCTGCTTTGTGGGACATCTTCAGAAGAACAAAAGGCTATGGAGTAAAGCATACAGAAATCCACAGTGGAATCCCTAAGACAGCTGGATGGCGCTTTGTACGCCTACTTCTGGCAACTCCTGCAGCCCACCTGGTGCCAAATGTATTGCTCTGGTTTCCTCTGGACGACAGCAGTGAGGCCAAGAAGGGGGTCTTGTTGTCTGGGCAGTGCAGGACCTCCAAACACACTGCCCAGCCCTGTGCCCTGGAGAGATCACTTTGGTGCTGCTAATGCAGCAAAAACACTGGGAGGTAGCAGTTACTGGTCTCTGCTGCCACAGTAGGCCCTGTGATTCTCCAGCAGTTTGACTTCATCCCCAGAGGCACACCCTATTGTCTCTCAAGACATACAGATGCCAACAGAACAGAGTTAAATGCAAAGCTAGAGTTCTGAGTTCTAGCTATGAATGCAGAACTGAATCCCTGTAATTTCATTGGGCCTTAGGCAATGGGGTACTCACTAAAACAATTACTTTTTTCAGCTCTGGAATCTCTGTAACATGTCCTGTGAGGTTTGATGGTCAGAAATTCCCCCCCAGGTACCAGTGGAGCTGGCTGGCTGGTCATGATGTCATCAGTGCAACTGCACATGATCAATGAAGTCACTGAGACAGACAACAAAGGATCAAACCACATCCTATTATACCACATTGGTAGTGTCTGAAATAGGCCTAAGGCCCAGTGGAATCAGTAGGATTTAGTTCCATAGTAGAGTTGCATCTCAAAACCCAGAAAGCACAAAGGATCCCTGTTGTTGGCTCTGGCAAACGCTAGCAAAGTTGAAACTGGAATGTATGAAAATGTATGCGATGATCGCACCTAGTGGCCATTTTTTTTATTAACTTATTTCATTTCACAACATTTATATACAGCTTGATTGCAATAAAACCTATAAGCAGTTTGCAAGAAAACTATCAAGAGCGCCATAGGATCATATATAGACATATGAGGGGGACCTTTTCTCCCTTCTCTTCCCACACCTTTCAACATTTCTCTGATGAAAATAGGGGTGTCCCATTCCATAATGAGAATTTTACTATTTATACCTGACGCATCTTACCGGGTTGCCCCAGCCACTCCGGACAGCTTCCAGCACATATAAAAACATAATACAACATTAAACATTAGAAAAACTTCCCTATACATTATTGCCTTAAGATGGCTTGGGGGGGTCAGATAACTCCAAACCCTCAACATTTCTCCAATGAAAATAGGGACATCCTAAGGAAAAGTGGGACATCAAATCAGAAACTGGGACGGCTTCTCTAAATCAGGGACGTCCCTGGAAAATAGGGACACTTGGAGGGTCTGTCTTCCTCTTCCATATTACATGTGCTTATTAAGGTACACAGAAGCAAGAGGAAGAAAGAAGGGTCAAGTTGTTTCACTCAGTATGTGTCTGAATGATTACACTGGGCAACAATTTTTTACTTTTTGAATGTTGTCTAGATTTCTACAACTGATTTAGGGTATTTTTGCACTGCTGAATCAGGAAATGGCATCCATTTCTCTCCATCAGGTCAGGTTTTCGTGCTAAGTTGATTTGAAAAAATAATCAGATCTTGTGACAAAATCAATTACATTTTTGTGGCATTATCAGCTGATTTTTGTCAACACATATCATCCTAAATATGTTTTTAAGAGAAAAAAATGTTTTTCCAACAACATATATTGATTACCTGATAGAAACATCGAATACTGTAAACTGAATGGTGGGCATTGATAAAGGTAAGTACACGTAAATTGCATGTTACTTCACCATTTTTCAAACTTCAGGGCTTGAACTTCCGTTTCTTGGAACTCCTGGGATGCTCAGCAGCAGGGAGGTCTCTCTTCAGAGTCCTACAGTAGTCAGCCATCATGACTGCATCCCAGCGACCCTGATACCTGGTCTCCATCTCTTTCATGTCCTGATGGAATCTCTCCCCCTGCTCGTCACTCATTGAACCCAGGTTCTCAGGAAACCAGTCCATATGCATAGGCGCCGACTCCATGGGGCTTGAGGGGGCCCGAGCCCCCTCAAAAATTCGTTTGGGGGGGCTCCGCCCCCCCAATAATCTCCGGCGCCCCTCCAGCAGAGCGCCATCGCCGCCCCTCCCCCAGCCCAAAATGCACAGGGAGGGGCGGGCTGCATGCCTCCTGCCCTCCCTCCCGAGCAAAAGCTCCACCCAATTTCCTTTGGAGCTGATTAATAGGCGCAGCACGCTCTCCCCTATTCGCTCACAAGGAGGCGGCGCCACTTTATTTGCATATTCATGAGCTTATTTATTATTCATGAGCTTTCCCGGGCCCCCCCAATATTTTTTATAAGTCCGCGTCCCTGTCCATATGTGAAAATAGGTAGTGCATCTTGATGCTCATGTTGCAGCCCAGGTTTCTGAAAGCAGTCAGCATGTTGTTGACAAGTTCTGCATAGTTTCTGGCCTTATTGTTGCCAAAAAAGTTCTTCACTACCAGAACAAATGCCTTCCACGCTTCCAGTTCCACTTCGTTCAATGAGTTTCCGAACTCTGGATCTCTGATGAGCTGGTGGATCTGAGGACCGGCAAAGATGCCAGCTTTCAACTTCTCCATGGTCAATCCTGGAAAAGCCTGGCACAAGTAAGTGAAGCAGTCACCATCCTTGTCCAGAGCCTTGGTGAACTGCTTGATTAAGCCGAGCTTGATGTGCAGCGGTGGGAAGAGTATTCTGTCTCTGTCCACCAAAGGGTCGTTGATGACGTTCCTTTTTTTTTTTTGCAAGGCACCAATTCCTCCCACACAGGCCAGTCCTTCTTCGTGTAATGCTGAGCACGGTCCCTACTATCCCACATGCACAGAAAACATTGGTACTTGGTGAAGCCAGACCGTTGTCCCAACAAAAAGTTCACCATCTTCAGGTCAACACAAATAAACCACTTATGCTGATCATAACCAATTTTCTCCAGCACATATTTCACCCCTTCATAGTTCTCCTTCAGTGTACTCAAGTGAGCCAGGGGTTTTGATCCCCCAACTTTATGCTTTGCCGCACCAATTTATGGAAGATTTTGAGGTTTTATGGCTTCAAACTGATCACTTTTCGACATAATCACCCAGAACTATCGAACCTAAATACTTCTTCTCATTAAAATAATCATTTCCAATCAAAACAATTATTCGACATGGCATTTTACCCCCACCAACTTCTTCTAAAATGCTCCACACAAGCGTACATGTGAATAAAAATGTAAAAAAAGACATGTGGCCATAACTCAAAAACTTGAACTGACTGAGCAAAACCAATGTGATTTTTTGATTCAGCACATCAGATTCGTCCTAAATCAGCTGAAAAAACGCAGACAACAAATTTGTTGTTGACCAGTGTTATGGGTAGACCAGGAAGCTTTAAAGCAAATGTAAGTCTATGTTCAGCTCTTAAAAAGCATGTTGGACAGGAATGCCAACAAATTTATGTGTGCTGAACTGTCTTTCTCTATCTGCAGAGATACAGTTACGAGATAAGAGGCAGAGATTGCTACTATCGGAAATGTACCTAGATGATCTTTATTTCCTTTTAATAAAATGAAAAGCTTATGCTGCTTGCCCCCTAGTATGAGAAAGAGACTTTTGTTGCTTTTTTGACCCCAGAGTATACAGAGACTAAATATATGGTGCCATGTTTTTTACTGGAGCAAATCTTCTTGGCTAAGATTATGCAGAGCTCTTCATCAGACAAAATGAGGTTGTTGCTAATATGTGGTATAGAATCTGGTTTCAAATGAGTTTATTAAATAACTTCATATATACAGGCTTAGGATTGGGCACTATAAATTCTGTTGAACAGAAATAGATATGTTTAAGATTACTGTTTTCATTTTATTTATGTAACTTGCTTTTAATATTTCTTTTTTATTGGTATTTTAAATGAATATTTTCGGCTCCCTTGTAAACCCTCTTAGAGGAATTCTGTTCCAGTAAGCGTTGTATAAAATTTATTAAATATATCAAAAATATATCAAAAACAAAATATTTGCTTTTGTTAACAAAATTGTTCTCGCCATAACTGAGAACGTTGTTTCCACTATACCTGTTGAATCAGTGTGCTTATACTAAACATCTAGGAACATGCCTCAATCTGTTCTAATTCACACTTTCACCTGGCATTCCATTCTGCTGGAATTAGTTTACTTTGCAAAAGTCTTTGTTCTGTTTTGCCGTACAATGATGTGGGAACATCCATATTTTAAACATATCTTTTCCCTAGCACACAACAGACAAACATGTCTCAGTCATCAGCAATACAGTCCATACCTCATGTTGCGTCCGCTTCAGGTTGCGTTTTTTTGGATTGCGGACTGCCAAAACCCGGAAGTACCAGAACGGGTTACTTCTGGGTTCTGGCAGTCGCACATGCGCAGAAACGCTAAAACGTACTTTGCGCATGCGAAAACGCTGAATCACAACCCGTGCATGCACAGACGCGGGTTGCAAACGTGCATCCCGCACGGATCACGTTCGCAACCTGAGCATCCAACTGTACTTGCATATAATTTACCTTCCCTGTGTGTTCCCTTCCAAAGTTAATGAATTTCCATAGGAGAGATCGTTAATCTCCCCATTTAACTCCTTGTTGAATCCCTTCTGTGCCACACTTCCTGCAAATGCTAGTTACTTTTTTTGAGGGGGGGGGAATCTAGCACATTCAATGCATGCACACCTTTGGGCTGCAATCATAATCCCTACTGCTGCATTTGCAGCTCAGGTTCTCACAGCAGCTGTAGAGGAAGGTGGAAGGCAGGACAATCGGCCTTTATTGGGCCTAATGCCATCACTCAACAGGATGAAGGCCAGCTTGAGGTCCAGTGAATCTCAAACTGGCTCAGCCCCACCCTTGGAATGTCCCATTTTGGAGGCCTTCCATCAGAGGGCATCCCACCTGCTTGCAAATTCCACAGGTGAACAGGGAGGTTGATTGGGTCTAAGTTGTGACTTAACATTTTATCTACTACATTGCACTGACTACATCCAAGCTTGTGATCGGGGGGGGGGGGGGAGAGAGAGAGAGATTTGAGATATTCTGAATATGAGACTCTCATATTGCTTAGTATTACTTCCCATTGTAACAAACCATGTTCTCTCTTTTGGAATTGATTGTCTCATTTCTCTTGCTATGCATGGCCTTTGCAAGATACAGATGGTTCACCTGAACAGGTCAAACAGGAAAAGAAAATTAGGTGTAAAGCACTGAATTCAAATGAAAAGGATTCACAGAAGTGTACCGGCTGGATTCTAATTCATCATACCGATCATACATAAAAACTGCCGTGAGCATAAGGCTAGGAAGAGAAACTTTTCCCCTGAGAGTTTTAGGAAGGAAGAGTTCTCTGAATGTTGTGTACATTCAACATGAAAAGTGTTCAAATCAACATTTGTTTTGGAGCAACACTGCAGATAAACATATTTGGACAATGTATAAACAGAGAAAATATATGAAAGGGAACTGTATAACTGTGCTTTTTGAATCAGAATGAGAGACCAATGGAATGATTCATTTGTTGGTAGCTCTTAATTTGCCAGTATTGCTTTGAGCTCTCAACGAGCATTTTGCATGAAGTAAACTGGAGGACAATGGTGGCATTACTTTATGACACACCGCAGGTTATTCCAAAGGCCTGACTTTCAATCTCCATTGATACAAAATTGGCTGTATCAATCCAGTATTGGGCCCAAATGTACCCCAATGAAGTCATGAAAATAAACTATCTAGTGGGAGTGATTATGGAGAACATAATCTGCAAGTAATACCATATTTTTTGCTCTATAGGACGCACTGGCCCATAGGACGCACCGGACCATAGGAGGGGGAGAACGGGGGGGGGGGGAATTCTTGTTCTCCCCCTCTAAAACAAGGTGCGTTCTGTATGTTCAAGGTGCGTTCACCCTAAACCTCTGGAGGCTTTGGGTTCCTTTCGACCTGCTCTTTGGGGCTGGCGGGGGGAAGTGCTGCATCCCCCACCACCAGCCCCAAAGACCAGGTCGGGGAGCAGCGGGAAGGCGGTGCTCTGCCTTCCCGCTGCCCCCTGAGCTTGTGGGGCTGGCGGTGGGGGGAAGCGCTGCAGCCTTCCCCCCACCTTCGTAGCCTCTGCAGGGCAGCGGGGTGGAAGCACCCCGCTGCCCTGCGGAGGCTTTGCGCAGCCGTCCGCAAGCTAAAACAGTGAGACGGAGCACTGTGCAGCGCTCCGTCTCCCTGTTCTGGCTTTGGGCTTAGCCGCGCAGCCTGCATGCGCTCTATAGGACGCACACACATTTCCCCTTAATTTTTGGAGGGGGAAAAGTGCGTCCTATAGAGCGAAAAATACGGTAAATCATGTCTTTATAGAGACTTTTTCCACCAGTGAAACAATATTGTTGCAAATAATAGAGCGAACAATATCCCACAATGCAAAGTCCAAACAAACTACACAACACCTGGGGGGGGGGAGGTATCATTAACCGAGTTATAACCGATGCACATGTATAATGGTACAATAAGCATGAGTTGTGGATCACAAATCTCACAGATCTTGCAACAATAGCACTTGCCACTTGAGCAGTCTAAAACCAATTAACATTTCCAAACAGACAAAATGGTTACAAGAAGCGCATATGTTTCTGCAATTGTCTGGCATTATATCAACTTCAGACATTAAACCTTCCCTTTTCATGACATTTCAGATAAGCTATGTTTCTAAACTCAGACCAGGTTGAATCAACTTTAGACCTAGGGTTATTAGAAAGCAGTGTCCTTAGGGAAGTTCACACTGTCACGGGTTATACAACTTCCCAGCAATACAAATATTTCAGCAGGCAATGCCCACCATATTTGAGGGGGGGCTGGGCAGGAAATACCACTGCCCACCTTTTGGTCCCATTTAGCTCTTTCTTACTAAGAAATGAGCTCAGGCTTGGAATTCTGGTCCGAGAAAGATGCGCCCTTGTACACTGAAGAAAGGAGAATCACTGTGCTTCCTTTTGCTGGCATATAATTTACAAGTGTCAAATCTTCTTTAAAACAAAAAATGCTGTTAACACTTCCGGGCTTATGGGAATAAATCCACGGATGATTGTTGGTTTATTCATGTTCAATGTGCCAACCAGTGCTGGCTAATCCCCAGGCCAGTGGCACATTGTTGAAGAAGTTATGAGTTATTTTCCATCCAGAACCCAGTAAATGTATTAGCTTCTCAACCACTGATTGACCTAGATTTCAAGCTGCAGGAGTGCCTGCTTCCTTCATGTATATACGCCCATATGACAACTTTAGAACTGTGGCACAGACAGTTTTATGCCATACTTTATAGATTTGGGTGGCACATACTGTCTTCCTTTGAATGGCACTAATCACCAATCAATTGTAACTAGGTTTGATGCCAGTCTTGGGCCAGGTCAGGCACTGGTCAAGGTGCCCACAGCATCCTTACCCGACAGTGCACAAATCACTGTCTTTCCCACTGGGCACAGATGGCTATTTTAGATTTTTAAAAACTATAAAATCAAAGATCTGTTGACCGTAGCTTTACATGCATTACATTTAAATTATAGGCTGCTACCACGGATGGAAGCTGAGATTGGGTTCTAGTCTAAAGCAGTACTGCTGTATGCTCACCACTACTGGAGGGTGGTGAGTGGTACTGAAGCCACTGTCATGGCGGCGGTAGTAGAATATATATACTGTGTGTGTGTGTGTGTGTGTGTGTGTGTGTGTGTGTGTGTATGTATATTCATGGCAGCGGTAGTAGAATATATATACTGTGTGTGTGTGTGTGTGTGTGTGTGTGTGTGTGTGTGTATATATATATATATATATATATATATATATATATATATATATTGTGTGTGTGTGTGTGTGTGTGTGAATGAATGAATTGCAAAGGTGTAGGGAGGGTAAGGAGGGTAGGGGCCCATTGGTGAAGTGCAGCTATCTTCATATGATGCAAAGTATTGGAGGAAAAAAGTAGGAACCCCACACTGAAGGCTTCATGGGGCTGAAAAGCACATACCCTCTGGAAATGACCATCCAAGTAGGAATGGAGCCACTCCTTAACTCAGACAGCTGCTCCAGAAGGATACCATGGTCAATGCTATCAAAAGCTGCTGAGAGATCAGGGAAGAATGGACAAAGAAACATCCCCCCAGGTCTCTCCCGACAGAGGTCATCATGCCAAGGAATATCTGTGCCAAAACTGGGCATAAACCCCAATTGAAATGGATATAGAAAATCATTTTCCAGTTTTGAAGGAAACTCTCGACACCACATTTTGCAAAGCTCTTTCCATGAACAAAGAAAAGTGGTTCTAGGAAGCTCCTTGAGTTGCCATTAAATCTGGGCACCCACTGGAGTGAGTGTGATGGGTGCTTGCTAAGATTTGCTGACACAATTCTGGTCACAATGTCCTCAAAATGTTCCAGTTACAGATAGGTAACCGTGTTGGTCTGCCATAGTCAAAACGAAACAAATTCCTTCCAGTAGCACCTTAAACTTACTTAGTTGGTCTTTAAGGTGCTACTGGAAGGAATTTGTTTTGTTTTTCCTCAAAATGTGTTATGTAAAATGATCGTTATGTTGAAAAAGAGTGTTTTGATGGGTCACAATGAAGGTTGGAGTGATTTGACCATGGTTAAGGAGTCTGCAACAAATTTTTAAATGGTTGTAGGAAAACAAGGAGATTATCTTTTCTAATGGATTGCTAACTTCCCAACATAATTCAAAAACTTCAAGCAATCTGAAGCTGAGGCTGAGAGAAGTTTAAAATTCTACTGTCATTCAGGACCAAGACGGAAAGAAGCAGCACCCAATTTTGCTGGGGGTGGGTAGGCCACTGGTAATGGCAAATTCAGTTTGCCCCCCTGCTATGAACAAAAAGAACATATGAACAGTAGTGGATTGCATGATAGGGCGCCACTGCTCACATGACCTCTGTTTGGTCATACCACTGGTGAGACGGGTGAGGTAGCAGCAAACTTGGTGCAATGCAAATGCCTCAGCAGAGCTAATAGGGTGCCCCTGCCAGTGTGTTTTCACCATGCCAACCTCCTCGCCACTTCTCTGCTTTCCCTGTACCTCCTGATATGCAGGAGCAACATGACTGACCAGAGGTCAGGGGAGAAGGGGAGCTACAGGAGGAAAATGGTTTGGGGCATAAATACAAGCAGGGGCTGGAGTGGACCAGCAGAAAAGAAGGAAAGGGATTGGTTCATCATCATCATCATCATAATTTATTATTTATACCCCGCCCATCTGGCTGGGTTTCACCAGCCATTCTGGGTGGCTCCCAACAGAATAATAAAAACACAATAAAACACCAACCATTAAAAACTTCCCTAAACAGGGCTGCCTTCAGATGTCTTCTAAAAGTGAGATAGTTGTTTATTTCCCTTACATCTGATGGGAAGGTGTTCCACAGGGCAGGTGCCACTACCGAGAAGGCCCTCTGCCTGGTTCTCTGTGACCACACATGCAGTGCTTAAAATTGACTGTACCACTTCAGGTTGCCCATTGGGAGGTACAGTGGTACCTCGGGTTAAGTACTTAATTCGTTCCGGAGGTCCATTCTTAACCTGAAACTCTTCTTAAGCTGAAGCACCCGATTAGCTAATGGGGCCTCCTGCTGCCACCGCGCCGTCAGAGCATGATTTCTGTTCTCATCCTGAAGCAAAGTTCTTAACCCAAGGTCCTATTTCTGGGTTAGCAGAGTCTGTAACCTGAAGCATATGTAACCTGAAGCGTATGTAACCCAAGGTACCACTGTAATTAAATTTTAAAAAGTTTGGTTCCCTGCAAAAAACAATACCTAAAAAGTAGAAAAGCAGATGTGGATTTTTTGGGAGGAGGGTTCTTGCAGGGGGAATCATTCAAAAAGTGTCATCCCCCCCCCCCCACTCTCTAAAGTAGTGCAATCCATTATTCACATTCTATTCCCTGTGGACACCCAAGTCCACTAGACCAGGTCAAGGGGTATGAAAGAACAGAGAAGTGGAATTTTACTTTTGAGAGGAAATAATGGAGGGGCATGTCAGGGCTAGGGGTGAGGGTTGTGATGTAAAAGCAGCAGAGGCCATTATTCTTATGGCTACTGCAAATGTTGGTATTCCATGTGGTGGTCAAACTGTAGATGTCTAGGAAACAAACAATTTTGATAACAGGCAGCATTTCATTTTTAAAGATATTGAAGTGTCAAATTATACGCTTTCTGGTTACGGATGATTCCCCTAACAAGAGCAGCCAATCTACATCTTCAGGACCTAATTAATATTCACGGAAAGCAATTAAAAGGAAAAGGAGACAATTGCATTTGTGCTGCTGCTTCTATACCAAAAGGCAAAACGAGCAGCATATTAAAACGGCAGCCGTATGCTGGCAAGCGTTGCTGATGCCCTACATGTTAGAGGCATCGAGACACACAGAGTATTGTAGTCGACAGATCTGAAGGTGACACATTTTCACAGATGGCGTTTCCACATACCTGCACCAGCAAAGGAAATCGGAGAGATCAAAGAGACTGCTGTGCATACAAGATGGACGGATGGGGGGGAAGAGATAAAAATAAATAAATCTGCCGATAACAAAAGCTATTGCTACAGAAAGATGGGGTAAGTGAAACTGATGAATAACTGCTATCTGGCAAGCACTGATAGCAGCTGCACACAGGAGTGAGGATGTCTGAAGAGAGTTTCTGAAAAGTCATTCTGGAGCTACAAAAAAATACAAAGAAAAGTCATAATAGACTTCCAGCAGTGTAGACAAAATGTTTACAGGAGGGGTAACTAAAAAGTGTGTTTCTGCAAGGGAAATGTGATTTTTTTTTTATTGACTGTATTTCTATATTGATTAAATTATTTAGAAAGAGATGGAATATCGCCGCCCCACTTCCGAAAATGCAGGAAACAATGCAGAAAACAAAAGAAAGCAGAAAGCAGAGGTGGTCACATTCACCCTCTGAGGGCAGGATCTCAAAGTGGGTGTGAAAAGTCCTGGAGTTTGCAAGGCTTCCTTCCCAGCTCCTCTACACATTTTGTTTGTTTGTTTGTTATTTATTTGACGGCATTTAAAATAGTGTTTCCCTGATTGATTGTAAATCACTGATAAACTGCTTAATACTTTTGCAATGTACTACTCTTGTTTTATGTGGAATTTCCTTCCTTCCAGCTTTTTAAGCAGGGGTTGGATGGTGATCTGTCATGGCTGCTTTAGCTGAGATTCCTGTAATGCAGGGCGTTGGACTAGATGACCCTCGGAGTCCCTCCCAACTCTACAATTCTGTGATTCTATAATTTTATGATTCTATGATGTAAGGCAGCTTCCTATAACAGGCCTAATGAGCTTTGGTTTTATTAAAACATTTACGTCCTGGCACTGACTTAAAAACTGCCTAGGGGACTACCTAGGGAAGGGAAGGGAAGGGACCAAAAAAATCACTAAAGTTGCAAGATCCAAGGCCAGTAATTTGTATAAAGACCTCCTCCCCTGCAAGAGAAAGCCAAGTGACTCCAAGCGATGTAATGACACTAGTACTGAGCAAAAATAATGGTTTGCTTAAATTATACAGTACTCTCATTCTGTTTTCAGGGCATTCTGTTTCTTTTTCTTCCAGTGCTGTTTGGTGAGTGCTGTTTTGGGAAGAGGGCGAAGTAATGTTTGCTCTTCTCCAAGCAGTTTGTCCAAGGCCTTGTTTCAGAATAGCACTGCTTACAAAGTGCCTGAGAGGGTTACAAAAGCACCGAGAAGGAGATGGGATTGAAGTGTTTGCCATCCACACTGCTTACCTGGATCCACAGAAAAAAAGTTAGTTTGAGCTCTGCGTCCATTTTGCCATACTACTTGGTTTATTTGTTTTATGATATCAGTCATGCTTGAACAACATAACAGAAGGGAAATAGCAAGCCTGGGGGAAAGCAGTTCATTAAAGGGCTGGCTTGTGCAGAGGGCAGGAGGAGTTGCCTCCCTCCAAGATTACTTCCTAGCCACAATAACAGACGTTCTGGGCCAGTTAGAATGTGGTCTGAAACCTAGAGAAGAATATTTTTCTAGGCCAAGGCAACGTCTCTAACCTTTCTTTCTGGCAAAGGGTAGAAGAAGCCATGGTGAGGTGTGGAAATTGGGACTAAAACACTGCCCCCTTGGTTCCATAAACTAAGCCCCAGTGCCCCTACTCTACCCTATTTAAAATTATTCAGAATACAATGGTACCTCGGGACGTGAACGGGATCTGTTTCTGAGCCCCATTCGCATCCTGAATGGAACGTAAGACGCGATGGTGCGTCTGCACATGCGCGGGTCGCATTTTGCCGCTTCCGCGCATGAGCATGATGTCATTTTTAGCGTCTGCGCATGCGCGAGCGGCGAAACCTGGAAGTAACGCGCTCCGTTACTTCCGGGTTGCCGCAGAGCGCAACTCGAACGCGCTCAACATGAAGCATATTCAACCCAAGGAATGACTGTAGCAGTTTACATGACCCACTAAGGAAGGTAACGAAACAATAACATTAAAAACAGAATCAACTGATTGCAGATTTATACAAAATGCAGTTATTTGGCTTAATTAATTCAACAACATTTATGAACCTGATCCACTGATACTAGCTTTTCAAAGTCAGATAGTCATTTACACCTCCAGGACCCCCTGCTGTTCCCTTGTTTCTCAGTACCCCCTGCCACCCACTTGCCTCTTTGTGCCCCCTATGCAATCTCCCCCCATGGGGTGGGGTGGCACACTGAACACTAACCCCGCACTAGAGATTCCTGGAAAGCCTGATGGCTTGAAGTAATTCTCAGTAGTACACAGTATCCCCTTCCTAGTTTGTTCCTGAGCA
Source organism: Podarcis erhardii (assembly GCF_964252035.2). NCBI lineage: Eukaryota > Metazoa > Chordata > Lepidosauria > Squamata > Lacertidae > Podarcis > Podarcis erhardii. Next base: position 91,773,493 of record NC_138498.1, on the reverse strand, counting down.
AGATAGGCTTAGAGCAGGGATGTCCAACAGGTCAAACTACTGGTAGATCCCTGGGAGGTTTTGGTAGATTACGATCGATCGCTGGATCCCTTTCCTTCGCGTTGGTAAAATTGAATCCGGCCCTGCCCCCTTGCCCCGCCCTCCATTGTTGCACGATCGTCAGAATGGAAGATGGATTTTACTCAGTGAGGCTGTTTGTTTCCCTAGCAATTTGTTGTTGAGTGGCTGTTTCTTTTTCTCCTCCAGAACCCTTAAAATCAGGGCTTTCTTCCTCCCTATAAAAAGCTAAACACCTTTTTCTTGTACACCCCCCCCCCAAAAGCAGGGCTTTTCTCCTCCCTAAAAAACCCCTGTGACCTGAACCCCCCCAAAACAGGGGTAGATCACTGCCAGTTTTTAATTTGGTAAGTAGATCGCAGTCTTTTGGGAGTTGGCCACCCCTGGCTTAGAGCACTCAAAGAGAGGTTTCCCACAACCAACTTTTCCACATTTGTGGCCAACGTTCCTCCAATGCTCTCATCCTCTACCAACACTGGAAATGTAAGAATATAGAGCTCATATGACACGAGTGGTATGTTGCATGGGAATATGATAGGCTGGATCAGGTTGCACAGGGTGGTAACTCAGGAGGATTAACTCCTGCCTAGTCCCTGGGAGCTGCCATATATCAAATCAGGCTGTTGGCCCATCTAACTCAAGTGTTGTCTACCGACAGTAGCTGTCCAGGTTTTCAGGCAGGAGAAGCCCTTTCCAGACCTAACAGCAGACCATCAGAGTGATGCAGAGGGCAGATGTGAAATGCTTTATAAAGGTAAAGGTACCCCTGCCCGTACGGGCCAGTCGTGTCCGACTCTGGGGTTGCATGCTCATCTCGCTTAAGAGGCCGGGAGCCAGCACTGTCCGAAGACACTTCCGGGTCATGTGGCCAGCGTGACGAAGCTGCTCTGGCGAGCCAGCGCAGCACCCGGAACGCTGTTTACCTTCCCGCTGGTAAGCGGTCCCTATTTATCTACTTGCACTTAGGGGTGCTTTCGAACTGCTAGGTGGGCAGGAGCTGGGACCGAGCAATGGGAGCTCACTCCACTGTGGGGATTCGAACCGTCGACCATACGATCAGCAAGTCCTAGGCACTGAGGTTTTACCCACAGCGCCACCTGCGTCCCTATGAAATGCTTTATAGGGCATGGCAAACTATGGAAAAGGAGGACATGAGCTGCAGGAGATCTATAGCCATGCCCTTTGGAAGGTGCTCCACTGGCTCCATCTGGTGTATGTGTCAGAGAGGCTGAACAGGCATGCAGCTAACCACTGAAAACAGAATTGTGAGCTTATGCTTCTAAAGAGATGGGAGTTTTGTTAGTAGGAAACATTCTGTGTTCTTGCTATGAATCTGATAGGCACAAATTGACATGCCCCAAGGTTATGGTGGCTGATCACACTCTGGTGTTTGGTAAAATAGGGAAATTTCACTGAAACTAATTTCTAAGTGTTGGAGACTATGATTCCGGCATAATGTGCCTGCATTTCAATGCATATGTTATCTCCCATAGATGTAAGTGAGTGAGAGAGAACACTTTTCGTTCCTGACACCTGTCACATTCTGGGAGTATTATAATTATCTCTCCGTTACATCAGGCATTGCAAACATTATATGCAATTTCGTAGGCATAGTTATTGCTGCACTCTGTGCAATATAAGTGCATTCGCACTGTCAAAAGAATAATAAAAATACCTTCCATTGTATGGTTCTCTGGAGTTCAAGAAGAATTAGTATGGAAATTATATACACCTGAAATACCACACATAGTTTTCTTCATGTATATGGTTAAAGTAACTGATGTATCCATGAGTAACAAAGCAGTTTTCTTTACTTGTACAAGTAATAATGTTCTCCAATATGACCCCTTCATTTCCATCTTTAAGGTGGGAGTAATGCTTTTGCTGCATAAATTTATTCCGCCTCAATCTGTCGATATGCCTCCTACAACAAAGCATCTCTCCGTAATTGTGTATCTGGCATGGTAAATCCTATTCTGCATGAAAACTAATGACTGAGATTGCAAAAGATCCACATGAGCCTGAACATTCAATTCTGGCAGCATAGATGATACATTAATGGGATCGCATTTTCCATGTACTGTCTGCAGTTATCTCATGATAACCTACATCTAAAATCTGAACCACCTTTCTGCTTCCTCCACAGTAGTTCCCCCTTCCCAACACACAAATGCAATTATGTGGGAGAAAACATCAGCATGATGACCTTGTCCACATGCAAATGAGGTGGAACAATCTGAACTATAAGGCTTCTGAAGTGCACGGTCCTGCTTTGTGTAACATCAATATGCTAACAATCCACCATTCCTACTTTAAAAAAAGATAATAATAATTCTGGAGTTTTTCATGCAACTTTGCCACAGTTTTCATTTTGCTGAAAGTTTTGTTTTCTTACAGGTTACCACTGAATACCAGTGCATCTTCGCAGCAATTAAAACCACTGTGTGTAACAGAATTGAGCTGTTATATTAAGATGCCTTTTTGTGTTGTGATTTAATCTGTGGGCACTGGTGGGCACTGGTAAGGCATAAGAAAAAGGAATGATCTGGAAACTGCAGCAAATGATGCATGCCCGTCGATTCTGAAATAAATTTTAGAAATTCTCCAAGTTAAACTGGAAGGCAGTAGCGCAGAACACGGAGCAAAATGACCTCATAAAACAATACTAGAAAGAAACAGGGGAACTCCCAGTTATGCCTAGTTGATACAGTGTGCATGGAAATCTACGTAAGATATTAACTCACACTTTTGCAGGGCCATTTCCTTCTACATTTAAGTATTTTAACTTTAGAATAAAACCCATCCCCATGCCTCCCTGCAACATGGGTGTACGATTTGCTTATCTTTAAAATGGAGCTGGCCAAGAGGTTGTGTTATTATTTTTCACAATCAGAAGTTGGAGCTGCCTGGAATGACTCAGTCTCAACATCCATTCTTCTTCGTTCACGCATTACTAGCATTGCTTAAAGGGGAAAATAAAACACAAAATGGGTTTTATACTTACCGTTATTTCCTTAAGAATGGCTTTGGATTCTCCACTACATGACTGGAGCTACCTCCATGGTACCCTCTTGAAAGGAAGAGGGGGAAAGGTTGTTAAGAGCCAGAATTGCCATGGAGGCTGCCAGTTTTCTACAGTAAATGCATTGGTTTTTTTCGGGGGGGGCGCAGGGGTATGCAAACCCCTAAACATTTTGTGAATCTAAGTTTGGCCTCATTGAGGGGCATTATTTCAAGATGAGTAGGAAAATGAGAGTACCCCTAAACATTTTTTTTAAGCACTGAGTAAATGTATTACTGTACTGTATAGTTGTATACATTTGATCCCCTTTTTAAAAATTACACCTTTAGTTTGTTGGGATTTATTTCCTCCTTGCGTTACTGACTGCCAGTTGGCCATGCCTGTTTTGTACTATTTATTTTTCATGTATTTTAAATATTTATAGGCTGCCTTTTCGGATGAAGTCCTTTCATTTGCTTTCATCAAGCAAACAAGAGTGTGACAGCCAGCAGTTTAAAAAGAAGAGGAAGAATTGATACATTTCAGAATGGTGAATCTGGTAGAATGAAAAAGTAGTGAGCCTCAAGTTTATTATCAACTTTGTATTAATCTACACGTCTTGGTACTCCATCCCCTGGGCCATAAAATGCTCTAAAATGCACTGACAGCGTGAACTTAGTACAAACTCCCAAAAATTTTAGATCTGGGCTCTTATTAACACTTTGGGAAGGAGCCTCAAGCTTCAATTGTAAACCAATTGTGGCCTCATGATAAGCACATAATTTTGCCTACGATCAGGACGGAAGATTCTGCACCCTGGAGATAAGCAGCAGCAAGATGAAGACAAATATTGACAAAGGAGATAAATCAAGCTGTTGTGATAATGAAATATAATCGTATGTTATTTTTAAAAAGCCACAGTCAAAATGGACATATTTCTCCTGCTGGGAAATATTGAGCCTTCAGGAAAAAGAAAATTACCTTCTTCCTTTTTTTTGGTCAATTCTCTGTATTCATACCTGAGAGTGAAATAACCAGTATCCAGTATCCACATGAGCAGACAGGGGCTGTTCTTCAAACTAATTGTTTTCTTGCATCTTCTTCACATTAGATTGACTAATGACAAGGGCAGCTGTTCAGAGAGGTTTGTTTCACATTTGGCGAGTCTTTTATAACACACACATCCTGTGCTCACCTGTACCACTGTGGACCCAGGCAGACTTGAAACCATGTTAACTGTTTGGCAGCTTTCCTTCATGTCAGTTCACCTACCCAGCTGGAGGCCTTAGCACTAACAAGCCACTGATACATGCTACAGCCTTGACTTCTTAGGCTTCTAGGCTTCTTTGTTTTCTGAAACAATAGTGACAATTATGAGAGGTGGTGTGGAGGATGTGGAAGAAAAGCCTGACTATTCAGCTGCAAGGATTCTGCCGAAAAAATTGGGAGGTCATAACTCCATACCCTCTGACATTTCTCTGATGAAAATATGGATGTCCTAAGGAAAAGTGGGACATTCTGGGTTGAGATCAGAAACCAGGATGGCTTCTGTAAATCTGGGACTGTCCCTGGAAAATAGGGACACTTGGAAGGTCTGTAACTAGAGAGCCACAAGTTCCCTTTTCCCAAGAGGCAATAATTCACTTGTATGGGAGAAGGTAAAGGAATGCTTTGGGGGATAATATTGAGTGGAGGATAAAGCCATCATCACCCTAAATGACAGTAAAGCAAGTTTGAGCCAAGCTTTGTTTGATCTAAGCTGCATCATGGATTTTGTTTCTTGGTTACACTGCTAATACAGGCATAGGCAAACTCGGCCCTCCAGGTGTTTTGGGACTACAATTCCCATAATCCCTGACCACTGGTCCTGTTAGCTAGGGATGATGGGAGTTGTGGTCCCAAAACATCTGAAGGGCCGAGTTTGCCTGTGCCTGGTCTAGTACGAGTAACTGGGAGATTGGAATATTGATAGATAAGTGTGATTGCTTATCACACTCCTTTCATCTATGCCAATCAGGGTAGGCTCTTCTCCTGACCTACACACATTTGTTGCAACATGTGTAAAAAATCCTGCATGTGTATTTGCAGAAACTTCCTAACACATGTCCTAGAGAGTGTGCATAAGTTTTGGTGTCATGATCCCAGAGTCCAGCAGTGATCATGACATTGCAGAGCCAGACATGAAGTCTACGGCTGACTGGCAGGCAAGAGCCTCCTTGACCAAATCCCACAGGACCCTGGCCTATAAAATCATAGCCAGGCCTCTCACAGGCACCTTCTCTGAAGGAATTGCCTGCCTCCCAACCTCCCTCAATGATTCAACAGCAGAGGGAGAACAGCAGGCTCTATTCACCAGGCCATTTGTCCCCCGCAAAAGGTGTTTGTGCGTTGGGCAAAGCGGTAAAGCATTTCTAATAACCTTTGGAAGGGTTGAAGCAGTGACATACCTGTAACTGGATAAGCCACCCTGGGAATGATGCTACATGCTCATGGGAAATGTGTGCCATATTTTGAGTTATTTTGACAATATCACAAATGATCACCCTACTGATTATTCACTCTGACTGTCTGTGAGTGTAGCAACAACAAAAGAGTTAGACAGTTTTCTTGTGCAAGGTTAAATGTTAGAAACAACACAGCATTTTAATTAGAGGCATCTGTTCTTCACGAGACTGCCTTCCCCATTTATCTGTGATAAATAATCCACTTTCTCTTCCATCTTGAACTCTGTTCCTTTCAAGGGAACCATTCAGCTAAATATAACATCTAATGACAAAGTATTTTAACATTTAAAAACCTTAATTGGTTGTTTACAGTATGTCAACTTAGCAACGTTTAAAAAAACAAAAAACACAACCACCAATATTTTGAACAGAGATATCTGTTTACTTCAATTTTGTGTGAGTCAGTATGTTTCATCCAAGGCTATTGATTATGAGCCTGGGCTTATTCTCCAAATAAGATGTGCTTCTCCTATGGTTCTTTAGCACAGCTCCCTCTGAGAAGTTTGGTTGGCTAGGTCTTGGACAAGGGGGAGAGAGATAGAGATAGAGAGAGAAAGAAGAGCACTCAAACAAATAGAAATAAGTGGAAGTTTTGTGTGAAAATGAAGCAACCATTTTTAGTTCAGTCCTACTTGTTACCTACTGTATCCTACACCAGAGGCATTATAGGACCACAGTTTTGGTTAAGGGTGTGTTGAAGAAATTACATTCTGCCATAATAATGATGAGAAATTAGTACACTTAGAAGACGTTTAAGCAGACTGCTTTGAAACTTTGTTGTACTGTATAGGAAATGATGATGAGTGTCCATGCCAAATCTAGGACAGAAAGAATAATATCTGCCTCATTTTAAACAAGTTAAATGTTTGACAAGTAACTTTGTGAAGGTGACATGTGAGGGAAATTTTTCATCCCATAGACTTTGTTGAAGTGGCTTTTCCAGAAAGCAGTGTATGGTTAAACTAGGGAACTTGTCCCCACATGAGGCACTGATGGTCACCAATTTGGATGGCTCTAAAAGAGGATTAGACAAATTCATGGAGGACAAGGCTATCAATGGCTACTAGTCATGATGTCTATTTTCTTCCTCCACTGTCCAGTTGCTGGGAACTCGATTTATGTCCTTATGTTCTCAAATGTGAGGGCAGGTGGAAAGAGAATTCGGTTGCAAAGATGGCCCACAGGAAAAAGGTTGGATCAGCCTTCTCCCAGTGCTTCAGCTGTGAACAAATTTCCACCCACAGAGCTACACACACACACCATGCAAGGATACTGATATCCTCTCACACCAACAGCGGCTCATTGGGGGAGCCAGAGATGTCATTCTGGAGGCAGCCATGTGCTCATCAGGACATGGGGCAAGATGGTGGTGAGCTTGAGGAAGTTCCAGACTCGTGGCAATGTCCCTGCATTGCGTGTGCACTGCGGGGCTGCTGCTCCTACCACCTCACCTCATCTCAACAAATGCAGCACTGCTGGAAGACTGCCTCAGCTTCCACACAAGCCACCATTGCCACCTACTGTATTACTGGACACTGAGATGCACTGAAACCTTGTATGCTTGAATTAAACCTTGGTGTTCAAATGTTTTGAGACTGATGGTGCAACTGCTTGTCCTAGACACATTCACGCTTAAGCATTCTCACCAAACTATCACACAAATGGTTCAAGTGTGAAATGACCACACTGAGCTCTCCTCTACAGACATTGGCCTATAAATGTCAATGGAAGATACATATTTATATACATGCAGGAATTTTTCCACTGAATCTAATGATGACCTGGGAGCTATGGATGTTATACAAGCTACAATCCCATGCTATAAAGCTGTATTTAACTAAATAGGACTTACTTCCCAGAAGGTTTGCACTGTAAGCCCATTAAACATCCTAAAATATCTTCTCCATGGCTGACGGGTTTCCCCACAACATGGTAGCTCAAAGAAAAATACCCTGAGAATCTCATCAGAAAGGTTTCTTTAACTAACCCGAAGCTGCCACCGCAGGATAATTTGAGCGACTGTGCTTAATAACCAGCGATATGGCCTACCTAGATCCATGTCAGATGAAATCCAATCCATTTTTCTTCTGCAATACATCAGGGAAATTAAATTGTATCTGTTACCATAGGAACATCTTGGCCAATTGCTTGAAAATAAATCTACAAGAAAAGAAGATGCCATTTTGTTCCTGTAAGAAACCATGTGTTCAAATAAAGGGGGGGGGAGGGAAAAGGGAGCATATTCACTAATGTGAATATTTCAGCAACTGAAAACCTAGACTTTAGTTGATGATGCTCCTACCCACACCACACATACCCCACCCCTTATGGTAGTGTTCTCATACATCCCTGAGATAAGGGAGATCTGCACAGAGAAAAGATGGTGGCTTCTTCCAAAGATATCTCTGCACAAAAGGGTTGCATGAGTTCTTAGTATCTCACTGTGTGTGCACTTTGTATCTGCTTCAAGATGTGGATAGACTGGTGAAGGCACATTGTATTACAGCCGCGCTGCTTTCCCCAATAGGAAGCATATTGTGCAGGCAGAAATTAATATGCAGGCACACTGCCAGGCTGGATAGGATTCCTTCATTCATCACATGCAGAAATTGATCTCTTCTTGTTTTCTGGTTTGTAGCAAATGAAGAGAACGTGCTTTCCTGGCCCTCCTCTGCACTGTGTGCATATGAGAACACTGGAACAGAACCTCAGAACAAGAGTCTAGTGTATATTTTTGCTTCCCCATCTAGCCTTCACTCACCAACCCAGCTAGGCATGTTCAAGTTTAAAATGCTATACAGTGGTACCTCAGGTTAAGAACTTAATTTGTTCCGGAGGTCCGTTCTTAACCTGAAACTGTTCTAACCTGAAGCACCACTTTAGCTAATAGGGCCTCCTGCTGCCACCGCACCGCCGGAGCCTGATTTCTCTTCTCATCCTGAAGCAAAGTTCTTAACCCGAGGTACTATTTCTGGGTTAGCGGAGTCTGTAACCTGAAGCGTATGTAACCTGGAGTGTATGTAACCCGAGGTACCACTGTATTGGGAAAACATGAAGTGCGCCAGCTCCTATAATGGCGTGCATGCGAACCAATGTGAATATGCATCATGGATAGGAATAGAGAGGAGTGTTGCACTGGGATCTGCGGCAATGATCCTTCCTGGAGTGCGGCTGCCCTCAGGTAGGTCTGCACTGGGACTATCTTGCACATGGGCAAAAAGCAATAAAGTACAAAAAAAGGAGGTGTGGGGAATACTTTCCATGTGTTTTGGGGATCCAACTTCCCTGGTCAGCATGGCCAACAGCTAGGGATGATGGGAGTTGTATTCCACACAATCGAGATGACCACATGTTCCTCATCCCTGCCGTAACAATAAATAAATAAAAGCCTTAAATTCCATTCAGATGTTCATAGCAGACAATATGGCTGCCTCGCAATCGTTCACTTTAATTCAAGGTCATTCATAATTATAACTAATACAATGGTACCTCGGGTTACATATGCTTCAGGTTACATACGCTTCAGGTTACAGACTCCCCTAACCCAGAAATAGAGCTTCAAGTTAAGAACTTTGCTTCAGGATGAGAACAGAAATTGTGCTCTGGCGGCGCGGCAGCAGCAGGCGGCCCCATTAGCTAAAGTGGTGCTTCAGGTTAAGAACAGTTTCAGCTTAAGAACAGCCCTCAAGAATGAATTAAGTACTTAACCTGAGGTACCACTGTATGGGATTTTTAGAAGCAACTCGTAACAAATTAATACAATATTTGGGGTTGCACATAAGTAAAGCAGGAAGAAATTCCTGCTGAGTTCAGTGGTAACAAATCCCAACTAAATGTGAATCCTATGGTCCCTACTGCAGGCGCTGGAAAGTATCTCAGATTTGACTCTTCAGCACTGGAGAAATAGATCAGAAATCACTGAAGAAGATCCAGTGTAAGATCAGCACTTTCTACTGCCATGAAAAGCTGGTAGGGCCATAGAGGCATGTCTGGAGCAGTTTGAGTATGTGCTGAAGGAGGTCCAAGAAATGTGTTGGGCCTGAAGGACTGAAATGCTTCCTAGTCACTTGACACCCCAGAAGCCTTACAGTTGCAAAGTAAGTTCAAGTCTATCCAAGCAGAAGAGTGTGTGTTTTTAAGAGCGATTGCTATGCTACATTCAACAAGGATTGTGTGAGCTAGTCTATTACTTAAGGATGTTCTTTGAAATGTGTTGGTTTCAGTATGCTATCAAAACATACGGTAAATTTTAGAACTTTAACCAAAACATGCTTTTCTTTTGGAAAGTTTTCCTACATCATCCTGTCTTTTGGTTCAACGCTGATCTGATACCATGAGGTTTTTCCTGTGGTGGTTTTCTCAAGAGCTGCTTTATCTTGTTTTAAACGTGTCTCATGATTTGTTTTCTGCCTCTATTTTTACCCAGCCTCTGTCTAACTTTCCCCTTTCCACATCTTTATGAGACAGATCCGATCTCACTCTCTGCTGCTTTTGAACTGGCTCATGTAATACTTCATGGAAATGAGGCACTTACTACATTTTTGTTGTTCTTGCTCTAGTATTTTCTGTTAGCGGAATGGAATCCTGGTAGGGACAGTAAACAGAAAGTAATCCCAGCATGTGGTGACATTGAATGTGCTAATTGTTCTGCTGAAATCTTATGCACATTTAGTGGTATCTGTCTACCAGGCTGTAATTCTCCTCCCTTCCACCAGCAGTGCCACTCCCTGAAGTGTAATAACTCAACCAGGCACCTCTATCATTGGGGAGCTGAAACCACTGAGGCTGGAGATGCAGATGTACCTGTAAGGTGGCATTCAGTTAAATGGAGTGGCACAGACTATCCCACAACCTCCCATCCTCCCATGGCTATAACTCTGGGTTTTCTATTGAAGAGTGTATGAGAAACAGTACTAGGGGGTCTGTGAGACCACCAACGTTGAACAACTGAGATTCTAGATTCCATGGGCCAGATTCAACTAAGGTGAGTCCCACTAGCACAATGAGACTTTCCCCACTCTCTCTCTCTCTCTCTTTTTAAAAAAATAGTATTTATTCAAATTTTAAAGATTACAAAGATAAAAAAAGAAAAAGACAAAAAAAGAAAAATAAAAACACAAAAACTACAAACAATTGACAAAAAAAAACCAGATCAGACCTTTACATAACTTTCTTTCCTTTGCTTATTTCCTTGACCTCCTCACACCTCCCTTTTTTGTATTCTAGTTCAATTAGATGTTTCAGCAAATCCTTTCCAGCTTTGTTTTTATCCTAATAATTTATCTTAATATACTGTAATTCTCGTCTTTCACCAATTAAAAAATCAATTTTAACCTAATCCTTTATATCATTTCTGCTAAAACCACATTACTTCATTCCAACAACCTTCTAACATTCCTTAATTTTGCAATGTTTCTGTAGATAAACTTTAAATTTTTTTCCAATCTTCTTCCACCAACTCTTCACCTTGGTCTCGGATTCTGACAGTCATTTCCGCCAGTACCATATAGTCCATCACTTTCATCTGCCATTCTTCCCGGGTGGGTAAATCTTGTGTCTTCCAATACTTCGGGGACTTTCCCCACTCTCCACCCCATGCACACCCCTGTGTTCTGCCTAAATCTGCTCTGATTGATGGAGAGAAACTCCAGACTGATATGTGCCAGTTAAAGGGAAGATAAATCCATCTGACAAGCAGAAATGCTTGTGCTGACAGAATGATTGCCCCATAGAAACAATAATCATTTGTTTTGTTTTGTTTTGTTTTGTTTTGTTTTGTTTTGTTTTGTTTTGTTTTGTTTTGTTTTGTTTTATTTATTGAATTTATATACTGCCCTATACCCAGAGGTCTCAGGGCGATTCACAAAAAAATATAAAATAAAAATAAAAACAATAACCCAATAATACCCCTCCCCCCCAAAAGAGCCACATTTTAAAAGGGTATAGGATGTTGATCAAGTTAACCAATGGTCCGGTTAAAAAGGAACGTTTTTGCCTGACGCCTAAAGGTGTATAATGAAGATATAATCATCACTACAGATAATCAAAAAATAAGACAATTAATTGGGTCTATTTTTCATTTTGCAGAAATATTGATTCTCCTTTTGCCGTTGTGGCTATACTAAACTACATAATAACTTTATGATGTTGTTCTCCCATGTACATAAATATGTTGTGTTATGTACTGACAGAATTTGGTGTGTGTGTGTGTTTGCAACGGGAGACTCCCAAGACTCTGTTTTGCCCTGGGCTGCAAGTTAACTAACTGTGCCCCTGTTGGTTTGGATGTTTCTTTGTTTGATAAGCCTTTTGGTTATAAGAAAAGGATACATCAGAGATCACTTATGAAAAAAAGAGTAAAGAACGGACCAAAAATTCATACTTATCAGCCACATATTAAAACTTCCACTTATCTAAAATACTTTGATGTACAGCAGCTGACTGAATCATTGCAATTATTCACAGAACTATGTAGGATCCATGATAGCAGTATCACTATTTCCCGTATAGCTGTGACTTAATTCCCTGGGCTGTGTTTGGTATAATTCAACATCTGTAGTTCAGTATGAGGAAATTGAAGATGATATTCATTTAATGTTGCTTACACTGGAGCTGAGGTGCAAACTTCTCTTGTAAAGTGCAATAAGGTATTCCTTTGTTTTGTTGGTACATTCCCAGAGGGAGAGACATCTCAAATTAGCCTGGTATTTTACAAAACAAAAAGGCAGTGGAGTCACCATACAGATAAAGTGAAAAAGAAAGGTGATCAACCACTGTGAGCTCAGTCAAGGGTTTTGAAAATGTTTTTGAAAATGCTATCATAGATATCTGCAATGTTCAAAATGAACTCGAGGTGGCAAATGTCAACTGCCTGTTTACAGCTCAGCTGTTTTGAAAGATACATGAGCCTTAGTGACTTATCTTGACCAGTCCTGAAATTTTCCAGTGTGTATATACAAAACCTATATACCGGTACATATGCTAAGCACTGCAGAAGTGGCTTTTACATCATGTGAAAACTCAAGTTGAATGTGGAAACCAACACCTCGGATATGTTGTGAAAATGAAGCAAACTGCCATGTAAATGCACTTTTTCCCTTTAGGATATCCCAATGTCAGTTGTGCGTGTGTGATCTGTACCAGAGAATATCACAAAGGGTTCACACAGCCCACACTTCATTATATAATGTATTCTGACCAGCAATCAGCTTGGAGGCCACTTTGATAATCTTTTGACACCTAGGTTTTTTTAAAAAAAAATCCCAGGCTTTTAATTTCTGATGAAACAGGCTTTTAAAAAAATAAACTTAAACAATAAATACAACAAACATTGTATTTCCAAAATACGAGTTGTAAAACACTAGAATTGGAATTTCCACAGCAATCATTCAGATAAACTGTCCCCTCCCAAGCCATGTTGGATTTTAAAGGTTAATTCTTTGACTGCCTGCAATCCAGTGCAGATGCCAATGAAAAAGACTATTTTTCAGGTTTCATTTATGAAGGCCATAGCCTCAGGTGTAAATGTCATCATGTTAATCACCAGGGAGCCATTCAAGATACCCACAGTCAGGAAATGGAGCCAAAACATAACTTTAAGAACTGCCTTATTTCTGGGGATTAATTCACAGAATTGTTGTCGCCCCCTGCCACCCCATTTCATGTTCTTTTCACAACTTGCTGCCTTGGTTACATTTGCTAGTGCTGAGATATGAAGACAACAAACAGGCTTCTGTTATTGGGTTGCTGTTGTTTTAAGTTATGGAGAGCTGATCGTACATTTCACCGTGGCAGAAGAATAAAGAGATTTCCAAAAGAAAAGAAAAGCAGTCTTCAGGACTAGATGAACAGCATTTTAAGAGTTTTGAGAAGGCATCTGAGGTGGCTGTCACTGGTATATACAAATTCCCCACAGATGTAAGCCTGGCTAGGCTGGTGGTGGTGGGGTCAGGGAATGTGTTCCTGTGCGTACCGTGGCTGCATAAGAGGCAGCTGTTGTGAGCTGAGAAACAGATTGGCTAAGTGGTGATAATGGAAGAAGGGAACGTGGAACAATCCCCTCAGAAGAAGAGGACAAGGATTTGGAAAGGGGAGAAATAGAGCAAGGCAGCTCCCAAATGATTTGCATTCTTTTATTTACAATGTAGTGTTGATATATATTATGACAGTATACTGAGCAGTGGCAAGAGCTCACAGGGTTCTAAACATTCACCCAGGATCTGCATTCCTTTGGAGAACTGAGAGACGGTGGAGACTGTCATAGCTTTAAGAAATATGGTTTATTCACCTATTTACACCTTTAGTTTTCATGGAGGGAGTCCAGACCTTAGAGCATGGTCATTTCAAGAGGGGCTTGTACCCCTCTCCCCCCCCCCCCCGCAGTGCACCCCTGGAGTCCAAAGCATCTCTCCTAGCCAGCCTTCAGCCAGCCTGCCCAAGATGGATCCCAGTCTTTTCTTCCTTCTTTTTCTTCCCAGCAACCCTTGCTCAGGACTCTCTTTTCCTTTCGCTTCACACCTAGTTACCCTTGCTACCTTCCAACCCCCCTGCCTCTGTTCACAACTCAGGGCAAGGGGGAGGGCAGTTCTTTCGCATTGCCAATGGCTCTCAGTGGACCGGTATTGTTCCTTAATGGCCCTAGCATGGCCAAGTCGTTTTCCATAGGCTAGCACAGGAATTCCTCTGCAGCTTATATTTCTCCCCAACCCAAATAATCAAAATCCTACCATTTATTAATTTCTAGGATTTAGGGGGATCCTCCCACCAAATCTATAACAATATATTATTAAGTAATATTCTCCATGCCACATGTAATAAAAATTGACCACAATGAATGTATCACGATGGTTTATTCATGCTTTCCTTGTAGCCTCGCATATAGAATTTAGTGGAATTTTATGCCTGGCTTGTTTTCATACCTTTAAGGGTATGACTCTCTTGCTCAGGGCCGCCCAAACACGAAGAGAGCCTGGCCATGCCCTCTACCTGCAATGGGCAAAACAGTCACTTGGGTCTGACACTGCAGCTATAAGGCAGCCTTTGGTTTAGCTGGAACTGCATCTGTTTTCTGCTTGTTTCAGCAAGTGTTGCAGCACAGAAGCAAACAGCCACCACACAGCTATGGGGATTTGTTGTCTGGATGTTTTACTTTCGTATTGATTGGTCTCCTCCCAATAAAGAAAGAAAAATGCAATTACTTCCCCTGGTATACAGTCAAAACATAAAATGACTATGAAATCATATTTTCAGCGTAGTGCAGAGTGAACAATAAGTATACATTTCTGTGCAGAAATACACACAGCCCAGGCCTTTCAGCTTCCGTCACCTAATTTCAAGTTGTGCTCGGCTCTAGCAATAAAAGAAGCAATAGGTTTGCTAAAGTGGGCTTTACTTTAAGTGTATGCTATTCATCAATATATGGGACTAATAACACAGACTACAGTACGATGCTTTTACCCTTGCTGGCAGCTAATATGCAAGGGTTTCTCACTAGCTAATACCGGAGTGGTTTATGATATAATAGCTGTTATGCTATAGAGCATAAAAACCCAATTTCTAAGTACAGGCACATTAAGAGAATATCCGCAGCTCCTGCCTTTTTTTTTATGAAGAATAACTGATGCGTGTTCAAAAACCTAATTGTGTACCATTTCTTCCCCACTGTAATCCCAGTCAAGCCCAGTCAGGATGACGCAGAGTCATTTTCCAAGCTGTGGAGATAGCAGGATATAGAGTTTCTTTTTATTGTTTCCCTCTTGTATTCTGTGGCAGGTGGCACATAAAGGTAAAGGACCCCTGGACGGTTAACTCCAGTCAAAGGTGATTATGGGTTGCGGCGCTCATCTCGCTTTCAGGCCGAGGAAGCTGACGTTTGCCCACAGACAGCTTTCCGGGTCATGTGGCCAGCATGACTAAGCCGCTTCTGGCACAACGGGACACCGTGATGGAAGCTAGAGTGCACGGAAATGCCGTTCACCTTCCCGCCACAGCGGTAGCTATTTATCTACTTGCACTGGCATGCTTTTGAACTGCTAGGTTGGCAGGAGCTGGGACAGAGCAAAGGCAGCTCACCCCATCGTGGGGATTCAAACCGCCAACCTTCTGAACGGCAAGTCCAAGAAGCTCAGTGGTTTAGACCACAGCGCCACTCATGTTTCTTTTTATTGTTTCCCTCTTGTATTCTGTGGCAGGTGACACATAAGCATAGCTGTGTCCAAAGAGCCTGAATTTCAGTGGGAGGAACTCAATGCTGCCCTGTTCTGATCATTTTGTGAGTGCAAATGTTTCTGCTTGCCTGAGTGGGCAACCCCCCACTCTCCTCCCCGCCCCGCTGCATGCTGTTTGCCTGATCCTCCAAAGCAGATTGGAGGGGAACTGTGTGGGCACATGGGGGAGAAAGATGAGGAGGGAGCCGCACTGCACTAGTAGGAGTCCTTTGCACTGCCTTCTGCTAGCTTTGGGTGAATCTGGCCCATGGTGTTCTAAGCAGGGTTTGGATATTTAATAGTTCAGGAGCCTATTTCAAAATACATGTGTCACAAGGTACAAAGGGAATGGATATCTGAAAACCACCCTGTTTTCCTGTGTACTTCCAAGACAAATGGGACCAAGGCTTTGTGGGCTGCATAAAGATGTGGCTTTTTGTGTTTTGTTTTGTTTTCATTGCGAGGAGACAGAGGGAGTTGAATGTTCCCAAACGGCTGAACTAGGTAAACCAGTTTCAAAGTCCAGTTTCAAAGACCAAAAACAACCCAGAAACAAATGTAGTTTGAACTGCCTTCATGCCTCCATGGGATGGAAAGCAGATTGTGCCTGTTGCTGCCATGTGGCAGCAAAAAATTCCTTTCAGAGAAGTAGTCAACTGCTTCAAATATGTAGACTCACACAACTTAAAAGGGCACAAATAATCCCCTATGAATTCAAGCGGGTCTTTCTTACAAATCACTACTGGCGTTTAAAGTGCAGCTGGCATCACTGGACTGCACTAATGCAATGCATTACTTTAATTTCTGCTGGGCTTTTTTCTTGCTCATTTGGAAAGACATTACATTGCACATTTGGGATTACTTAGCTGCATCAGAATTTCTCTTCTACCTGCCTCTTTCTTTATCTCTCTCCCTTTTTCTCTCAGATCCCATATGCCAAAGACGTGGAAAGTCCCCTGGAGTTCCTTCTGCAGTATTTGTAAATGGGATTAATTGAGTTATATAGGAGTAAAGCTCCCCTTTTCATTAGATGAAAGCAAACATCAGTACCATTGACTCAGCCACAATGATCTCAAGACAAGGCACTATTGTCATTCAAACGGTCCTAGAATCTTGAGAGGCAGCCTACTCATATAAGGAAAGAAACACTATGAGATTATGGCCCGCTGATGTCTCAGCAGAGGTGAAGAGCTGGAGCTGGAAACATTAGAAAATTATTTCATCACTTTCCCCCTAGCTGTTCTGCTTCTTTTCTTATTCCCTGGGGTGGGGTGGGAAGCTAAGCATCTTAGCTCACACCTCCTACTTATCCTTTGCAAATCCACCCCTTGGCTGCCTTGCTGTTCTGTGCATTGGCAGCCAAGGCAGGATAAGGAATATTGTGTCTGCTGTTGTCAGTATTTAGTCTCGAGGAGTCAATCACATCGGGGAAACATTAGGCGCCAGTTCCCCAGTCATATTGGCTGCAGTTCCTACTGCTTATTCCTGATCAACAAAATAGTTTGTCTCTCTATAGTCCTATTAAAGCAGCATTTACCATCTTCTGAGATAAAAATTCCACTGGTTCATTGCCATTATGAAACCTGTTAGCCTCAGATAGTTCTTTTTTTCTTAAGGGTGTTGTCCACATTTCCAAAATGACTGCCTGAGATGAACACAGAGTGAAGAAGAAGAAGAAGAAGAAGAAGAAGAAGAAGAAGAAGAAGAAGCAGCAGCAGCAGCAGCAGCAGCAGCAGCAGCAGCTGGGCAGCTTATAGCACATACAAAACTGTAAAACAATAGACATTAAAATTTTCCTGATACTTTTAGATGTCTTCTAAAAGTCAGATAGTTGTTTATTTCCTTGACATCTGATGGGAGGGCATTCCACAGGGCAGGCACCACTACCAAGAAGGCCCTCTGCCTGGTTCCCTGTAACCTCACTTCTCACAGGGAGGGAACTGCTAGAAGGCCCTCGACGCTGGACCTCACTGTCCAGGCTGAATGATGGGGATGGAGTCGCTCCTTCAGGTATACTGGGCCGAGACCATTAAAGGTCAGCACCAACACTTTGAATTGTGCTCAGAAACGTACTGGGAGCCAATGTAGGTCTTTCAGGACCAGTGTTATATGGTCTTGGTGGCCACTCCCAGTCACCAGTCTAGCTGCCGCATTCTGGATTAGTTGTAGTTTCTAGGTCACCTTCAAAGGTAGCCCCACATATACCGCATTGCAGTAGTCCAAGCAGGAGATAACTAGAGCATGCACCACTCTGGTGAGACAGTCTGTGGACAAGTAGGGTCTCAGCCTGTGTACCAGATGGAGCACAGCAGCACCTTAAGGTCATGTGGGTCTCCCTTGTTGATTTCAGTATCCTTCCAGTCAAGACTAGACCCAGAGACAGGGATAGTCTTCAAACAACGACTAAACCTTCCTCCTCGGTAATCGCATGGCCTGGTCCTAGACTAACTCCTCCTCCTACCCACTGAGATTGGGTGTCCCAGTGCATCCCCCCACACTGTGGAACCTGCCCCAGCCATTCTGCTGGCTGGGGCCCACTCCCAGGCAGCCCTGATCCTCTCCCCTCCAGAACTGAATATGTTATACAGACTATACAATGGACCAATAAAACAGTAGAAACTAATAATAATAAACACAATTTGCAGTTGTATTAAAATTAAAATAATCCCCAACCCCAACTAAACGTTTATTCCACCCTCAACAGAACAAAAACAAAACAAAAAGTTTTTTTTTGGGGGGGGGGAGTGTGTGTATTCACATTTTCATATGGTTTTCAATGCTAGTCATTGGCTGCTTTAGTGTTTTCCAACTCTTTACTGCAACTTTGAGACAATTACACTGGCTGGTTGTGATTACCCAGCATTAAAACAAATACTTAAAAGACATAATGAGATTGCCTTCCTCTCAGTATTCCAAGCACAAAACAATATGTTGCTTGTAGTTCCTTTTCTCTATGATGCATGACATTATTGGAAATCGCTTAGGATATGAAAATAAGCAACCCAAATTGAAAATCAATAATGTTAATCACTTCATTTTATTGCCTCCCCCCCCCCCGGCAAAAGGGGCTGCTATCTGGTTTTCTGCTGAATATCAGTTGACACCTACGTACTTGGCATGGATTATGCACTAATGGTCATCATTACTTTTACTATCTAGCTAAGCAAAAGGGCCCAGACTGAGATGTGAGCAGCTATAAATCTGCAAAACTATAGGGCTTTCCTTCCAGTCTTTTTTAGCCAGAGACTCTAAAAACCCAGTTCATCTGCTTGACCTGGTATATGAGCACCTTCTAGTGAAGTTCCTTCTTCTGGGTTCTGAATCTCAGGACAGTGAGCAAAATGGGATCTTAATGCAGTGGTGGCTGTATCATTCCACCCTGCATTGTAGGCTGATTGCACCTTTCATCTTAAGCCCTTATCAGAAGGTTCCTTCTATTTGTACATTAAATCTGTTGAAAGGCAGTAGAACCGTGGCTGCCATGTCCCCTGCATGGCCCACACCCACCATCCCGGTGCTCTTTTAAAGGGATCCTGAATGCATAGCACTGTATGATGCTTGGTCTCTCCAGGCAACCAGGGACTCTACACAGGGTTCCTGATGTGTCACCCTATCACTGCACATGCATAGGCTACACTCAGTGCGTAGACATTACAGGCAGGGCTGCAGGTGTGGAGAGGACATACTTTCTTTTCTTTTCTTTTTTTTAAATAAGAAAGCCAGGCAGCGCCTGCGGGTCTCAAACCACTGGAAGCGATTAGGGGATCTTAGCAATGCTTTGGTCAGTGGAACCGCTGGGCTGAGCTGGCTCTGGAAAGGAAGTTCTGAGTAAAGGTGTACAGCTACAGTCTAACAACCTAAGCTGTGCAAGTCTGCTTGCAGATGGGGGCCTTGCTGTAAACAGGTCACAAGGCCTGTTTTTTCTGTGTTTCTGTGGCCTATGTGGCTTCCTCTGTTCCTCCACTGCTCACTGTCCACATCAGTGGATGGAGGATGGTGGAATGTATCTGCAATGTGGGCTTTTAAAAAAAAATCTCTCCCCTCAGTCACTTCTCCCCCATATTCCACTACCTTTCCCTATTTTGTGCATGCATACTGAGTATGCACATCTTTTATAAAACATAATCCCAAGCACAAGCACACAAAAGCAATGCTAGCACCCATAGCTAGCATGTTTCGCAATGGACAAAATGGAGGCTTGCTACTATTTCCCAGGGGGGCAGGGGGTATAGGCATGTGAATTTGTTGTTGTTGTTTTAATCTTTTTAGTAGTGAAATATTTACTTGACTTGCGTAAGACTTGTGAAAGAGAGGTAAACGAGTCTTGTACAAGGCTTCCACATCACATTTCTTTCATAGCCCAGTGCACGTATTGCAGTTGCAGTCTTTGAAGTAATCCGCTGCGGTTACTGTGGGGATATTTGAGAGAATAACCGCTCCCAACTGTCTGTGCATTCAGCGTGTGGCAGTTAGAAGGATTTATTTATTTTTTATAGAAGGAATTAGAAGGTCTTTTGTTCGGTGTTGGGACCCGCTGGAGACAAAATGGCCAGATTGTGCTTACTTGAGAAGCATATGGAAGTAGAAGCATGACAATAGAGGCCCCCCCCCCCATCAAAATATCACTACACAAATAACTGCCCACCCCCAAAACTAAGCTAACAAACTTCGACACCAGTGGTGACTGTAGAAATCATTTGGGTTATGTTTATCAGATTATCCGCAGTAAGGTTGAATCCAGATTAAGGATTGTAGCCAACAAATCCATACCATTAGAAAAAGGACTTCCATCTGTGACACAGGTCTTCCTGTCTCTCTTGTCTCCCTGAATGCCTCCTGTGTGCTCCCCTCAGATATGATCTGCAGGTTTGGGGAAAACTGCCAGGGCAGATTTTGGATGGGGTATACTTAGGGAAAGGAGAGGGAGAAAAAGTCCTGCTACACAGGTGGAAGATCCTGCATTAACAGGATGGCGTCTTTGCATACAACACTAAATGTTTAAAAACGATGGGATGGCATTTTGAGTATGATAACATCCTGTGAAAAACTTGTGTGCATGAACAGCATTGACTCCAAAAATAGTTCCCATCTGGAAGGACCTGAAGGCTTATCAATTCGCATGGGATTTATTTGTGACATCTAATGGTGTCAGAACCTTTTGAAATTTCCTGGGAATTTAATTTGGATGATTAATTATAAAAAAGTAATTTTATACATTAGGGGGGATGTAACCCTTACAGGGATATGCCGAGTGAACAACCCTGAGATCTACAGATTAATAATAATAATAATAGAGCCATCATAAAAATGAAAGCTTCCCTTGAAATTCTTCTGTTTTCCCTGAATGGGAACCCCCAAATTTAACTCACAATATTCTTCAAGTGAAATTGACTGATAACTGAAAACTCTATTTGCCACACACTAAATTTAATGGAACTACTCTAGATGGGGTTTGAGGACTGCAGTTTCAGTTTCTACAACCTTATCGCATAGATGGCCTGAAGTGTGATCTGTGTTGTTACAGCTGAGTTCTTATCCTGTTCCTGGGAAATTTCTGTTTGTTCTCTAGTTGCCATAACATGCAGATCAGTGGTCATTGCACAGCATAGGTCTTGTCTCTGAGAGGGAAAGGTAAGCCATTCTAGGTAAGGTAAAAGGTAAAGGTAAAGGACCCTTGGGTGGTTAAGTCCATCCAGTCAAAGGCGACTATGGGGTGCGGCACTCATCTCACTTCAGGCTGAAGGAGTTGGCGTTTATCCACAGACAGCTTTTGGGGTCATGTGGCCAGCATGACTAAACCGCTTATGGCACAACACAACACCGTGACAGAAACCAGTGTGTACGCAAATGTCATTTACCTTCCCGCCACAGCAGTACCTATTTATCTACTTGCAATGGCATGTTTTTGAACTGCTAGGTTGGCAGGAGCTAGGACAGAGCAATGGGAGCTCACCCTGTCATGGGGATTCGAACCGCCAGCCTTCTGATTGGCAAGCCCCAAAGGCTCAGTGATTTAGACCACAGCACTACCTTTAACAATTCTAGGTACAGTGGTACCTCGGTTTATGAACTTAATCCATTCCTGAAGTCCATTCTTAAACCAAATCCGTCCTTAAACTGAGGCACACTTTCCCTAATGAGGCCTCCTGCTGCCGGTGCCCTTCCACTGTTCAGCTTCCATTCTTAGACAGAGGTAAAGTTCGCAAACCAGAACACTACTTCCGATTTTGCAGAGTTCGTAAACCAAATAGCTCGTAAACAGGACTGTTCGTAAACCAAGGTACCAACCACTGTATAGCCTAATGGCAACTGTTGCATTTGGGCAGTTATATTTGGCTGTCAATCACTGTGGTGTTATAGGAGAAGCAGAGGGACTGTGCAGCATATTCCTACATGCTGCAGAAAGCTTAAATGTGGCATCAGGCTGCCAGAGCCAGGAGGAAAGGAGAGGTAACTACTCCACTCTCGTTAGCCATAGGACTAAGCTACTCGTTGCCTACCCAACTAATAATATGTATTATGGTACTTGCTCTTGTTTTACTGCTTTCAATTACAATATAATTAAACAGAGCAGTTTCAAGCTAAAGAACATTTCCCCCAGTGGATCTCACCTCTGTGTGCTTAGCTGTATATTTTCTCTGAGCAGCATGCAAATTGTCTCTCACCAGCAATCTTTTGTTTGGAGCTGCTGCAGATTACACTTGATGTATAGAGTTCTATTTCTGCTTCATCGGTTGGTTGATCACCCAGTGTTTCCCCCTATTTTTTTACACGTTTGCTATTGTAGATTGGAATGCTCTTTACAGGACTAATTGACTTTGCTTGTAAATGTAAATAGACCTGTTTCTCCAAGCGCACGTGTTTGCATCCGCTGCAAAACCAGAAGAAAGAGCTGCACCCACACAAGGCAATTTCTGAGCACTTTGTAAAGCCAAAGATTTTGGCAAGAGTTAAGAGGTTTATTTTTAGTATAGCAGGGTATGCATAAGTGCATAAGTTTGAGTGCAGTTTTCAATTCATAACACCCTTCTTCTCCACAGTGTGTGTATGAGAGAGAGCGAGAGAGCACAGGATATGAAACAAGTATCAGCTGCAGAGATGTACAAACCAAGAAGCTCTTTCTGGAGGAAGCCAACTGGCATTAAGGCTCAGCTGTATACAGTATCGAGGAATAAAGAGCAGACAGCAGAAAGTGAAAGATTTCACATATGTGCTTCATTTGTCTTCCTGACACGCTGAGCACAATCAGTGCGTTATGCCATCTCAAATAAACAACCACTGAATCTCCTGAGTGGACTGCTGCAGCACATTCTTGAGCTATATAACCTTTAAACTAGAAATTTTCCATCCTATTTACGAGGAGATAATTATGGGTTGGCAGGGTGGGGCAAAGAGATGCCACCTAATTTATACAAGGAGACATTCTGTACTGCTGAGCTTCTTGGAGGCGGGAGACTTACCATTAGCAGGTGCAATAGCACAGCCATGTTGGCAGCCTAGTCACCATATTGTGTCCTCCACAATGCTTTGGACCTTCCACTGAGCCCACAATAGATTATCCCTGAGGAAATGAGAACCATCAACAGAAGAAAAGAGTGCCCACATCTGTAAAGGTAAAGGTAAAAGACTCCTTACAGTTAAGTCCAGCCGCAAACGACTCGGGGGTTGCGGCACTCAGCACGCTTTACTGGCCGAGGAAGCCGGTGTTTGTCCACACACAGTTTTTCTGGGTCATGCGGCCAGCATGACTAAGCCTCTTCTGGTGAAACCAGAGCAGCGCACAGAAATGCTGTTTACCTTCCTGCTGGAGTGGTACTTATTTATCTACTTGCACTTTGATGTGCTTTCGAACTGCTAGGTTGGCAGGAGCAGGGACCGAGCAATGGGAGCTCACCCTGTTGCGTGGATTTGAACCACTGACCTTCTGATCAGCATGCCCTAGGCTCTGTGGTTTAGACCACAGCACCACCCGCGTCCCTCGCCCACATCTGTACTACATGATTATTAGGATTGTGAGATAATGTTACTGGAGGCTCATGGTTGGTCAGTCTAGTCTACAATAACAGGATAAGACTTGATGACCTTTTAGCTGCCCAACTCTAAGAAGTCTTTGTGTCCCACACTATTATCAGCCTTGACTTTGTTGTTCTGTACAGAAGGTTGGACAGTGTTCTCGAAGCTACCAGCATGAGTTTGACCAAACTGTGGGAGGCAGTGGAAGACAGAAGTGCCTGGCATGCTCTGGTCCATGGGGTCACAAAGAGTCAGACACGACTAAACAACAACAACAACAACAACAACAACAACAACAACAACAACAACAACAACAGAAGGACAAGGCTAGGATGCTAAAGATGGATCCAGAATACAGGGATGGGCAAATCAGTCTCTCTCCCATCCATGTCACTTTTGCAAGTGTTAAGCAATAAGTTGCTTCTATCCCATTTCCACATTAAATCCATTTTAAAAGAAAAAAGAAAAAGAAAAAAAACTCAATGGAAAAATTGCACCGAATGCTTAAAGTAAGCACAACAAAATAGACTCAAAAGTCTTATTGCTAAATGTATTCCCCCCTCAAAATATGCATTTTTAAAACATAAATTGATACTTCTTTGAGTTGAGATTTGTGTTTGGGCATTTGGGAATCGTGGAAGCTGGTCGATAACATATGTTTTGATCCCATAAATTAGTATGAGAAATGTGGATCAAGCCATTTCGCATCAGAAATCGCAGGTACAGAATGAGCATCATCAAGATGAAATTCTCCTACCATGCTTTAAATAAAGTCATCTCTGGGCCTTAACCTTTGGTAAAAATAGATCCACCCCCACCAACTACTTTGAAAGTCACGGGCTAAACTTCAGATGACTTGCTGAGACAGCAACGGAAATGTTCTGAGCTGGATGGGCAACAGCACAGCTCAGACTAAATTATTCCAGTGGCTTATAAGAGGAGTGGTCTATTTTGGCTTCTTAGTCACAGTACCCAGGGGAGCAGCAGGTGGCAAAGCTTCTTCCGTGGATGAATGAGGCGCTTTGCATTCCAGAGCTGAAACTTCAAAGTCCAATAATCTTTCTGAGGGCAGCACGCAATGACCTTAAAAAAAGAATGAATAAAAGAATTCATGGTTCTGTAAATTGAGGGAAAGCATTGGGCCACAAGCCAAACGTACAGTGATTCTCAGCATTCCTGTAAAAATATACGGGTGTTAAACACTGAAGTGGAAGCGGAATTTGTCAGCATTTTGTGGAGGGGGGTGAAACTCGAGGCAACTGCAAATTACTTCCTTCATCTCTACACAGTTTTGTTTATTGTGATTCCTGTTGTAAGTGGGTGGTGGTTATTGAGTTGTTTTTAATTTTTTTATATCTTAATTTTATCCTGTGAACCACCCTGAGACTTGAAGGTATAGGGCAGTACACAAATTTAATAAACAAACAAACAAACAAACATCTGTTTTCACTTAAATAATTTGCTTTTCCTATGCGCAATTTCAGCCCATTTGGGGGCTGTAGTCTGATAACAGTGTGGGTATGCTAAAGCACCCATTATGCAAGTGTGAGGGGATAAAAAACTCACCAAGCTAAATAAATAAATAAATAAATAAATAAATAAATAAATAAATAAATAAATGATAATGATAATGACAATGATGACAATGATGATGACGACGACGACGATGATAATAATAATAATAATAATAATAATAATAATAATAATAAATTTATTTATTTATTTATTTATTTATACCCTGCCCATCTGGCTGGGTTTCCCCACCCACTCTGAGCAGCTCCCAACAGAATATGAAAAACACGATAAAACATCAGACATTAAAAACTTCCCTAAACAGGGCTGCCTTCAGATGTCTTCTAAAAATCAGACAGTTGTTTATTTCCTTGACATCTGATGGGAGTGCGTTCCACAGGGAGGGAACCACTACTGAGAAGGCCCTCTGCCTTGTTCCCTGCAACCTCGCTTATTGCATGGACGGAACCACTAGAAGGACCTCAGTGTCCGGGGTGGGGGTGGAAGAATGGGGAGTGGAAATGCTTCTTCAGGTATTGAGGTATAATATTCTTTACAACTCCAAGATGGGCTGCGTGTAAGCAGAGAACAGAAAGGATGTTCTGAAATGAAGGGAGTGTGTGAATCTAAGAATTATGGCGTGTCTGCTAAGAAGAGCTCAGGAGGAACCTCAGTTTACTGCAGTGGTAGGAAATCTGTGGACCTGCAGATATTGCCAACCCTGACAACTGCCATGCTCCCTGAGGTTCACAGGTGTTGGGAGACCAACAATATCTGGAGAGTCAGAGTTTGTTCACCTGCAATTTAGTTTGGGAGAAGAAAAGACCCGTGGAAGGCTGCCATAATGGTGGCTCAGGGAGTCCACTACAAGCCCAACACTCTCTCTGCTAAACTTCACTGGCTGTCAAAGAAAGCTAACTCCGGAAGGAATAATAAGTACCTCAACATCTGTGGAAGAATTTTGAGCAAATGCTGAACACTGGACGTTTTGCCCAGTTGGTTGAAACCACTGTGGCTGAAGAATCCCATATACAAAATGTGAGAAATCTCCCGAGGGAAGCTCAACGCTCTTCATTGTTACTGCTGAATTACAACCAAGTGCAGCTCTGTGAAAGAAAAGCCTGAAGAGAAAGACAGCTCTGTCAAGGTTTTTATAATAGCATTGAGATGGAATATTCTCTTGCCAAAGAAAAAGGAACAAAAGGAGGAACCTGGGGAAGAGAGATTGCAAGCCAAAGTGGGGATTGCGTGACAAAGAAATATCAAGGTTTCTCCCATGTGCAGATACAAAAGGGAAAGGCCTTCGAGAAGAACTTAAGAAGGCTGGTGGAGTGAGTGGAACATTGGCAAATGAGAACCGGGAAATCTGTTGGAAGCATAGGTTGAAACCACCGCAAATAATGTAACAGGCAGAAGAAACAAAGGAAGTATATGTGTTTGAAGAGGAGAACTATACCTGCAAACCAGTTGGAGGAAGAATGAAAAGGCAGGGTGCTTGTCTGGATTCCGTATTCTATCTCGGGCCATTCAAGGACAATTGAGAGGGTAAAAATAGAGCAGATGTTATTTGTGGAGGTAAAAATTACATATGAGAAGAGAGAAAAAGAAGTAAGTCCATGTCTGACTCACCAGCAAAATGCTCCTAGATTTGACTCCACTGGCAGCTGCTGTAGTCTGCATTACAAGTGAGCATCAGGTCACACAGGGCAGGACCACAGGGAGTCCAGGATGCCCTTTTGTATTACCTTCTCCTACTGACAAGATCTAGTGTGTATGGAAGTGAGAGCTGGACCATAAAGAAGGCTGATCGCCAAAGAATTGATGCTTTTGAATTATGGTGCTGGAGGAGACTCTTGAGAGTCCCATGGACTGCAAGAAGATCAAACATATCCATTCTTAAGGAAATCAGCCCTGAGTGCTCACTGGAAGGAAAAGATCGTGAAGCTGAGGCTCCAATACTTTGGCCACCTCATGAGAAGAGAAGACTCCCTGGAAAAGACCCTGATGTTGGGAAAGATGGAGGGCACAAGGAGAAGGGGACAGCAGAGGACAAAATGGTTGGATAGTGTTCTTGAAGCTACCAGCATGAGTCTGACCAAACTGCGGGAGGCAGGGGAAGACAGGAGTGCCTGGCGTGCTCTGGTCCATGGGCTCACGAATAGTCGGACACGACTAAACGACTAAACAACAACAACTGAAAAGATCACACACAAGGCAGAGAGGCATCGAGATATGCTGCAGATAGTTTTCCTTTGCTTCATATCATATGGTTTGATTCTCCTGATAATTGTCAATGGGCCTATAATCAGTGGTGGCTGATAATAATAATAATGATAATAATGATAATAATAATGATAATAATGATAATAATGATGATGATGATAATAATAATAATAATAATAATAATAATAATAATAATAATAATAATTTATTATTTATACCCCGCCCATCTGGCTGGGTTTCCCCAGCCACTCTGGGTGGCTTCCAACAGAATATTAAAATACAATAACCTATTAAACATAAAAAGCTTCCCTAAACAGGGCTGCCTTTAGATGTCTTCTAAAAGTCTGATAGTTGTTTTTCTCTTTGACATCTGGTGGGAGGGCATTCCACAGGGCAGGTGCCACTACCAAGAAGGCCCTCTGCCTGGTTCCCTGGAACTTCGCTTCTCGCAGTGAGGGAACTGCCAGAAGGCCCTCAGCGCTGGACCTCAGTGTCCAGGCAGAACGATGGGGGTGGAGGTGCTCCTTCATGTATACAGGGCTGTGGCCATTTGGGGATTTAAAGGTCAGCACCAACACTTTGGTGATGGGGAGGGGGTTTAACAAAAGAGCATCATGTTTCTTAATGGCTGCAAATCACTTTCAAGCCTTTTGGAATTTCCCAGTTTTCAGCTAGTGAAAGGAGCAGAGAAATACTTGTTGCCATTTAAGTTTGTACAGAGAGAGAGCATAATGTGAGATTGGCAGGACAATGGAAGCAGTATTGAGCTAAGGGGGTAGGTCCATATCCATGCTTTGGGAAATTTATTAAGGATTACTTGGTGTGCTCCCTGCTTTGGGAGACTGCTTGCTTTCAATACGCTCTGTTTCTATATCTGAAAATAAAGAGATATTACAAGAAGTCTCTAGTACCATCTCTGACACAGTGAAAACTATTTGTCTGATACCCCTTGACTTCTCACTATTTATGGAAGTGTAAAATAAGTAGTAATATATATTTATCCATTGTCGTTGTTGGCATCCACCTGTCTCAGGTGGAGCCTTCAAAGTGTAAATTTAAAAAATGCAAATATGTATTACATTATTTCTGCTTTTAGATAGATTTGGATTTTTAAGATTAATCCATTTAGCTGTTTTGTATTTTTAAATGCTGTTGCAATTACCATTTTTGCAATTACTGTTAGATTGCTTCAATGAAATGGTTACTTAATTACTGTTGTTTTAAAATTGTTTGTATATGTTAAGTAGTTATACGCCTCCTTCTGAAGATCTGCTTTTAAAATAGGGTATGTTTATGAGAATAGAATCAAGAAATAAGATTCATCCATTCTAAGATAGTTGCACTATTCACACCATACATTTAAGAGACTCTGATACCACTTTAAAGGGGCTAAAGATTTTGGTTATAATATTCAGTTAGAGGCTTGGGAAAAGTTATGGAATGAAGGAATCAAATTTACTGCCTGTAGCGCATTAAAAGAAAATATAATGAAAATGATGTATAGATGGTACTTAACACCAACTAAATTGGCTAAAATGTATGACAAGAAATAAAGAATGTTGGAAGTATAAAGAAAAAGAGGAGAATTTCTATCATATGTGGTGGACTTGCAGTGAATTAAAAGCTTACAGGGAAATGATATACAATGAGTTAAAGAAATTGTACAAAAGTACATTTGTTAAAAAACCAGAAGCATTTTTATTGGGTATAATAGGTGACAAAATTCCAAAGAGAGACAAAAAACTGTTTATGTATGCTTACAATGGCAGCAGGGTCTCTATTAGCCCCAAATGGCAGATGAAGAATGGCAGATGAAGACAACTGAGTATGCAGAACTGGCGAAGCTGACTGGGGAAATCCGAAACCAGCATGATCAAGCTTTCCAAAAAGACTGGGGGAAATTTATACAATATTTGAAAGATAATTGCAAACAATTAACTACCCTAGCAGGACTGATTTAAAAATCTTGTAATGTTTATGATTCATGCCTTTTTATAGTTACTTAAAAATGTGATATTGGAATGAACGAAAGATAAATAGGAAGAAGTACAAATGCCATGATTTAGAAAGGATTTACAAAACCATGAGGCGGGAGGAA
The DNA here is from genome assembly GCF_964252035.2 of Podarcis erhardii. Lineage (NCBI taxonomy): Eukaryota > Metazoa > Chordata > Lepidosauria > Squamata > Lacertidae > Podarcis > Podarcis erhardii. Next base: position 91,743,880 of record NC_138498.1, on the reverse strand, counting down.
GGGAAGTCGACTAACTTGTAAGAGCAAAATTAATGTGAATAACAAGGATGTACCTAAATATTATGAAATGGAAACTTAATAAAAATATTATATAAAAAAATGATACCACTTTAAACAGTCATGGCTTTCCACAAAGGATTCTGGGAACTGTACTTTGTTAAGAAAGTGGACACTTGTTAAGAGACCCCTATTCCCCCTCCAGAGCTACAATTTTCAGAGTGGTGTATCAATCATCCTTCACAGGGAATTCTGAAAATTGTAGCTCTGGGAGGGGAAGCAGTGTTCTCCCAACAGTTCTCAGTACCCTTAACAAACCACAGCTCCCAAAATTATTTGGGAGCTTCAAATGTATATGGTGTGAATGTGGCCTAAACAGACTTCTAAGGTTGTTGTGGACATTTCCTCCACTCTTAAAAAGTGGTTGGGAAGAGCAAGGTAAACGTATAAACCAAAGTAAACTCTAAGACAACTTCAGTCCAATTTGTTACACAGAAAAATAGTACAGCTGCAAATTCAGAATGGGCATTTAACAACCAGTCTCTATCCACCTGTAGCCTACTGAAGCTTCAGTTCTGCACTCCCTGGGGGTTTCTGTGTAAAATATCAGCTGCCTGCATAGACTCTGAGTCAAATCATTACCAGCTGAACAAAACCTTTCCTTCCAAAACAGTTATTGTCCTCCTTGAAGGGACCCAGCAAACTGGTCTCATAAACTTTGAGTAGGGTGTGTGACATTTCAGGGAAATATAATGCCAGAAGGTGCAGTAATAATTCATTCTGGTATTAAAACCCCACAAGCTGTTTCTTCAAAAATGTGTTTGAATAATATTGCTTGTTTGTGAAGTGGAGGGATCGTGAGAAGGGTTGCAGTATATTTAGTGGTGTGTTTTTTTAAAGGTATATATTTATCATACTACAACAGGGGTGTGTGAAATCCCCAATTCCGCTCTATGGAGCCTAGACAAAGCAGGATGAAGTCTTTTATGCTTTCAATGTGCCAGAACTCTGGAAGTTGGGGGGGGGGGCCTTAAACAGCGGCATAAAAACTGAATACCAGTGAATGTTGAGTGACTGAGAAGGTAAAAGATCTAATAGCTAGGTGTGACTGCGAATAGCATGAGGTGGCTGGGAAGTGTGGAAGGGATAGGAAGTTCACACTTACATGCAACCTGCTTTCTTTTTTAAAAAAATAATTTTTATTAACAGGCCAATCGCATCACATTATCCAAATCACATTAGTTCCAAATTATACAGCCGAATTTTAAATTTTGTTGGGGGTACCCATACATCAAGCTCCGAATGAGTCCAAACATCACTTATATTGCTGCTTTAATTAAACAGTTCTATCCAGTTCAATCCAGATAGTCCTTTATTACTTTCTTCATCTTCTTGTTGTTATCGTATATTCCTTTCTTTGCGATCTCTGATAATTTTCACAAGCAGATTAGAAACAGGCATCCTCTGTGTGGGTTTTGTACTCTCCAAAGATCATATCGCTCAGGGACAGCCGCTGTTCCTCGCTTCCATAAAAAATAATAATCTTCGGACCGTCCTTTACTTTTCTCAGACTTGCCAAGTATATCAGAAGGCTCTGTCAGGTCAAAATTACATTCCAGCAATCCTCCTCATTCCAATGATCCTGATTCTCCTCCCCCTGTCCTTCTTTCTCCGGCAAGTCTGTCTTGGCGAGACGCCATTTTTTAACTGCGTCATAAAATTTTCCTCTGTTCTCATTGTTTACCAATCCTCTCTTTAGCCATAATCCATCCCACACAGTACTTAAATTCCTGCTTGTGGTTAGTAAAAACGCAACGATCTTGTTTCTTTCTGGGGTGGAGGGTTATTAATATCACATAGTGCAAAGAAAAAAGGTTTTTTCTTCCACCCCCCTTCATTCCAAACATACAGTCTCTTAATGGTGTTTCATCAGAAGATTTACTTATCCATCCGTCACTCCCGGTCACAGAGATCCATTAATCAGCAGTCTTATCTCTCGAGCATTACTTGATGTATGTGCTTCAGCTTCATTCCAATTGTATGTTTCCAATTATATTTCCGAGCTGAAGCTAACCAGCACACGCTGATTGGAATCGGTGTCAGGAAGAGCTGACCTCATTGAGGGCTCATTGAGGATCCGGGGGTGCATTGTGGACACCGCTGGCAAGGCAGCCCCCCCCCACATGCAACCTGCTTTCAGTCTGAGTACCTCTGTACAGAAATACAGTGGTACCTCGGGTTAAGTACTTAATTCGTTCCAGAGGTCTGTTCTTAACCTGAAACCGTTCTTAACCTGAAGCACCACTTTAGCTAATGGGGCCTCCTGCTGCTGCTGCGCCGCACCGCTGGAGCCTGATTTCTGTTCTCATCCTGAAGCAAAGTTCTTAACCCGAGGTACTATTTCTGGGTTAACGGAGTCTGTAACCTGAAGCGTATGTAACCCGAGGTACCACTGTACTTGAGATACACACTCATACAGTTAGGACTCAGCTGTGCAGCTGCAAATACAATGTTCTAAGTGTGTTTTAAGTGCATTATGCAAATGTGATACTAGATGGTGATAGTGAGCAAATTCAACATATTTTTCAAAACGCTTTAAAAAAAGCATTTTCACAACGTTTTTATATGTGTCTAGATTCCACCTTAGTCATATTAGCATTCAGTGAGTATTGTCTGCACATGAGAGGTGAGCTCTATAAACATGTCTGCATGTTCAGAGATAGCTTGTACCCTCATTCAGAGTAAAATATGAACCAGCCTATAGAGATAAAAAGAGTTGCGCAGAGAACCATCTCACTGTCTAGATAGGTGGCTTACTGCCTCACACTGAGAAGCTATTTTCCAAGGATGGAAGTGAGAGCTCTCTCTCTCTCTCTCTCTCTCTCTCTCTCTCACACACACACACACACACACATGGCTGGATTTAGGTTTCATGAAGCCTTAAGTTACTGAAGGTAATGGGGCCCTTTATATGTCCAGCTGTCCTTTGTCAACAAATTGTCACTGTTTTTTGTGTTTAATATATGCTATATGGTACTTTAAGGACCTAATAGGTACTGTATCTAAAGCCATTTGCACATGCAGAATGTCGGCACCCTATATATAGAAATGAGCAAACCAGTGATATTTTAGGGAGCAGGCTAAAAGGCAGGGCCCATTACTTACATCATAGGAGCCTACACAACACAAAACACTGTTGCTGTATGTAGGTTTTATTTGATTTGTTTTTTATGTTATATTTTGGAAATGTGCATCCATGTGTTTTTTTACTTTAATTCTTTTTGGGGGCCCCAAGAGAGTGGGGCCCTAAACTATAGCTTGTTTAGCTTATACGTAAATCCAGCACTGCTCTCACGCACACCAAAGTAGCAGCAAAGAGAAGAGTTCCTGCTTTTTCTCATTCAGCTCATATTAGGCTCCTGTCGTAGGCTGGTGGTTATCCATACTGTTACCTTCAAACTGCAGGCTGGGCTAAGAGACTAATATACAACAATCCTGCAGTGTTTACACTCCTGTTGTAGGTTGGAGGACTGTACTGAACATAAACATAAGAAAAAGCTTAGCTGGATGAGACCAGAGGCCCATATATCTAGTCCAGGATCCATCCAGAGGCAGGCAAGTAAGGAAGTAGCTCCTTCCCTTAACTACCATTTCCTTGGTTTCTTTTATGGGGCAGTAATGAAGAAGAGATGCAATAGGGCCAACATACCATCTCTATTGGGACACGGGTGGCGCTGTGGGTTAAACCACAGAGCCTAGGACTTGCCGATCAGAAGGTCGGCGGTTCGAATCCCCGCAATGGGGAGAGCTCCAGTTGCTTGGTCCCTGCTCCTGCCAACCTAGCAGTTTGAAAGCACATCAAAGTGCAAGTAGATAAATAGGTACCGCTCCGGCGGGAAGGTAAATGGCATTTTTGTGTGCTGCTCTGGTTCTCCAGAAGCGGCTTTAGTCATGCTGGCCACATGACCTGGAAGCTGAATGTCAGCTCCCTCGGCCAATAAACCGAGATGAGCACCGCAACCCCAGAGTTGGCCACGACTGGACCTAATGGTCAGGGGTCCCTTTACCTTTACCTTTACCATCTCTATTAGTCAACAATGGTCCTACTGTGCCTTGGGAGGTGCCCAGTGAAACCAACCCCTGATGGCAGCCCTTCTTAAGCTGCAGATCTCCATTATATTTCCTTCAGCATCTTCTTAATTAAGGCATCTAAAATAGCTTTTATTTCCAATAGCTTTGTTAAGCACACTTTGTGACTTTGCATTCTCTTTATAGCTCTGATACTTTGTTGTGTTTCTTCTTTCACTGGTATTGCCCTTATAAAGCATTTTCCATGGCCGGAGGTTTTTCTGAACCACAGCCAGCCAGCTAATAGTATTTGAAAATGCATGTACCAATCAGATATACAGATAGCTGGATTTCCGAATGTCATTTAAAAGCAGTTGAGATACAATTAAATCAGTGCCCACCAAAATAAAATAAAAATCCATAAACAATGCACCAACAATTTAAAAGAATGTTATTTGGTTTTGAAACGACAAGAGTGAGATTAGAACATATTGCACAAAGCCAGAAAGATGCTGATTTGGTATTAGGAAGAATAGCAGGAGCATTGTTTGATGGGGCTGCATGCGAGCATCATAAACACCATAGATTTGAAGCGAGTATGCCAGTGAAATTATTGTTTAACTTGTAAAGTAATAAAAATTTACTTATGGTCTGTCAAAAAGGCTTCTAGCTGTGAAAACACAGTAGCAGACAGGTGCATCGCAATGAAGAAATATAATAATTGCCACTATAAATTAAAAAGAAAGGTAGAAGAAGAGGAAGGAAAAGATGTATTCCTACATACAATATTTAGTCAATCTGCATTTCTTGTGATTAAGGAGAAAGTGATTTTAACTGCTAAGATGTATAAATGTAAATACAGTGACTTCCTTAAATGACCAATTATGGGGGTGTTTTCTTTTATTTTTAAAAACTCTCTATAGGGCTCATAGCCCTGCTTCCTCCCCCCCCCCCCGAAAGGAGCTATTACGAAGAATTCAAGGACTATGGGGGCATCCAGAGCCAGTGTGGTGTAGTGGTTAGGAGCAGTAGTCTCGTAATCTGGTGAATCGGGTTCGCGTCTCCGCTCCTCCACATACAGCTGCTGGGTGACCTTGGGCTAGTCACACTTCTCTGAAGTCTCTCAGCCCCACTCACCTCACAGAGTGTTTGTTGTGGGGGAGGAAGGGAAAGGAGAATGCTAGCCACTTTGAGACTCCTTCGGGTAGTGATAAAGTGGGATATCAAATACAAACTCTTCTTCTTCTTCCATACCCCAAGCTAGTCTGTCGCTTTACCTTGCCCAGGGCAACCCAAAATAACTTACAACCAAACATATAGACAACAAGCCCCACATATAGATACATTAAAACTAAGAGGAAAGATAATTACATTAAGAATATCCCACCCACTTCTAAAAGAGCATAGAGAGTCAAAGGCCTGCTGACAAAGGAAGGTTTTTGCCTGGCATATAAAGATTTATAATGATATATAAATTATAAATTGTGTAAAATAATTCCGCTGCCTGTTTATTCCCATGCAGATGCTGAAGTGGAGACAGGGCTCTATTGAGGAATATGGGAGACCTTTACTTCTTGAAGAGATGGCGCTAATCATTTATTAGGAGCAGCGGTGGAGAAAAGTTATTCCCTATGAGGTAATATGTTGTGCCAGAGGTGATAGTAAAATAGATTAATTGTGTGGCTAGAAGTCTTTAAACTAGCACTTAATGTATCATTTCACTTACTCTGACATGAACTTTGTGCGTTCTTGCATGCCTAGTAATATTTGATTGGATTCTTATTCTAGGCTACGTAAAGGACAGCCATAGTCCTGCTCTGTTCTGCCTTGATCAGATCACACCTGAAGTACTGTGTCTATTTCTGGGCACCACAATTTAAGAAGGGGTGGGTAAGCTGGAAAAGATGCTGAGGAGGGTGACCAAGGCTGGATCTAGACACATCAAAGAAGTGCTTCAGTTAAATGCTTTTTCAACTTTGTATGAGAAATCGGGTTGAGAAAAAAATGGAACTCCACAGCACCATCTGGTGTCACAATGTTAGAATGCATAAACAATGCATATAAAGTGCTTTTTCTCTGCCAGAGGGAATTGAGTATGCTTATCCTGGAAAATAGGAGACTGAGAAGATATACGATAGCCATCGTCATATATCACAAGGGCTGTCACAAGGTGGAACAAGGTTATTTTCTCCTTCTCTGCAAGATAGGACTCAAACCAATGGATTCAAGTTACAAGAAAGGAGATCCCAACTAAACATTAGCAAGAACTTTCTGACAGTAAGAGCTGTTTGATATTGGAACAGACTCCCTCGGGAGGTTGTGGACTTTCCTTCCTTGCAGGTTTTTAAGCAGGGGTTCGATGGCCATCTGTCATGGATGCTTTAGTTGAGATTCCTGCATTGCAGGGGTTTGGACTAGATCAGGCTTCCTCAGCCTCGGCCCTCCAGATGTTTTTGGCCTACAACTCCCATCATCCCTATCTAGCAGGACCAGTAGTCAGAGATGATGGGAATTGTAGTCTCAAATCTTCTGGAGGGCTGAGGTTGAGGAAGCCTGGACTAGATAACCCTATGAGTCCCTTCCAAGTACAATTCTATGATTCTTTACTTTTGAAAATGGTGGCTTCCATAATCATTGTGAGATGCATCATAGAATCACAGAACCTTACATATATGAATAAATATATACACATGCATAGACACATGGTAGAGTTCCCTGATAATATCCTGTAATTATACAAAAGAGTTCTTATTTATTTTAAAAGTTACTTTTGTTTTAAAAGGGATATGGTTTGGAAATAAATAATGCCATATATCAAATAGTTAAATGCAGATGATAGTCCATTGGCTTTGCTTTTATTCTACATCAATCAAAACTACTAAAGTATCCTGGGAATTAGAAGCACATAAAGTATTTTTCTGTAAAAACACATTTTCAATTATACAGCATCCATTGATCAAAACTCTGCAATCTGTATCTCACAAGATATAGGTTGCATTACAAGATAAATTAATTCCCTTAAGCTTAATTGCTTTGTGTAAGAATATATTGAGCCTTGAGAATGGGCTATTAGTGTTTCAAGGACTAGAATTATTAATATCTGTAGCAAATAGTGAAAGTTTTTTAAAAAGATTTTTTAGCCTTGAGACAGCAGGGGAATTTAGGGCATTCCCATGTTGATGACAGGATCGCGTGGCAAGGGGGGTATAATTTGTGGCTGGCCCAGACATGGCATTTTCCTTCCACACTGGGCATTGCTTGTTATTGTTTCCTGATTTTATTTAAATGTGGAAACAGGAAACAATAAAAATACAACCACAGCAACAATGTAACATATAAATCACGAAACAAATGCATGAAACTTTTAAAGCCACATGAAATCTGTCTGCAGGAGCACAGAAATATAGCTGTGTGGTGATTGCCTATAGATTTGGCACAAATAGCCCTCACTAAAAGGTAAAGGGACCCCTGACCATTAGGTCCAGTCGTGACCGACTCTGGGGTTGCGGTGCTCATCTTGCTTTGTTGGCAGAGGGAGATGGCGTACAGACCGGGTCATGTGGCCTGCATGACTAAGCCGTTTCTGGCAAACCAGAGCAGCACACGGAAATGTCGTTTACCTTCCTGCTGGAGCGGTACCTATTTATCTACTTGCACTTTGATGTGCTTTTGAACTGCTAGGTTGACAGGAGCAGGGACCAAGCAATGGGAGGTGACCCCGTCGCAGAGATTCGAACTGCCGACCTTCTGATCAGCAAGTCCTAGGCTCTCTGGTTTAACCCACAGCGCCACCTGCGTCTGCTAGTCTGTCTTAAATCTCACTAGTCTGTCTTAAATCTGCTAGTATCTTGGGGAGGTGTATGTTTTAAAGAAAATGACCACATTTTCTGTCTGACTGCCCACCGCCCATTGCTTTACTATGAGTTTAACAAATCGTGTCCTCCTCCCAGAGAGCACATGCTGCGGTGAGATAATCAAGGCTGACCTCACTGCTGTTGTGGGTGGGAGCAATTGGATAGCCTCAACAACCTGATTGGTGGTCCCTCGGTTGCTGGGGTAATTCTGGCCAATGGGATCGTTTCATGCATTAACCAAGGGACCTATATTTACCGCTGAACGTTGTGTTGAGCTTCCTCTTTTCGCCTCGTGCATCAGATCACCTGCCCACCCTCCATATATTTAGGGTTCATTATGACCTTGCTATGCGGTCGTGCGTCATCTGTTCTTGGGACAGGGACCTGGTAGGAATTTCCCCATTTGGCTGATTGGCTGGTGCCACTTGGTTTTTGCCTGCCGCGTAGCAAATCATCACAATTTTGTAAGGTTTGGCGGTTAGGCATTGGTTCAATGTGGAGTTGAGGGGAGGTTGTCACACCTGCCCCTCCAATGCGCGAAAGGGTATTCCATTAAAGGAATCCAGGGGCTCACCTTGCTTTTATCCAATCCCCTTCTGGGGTTAGGGCCACGCCAGAGCCCCTGGGAGCATTTGAGGTGAGCTCAAGTCTGAACCTGGTCCAATGCCGGAGTCCAGGCATCAGTGCTGCCCTGCTGAGGTCAGGTGCAGCTAGTCAGGAATCAATGCCTAAGCAAACCACTCACAATCCGTAATCAATAAGGTTGTGGCCAAAATTATGCCAATAACCTGAAACTAAATTCCATGTCAATTGTGTCTTTACAGTGTTTATTGGCGGAGGTCTTGGGATCTTAACACGCAATAAAGGTAAAGATAAAGGGACCCCTGACCATTAGGTCCAGTCGTGACTGACTCTGGGGTTGCGGCGCTCATTTCGCTTATTGGCTGAGGGAGCCGGCGTACAGCTTCCAGGTCATGTGGCCAGCATGACTAAGCCGCTTCTGGCGAATCAGAGCAGCACACAGAAATGCCGTTTACCTTCCCGCTGGAGCGGTACCTATTTATCTACTTGCACTTTGACATGCTTTCAAACTGCTAGGTGGACAGGAGCAGGGACCGAACAACGGGAGCTCACCCCGTCGCAGGGATTTGAACCGCCGACCTTCTGATCAGCAGGTCCTAGGCTCTCTGGTTTAACCCACAGCACCACCCGCATCCCTAACACGCAATAGGCAACCACATATTCCTATCATAATGATAATAATAAGGTGAGTAACTAGAGTTGCAGCTTAGCCTACAAGGTCCACCCGCCATGACAGGCACCTCACTTGTAAGCGCCTGCGCCATGCATAACTGCACCACAGCTTCTGTGCAGCGAAGCGAGTTCAAGGCGGTGACTACCTTCATTTAGTCAGCATGAAGGAATCTATGTACAACCATAGCCTGTTTATGCAGATCCTCACCAAGACAAAAATGAATTGCAACTTATTACCAAACTCAAAACCATGGAGAAACCTGGTCTGAACAAAGACATTGGATTGCGTGTTGAGTTCCGCAGTGTCACCCCCCAAAAATTCACACAGCACACGTTCATTTTTGTTTAAGGTTTTTGGCATAATTTTTTGGCCACAACTTTATTGAAATACAGAAAAATGTGAGTGGTTGCTTAGGCATTGGTTATGTCTATCTGTCCTTGCCCCCGAGGACAGAGCTGAAACTTCCGGTCTCCACCGGAAGCCAGCGTGGGAAACAAATGTTGGGGAGAAATGAGGCTGGGAAATCAGTCCAACACCTCTCACCCTCATGTTCCGGTGGGGCTTGCACGGCCCAAGCCCGGCTCCACGGACAAGGACGAAAGAATGGCAAGCCCCTGGATTCCTTTAACGGAATTCCCATTCGCATCATTTGGAGGGATAGGCACCTTACCCCTCCAAGCACCAATTTAACCAATGCCTAACCGCCAACCTTACAAGTTGTGACGATTTGCTACGCAGTAGGCAAAAACCAAATGGCAACAGCCAATCAGCCAAATGGCAAAATTCCTACCAGGCCCCCGCTCAAAGGCGAACGACCCCATGACAGGCATAGCAAGGTCAATGAACCCAAGAACCACCCTATAAAAGGGAGGGGGGCGGGTGATCCGATGCAAAACGGCCAAGAGGACGTCCCCTAATCCAACTCCTCATTTTATAGACTCTGACTCCTCCTCCAAAATAGCAACACCTAAAATTCCCCAGGAACCCACTTTAACCCCGTATCAGCTTGGGTTCTCTAAATTTGCCTAATCATGATGGTGGCCTGCTCCCCAACCGCAACACGTGCTCTCTGTTAGTGAGAACACGCTTTGCGTGTTGAGTTCCGCAGTGTCACCCCCCAAAAATTCACACAGCACACGTTCATTTTTGTTTAAGGTTTTTGGCATAATTTTTTGGCCACAACTTTATTGAAATACAGAAAAATGTGAGTGGTTGCTTAGGCATTGGTTATGTCTATCTGTCCTTGCCCCCGAGGACAGAGCTGAAACTTCCGGTCTCCACCGGAAGCCAGCGTGGGAAACAAATGTTGGGGAGAAATGAGGCTGGGAAATCAGTCCAACACCTCTCACCCTCATGTTCCGGTGGGGCTTGCACGGCCCAAGCCCGGCTCCACGGACAAGGACGAAAGAATGGCAAGCCCCTGGATTCCTTTAACGGAATTCCCATTCGCATCATTTGGAGGGATAGGCACCTTACCCCTCCAAGCACCAATTTAACCAATGCCTAACCGCCATGGAGCCCACGGCTCACCGCCAAACCACTCACAGCCCCAGCCAAGACCTCAGCTTGACCACCACCGCACCTAACCAGGCCTCATTACCCGAAGCCGAAAGGTGCACGCCATCATCCCGAAATAAAAATGGCCGCTGAGAAGAAATTTCAGTATGAAAAATCACATCACCGCCCAGCTCCAAAACCTTTTTTGATACTGCAGTATTGATACGGCTTCTGGCTCTCTCAATGGCGGCCGGGCAACGACTGCCCCTCCAAGAGCGTCGTTGAAGCAGCCTTGACCAAAATATTTTTGCTGCCGGCATCATAGCTTGCAGCGTCTCCAAGTCCGTTAAAATGGTATCGCGCAGTGAACGACAGTTCAACGAGACCAAGTCGTTCTCACCCAGTTGTACCACAATGGCCGACGGGGGTTCCTCCCATAGCAACTGCCTCCGAATCCGAGGCAGGAGCTCCGACCAGCGCATTCCCCTTCTGGACAGCCAAGACAATCGAATGTGTCGAGGAAGGCCGAGACCAGGACCCATCTGCGACTGCCGCGCAGCGACACCAGCCCAATGGACGATGCTGTGCCCCACCATCCATATGCGGACAGCCGCCAAACCTAATATAAATAAACAAAATTAATGTGAGGTCCTTATTAACGGATATAATTTCTGAACGCTTCCGACTTCCAGCGACCCAAATCCTTTATTCTGGCTGCTGACAAGCCCCAATGTGCTGCCGTAGTGGCAGCCCCTATCCTGAATGAGTGTGGGGCAAAATCGGTTGCCATGCCGCCACCCGCACCGATTGCTTTCCTCATCACTTTCGCAAACTGCTGCCTTGAAAGGGGCGAACCATCCTCATGCCTAAGTAATGGGCCATCCCCAGGGGTGCGAATAGACAGGTACCTCCTAACATCCTTTACAGGGCAAGGGCCCGCTTCCCCAGTAGCTGGGAGACGAAGGAGTGCACCCCTACCCCTCTGATCTGTCTTCGAGTGCCTTATTGTGATTTGAAGTTCCGCAGGAGACAACCGCACGTCCTGCAACAGAAGGCCCCGTGTACGGCCATCCCTATGAACCTCAACCACAATTTCGCCTACTCTCATGGCACCAAAAAAGGCGATCGAAAAGGCGGCTGAAAACAGGCGGGCCTCATAGCCGGACCAGCACACCACCCGCAGCTTTCTGCGCATTACGCACAACATATCAAAAGATATGGGTAGACGACTTGCTGGGCGGGAAGGACAAAGTCTACTCCATCCCTCCAAGGCTTTGCGGACAATGAACTTCGCACAAGGATCCTTATCAAAAAATACCTTGCAGAAAAATGCTATAGCAGCAGCATGTATTCTAATCGTCTTAGCTGCCCTGCCCAGCTGAAATAAATGTGCTAAATAACTCAACACCTGCGAAGATGTGGGCGAAGCCCTTTTAAAATCGCAGGCAGATTGCTGCATGAACGATACAAAATCACCCCACACTTTTGTGTATGAACGTAATGTAGAAGGGGAGACCGATGCCGCTACTCCCTGTAAAACTAATTGCTGCCAAGGCTCCAGAGATGTTCCGGGAAACATTCCGGACGTATCCGAGCCTCTGGAACCAGGAGTCTGAACCGCTCCATCTGAAAACGGGACAGAGCATCAGCAATTTCGTTAGACACCCCAGGGATAAAGCGTGCTGAAAAAACTATATTATAACGTAAACAATGCAACACAAAAACCCGCAGAAGGGCCGACACCCGGGGGGGAGCGTGACGACAGCCTGGCCAACACTGACACCACCGCCTGATTGTCAGTCCAGAAGCAGACACGACGGTTCCTGAACTCCTTGACCCATAAATGCACTGCCACTGCAATGGGAAAAAACTCAAGAAAAGTTAGGTCCCGCGTAATCTCTCCCCCTTGCCAGGCCTTCGGCCAACGTTCTGCACACCAACGTCCCTTCCAATAAAGTCCAAAGCCAAGGGAACCTGCAGCATCAGACTGCACTTGAAAGTCATTCTGCAAGTTCAAAGTGTCTTGCCATAATGACACCCCATTGAATTCCTTGAGGAATTCCAACCAAATGGAAAGATCAGCCTTTACCTGACTAGAGAGGTGCACCCGATGATGCGGGGCTTTCAACCCTGAGGTTAGGCGAGCTAGGCGAGAGCAGAAGGGGCGCCCCGGCGCCACCACTCTACAAGCAAAATTTAAGTGTCCCAACAGCGATTGAAGCTGCCGGAGAGACACCTTCCTCAACGGGAGTAGTTCCTCTATTACCCTCCTCAAAGTTACTAATTTGTCACTTGGCAAGCTTGAAGTTTGAGCAACAGTATCCAAAAGGATACCCAGATAAGTAAGCCGAGTTGAAGGACCCTCGGTCTTGTCTGCAGCTAATGGCACCCCCAATTCCTGCGTAAGATCAGCGAAAGCTTGCAAGAGCACCGAACAATCGCCAGTATCAGAGGCCGAGACCAATAAAAAGTCATCCAGATAATGAGTGACTCCGCTCAGGCCGGTTTTCGATTTGAGAGCCCATTCCAAAAAGGTACTGAAGGATTCAAAAGCGGCACAAGCAATCGAACATCCCATCGGCATTGCCTTGTCAAAATAATAATTGCCCTCAAACCGAAAACCCAGCAACCAAAAATCATCCGGGTGAATTGGCAAAAGGCGAAAGGCTGACTCGATATCACATTTTGCCAATAACGCGGAATGGCCGAAGCTCCGAATCAACTTGATCGCCTGATCAAGAGATGCGTACTTCACTGAGCAGAGTGCGGGCGGAATGACGTCATTAACTGACGAACCCACGGGGTGTGAAAGATTATGAATTAAACGAAATTCCCCCGGTGCCTTCTTAGGCACAATGCCCAACGGGGATACATGCAAATTTTGAAAAGGAGGGGTGTCAAAAGGACCGGCCATCCGATGCATGGCCACCTCCTTTACAATCTTCTTGCGAGCAACCTGAGGTAGCTCACGAACTGACTTTTGGTTAGCAGGATTCCTAGCCAAAGGGGACCCAACTATCGGAATCCGGAAACCTTGTGAAAAACCATTACCCAAATAATCCGCCGCCTCCCTGTTGGGGTACGACTGCAACCAATTTAACAAAACCCCCAGGTGAACCGGTGTAAAAGCCAAAGAGGTCAACAAGCTATTTTGCAGTTCCAGCGGTGTTTGAGGGGGTAGCGGGCTTTGGGGGTTGCTGAGACCCCCCTTTACCCCCACGAAAGGGCCGCTGACCTGCAAAACAAGAGGACGTAGGATGCGAGCCATTGCATCTTTCGCAGGCGTGGGCGAATTTGCACCCCTGTCGATTACAAGACCCTTTATTGAAATCCCAGCAAAACAGGCGCCGGCCAGGTCTTAATACCCTTGTCTTAGGTTTTTGCTGCTCGGGAGTCTTTTTATCAATCAGGGGGGCCACATGGGTGGTCCATACGTCAAGATCCTTCCGATCCCAGCGAGCAGAAGGGATTTTAGCTGCGCGGCGCCGGAAAACCTCATCATATTTTATCGCGGCTTTTTCACCTGCACTGGTGAATGCAGAGCGAACGATAGACAAGTAAACCATTAAATGGAGAGATCTCCGGGGATAAGCCGCCATTACCACACCAGCGAAGACCTGGAAACAGTCAAGCCATAGTTCGAAGGAACGATCTGTATTGGGGACCCCCTGACGCTTTTTGGAAGAACTACTCTTCTCTTGGTCCTCCGAAGGCGGGGCCAACTTAAACATGTCGACATATCGACCATCCAGAATCCTAGAGCGCACCTTCGATGACAGGTGCAAACCAGGAATAACGTCTCTGGCGGAGTTAGTGGATACCTTAACGTCTGGTACCAAAACGCCATCCAGACATTCCTGAACTATACCATACTTAGCCCGATGCGTGTTGGACCGGCGCTCCCAAGCCCACTTAGGGAGCCCCGATGCGGATTCGCCAAATCCCCAATAAAGTTCCAGCGAGTTACCTGTCTCCTCGTCAGAACTAGAAGATGACGTACCAGTACAAGAGGTCGAGGAGTCATCCCTCCTACGCTTAGCATGCTTCCGGGAAGATCTCCTGCGGCGACGCTTCCCGCCCGAAGACTTCCTAGCTGGAACCGGCAGGCTGTCCTCAACGGAAGATTCCGATTCCTGATCCGGCCGAGAGTGACCTGGGACCAATGAAGAAGAAACCACCCGTGAGGGACCAGGATCAGATGCTGCCCCTACGGTAGGCAGCACTAACCTGCCATGGCGGGAGGAAGGGACCGAATGGGAACCCCTCCCCGAAGCTCTCCGGGAGAGGTGGGACCTCCGTGCACGGCCACGAGCAGCAGGTATGTATTGGGGTTGGGTTAGCTGGGGGTCACTTCCCCCCGCCACAGGCAACAATCCCTCACTTTCATCTTCCTCAGATGACGACAAGACCGGTGATGATGTTCCCGCAGGATGAGGCGGTGCTGCAGACGTGGACGGCTGACTGGAACACTGCTGTAGAAAGCCATCCAGATTAGCTGCGAAGCGAGATAAGGCCGCAGGATCGCCGGCCATGCTGGACACCAAGGACTGCGCTCGTCCCTCTGGTTGTCTTGTCACAGGTGAGCGCAGCGCCTGCGATGGGCCTCTAATAGGCCGTTTTGCAGTGGAAGATGGACCAGGGCGGGCTGAGTCCTTCTTTGGAGCCATACCTGCTAGGCAAATAAGAAATCAAAGTAGAAAATTCCAAACTGTTAAAGAGTAAACAGGCCTGAACCAATAGCCCTTGAAACCAAGAACACAAGAACACTTAAGTCAATAAACTTCAGTAGGCCCAGGCACAAAATTAATCAAAAAAAAAAAAAAAAGGGTTATTCCGTCAAATCAAAGAGAAACCTATAAGAAATTAAATTTCAATGAAAACAATTGAAATGGTGCAATAATCAGATCCACCAGCAGGTGGCGCTATAACAGCCTGTCCACTTAAGGAGGGAAGGCTGCAATACCAGCTAGGCCACTAGGGGAGCTCAATAGTGGCCGGCTGCAATACCTGCTAGGCCACCAGGGGAGCTCCGGAGTAGGCCGGTTGCAATAACTGGAACCGGCCACCAGGGGGCGCAGGCTAAATTGACGACGCACGCTCCCTAGCCTCGCCGAACAGAATGGGAATGGAGGGCCCTGCCGCAGCAAAGCGCCTCCAAAGAGGCACAGGCCGCTCCGAGGCCCCGGGAAGCCCTGAGGGCCTCAAGCCACCCCCCAGCGGCGCCCGCTCCTCCTAATCAAGGCCTAAATCAGGCGCTAGCCGCGCCGCGGGGTCCCGCCGATAACCCCCCGATAATTATTTAATTATTATTATTATTTATTTTTACAGCCCACCGGAGCGGCGGGAACGCGACTGAGGGCTTTAAACGTCCGGGCGCTCGGCCCGGCCCGAGGCCCCGCCGTCGGAGAAGCCGCAACCACCCGGGAGCCGACTCAAGGGTACAGGTAAGTCAAATTAAGGAGTGGGACGGGGAAGGGAAGGGGGACTAGGAGCGCTCCTCGGCTCAGAGCCGAGGGGCGATCCTCCGTGCAATTAGAGCCTCCCTTACCAGGGAGACGAGGGAGGGAATGGTGGGGGGGGGAAGGGTGGAAGCCGGCTTTACTCCGAGGCCGTGGAACCAAAGCAACCCCCCCGTGCGGGTGCGGGGACTCCCGACAGCACGCGACAGCGTGGGGGGGGTGAGCGGCCCGGCCGCGCTCCGCGGCCTCAGAGGCGGCCTGGGATGGCGCAATAAAAGGAGAGACCTCCCGACGCTAGGGAGGGGGGAACCCCCTCTTTCCTAAATAAACAACCTCACACCGTAAATTTCAGCAATTAAACCTAATATTAAAATTAAATGGAAGGACGATGAAATCTGGAGAAATGAGGAGGGAGGGGGAAGGGAAGCAAATAGAATGAATACAACCGTCTCAGGCACCAAACAGCTCCTTGATCCGATGCAAAACGGCCAAGAGGACGTCCCCTAATCCAACTCCTCATTTTATAGACTCTGACTCCTCCTCCAAAATAGCAACACCTAAAATTCCCCAGGAACCCACTTTAACCCCGTATCAGCTTGGGTTCTCTAAATTTGCCTAATCATGATGGTGGCCTGCTCCCCAACCGCAACACGTGCTCTCTGTTAGTGAGAACACGCTTTCTTATCTCATTATACATGACAAAGCCATTTTTCACCTTTTCACCCCTTGCTTTTTCCTGTAAGACCTATTGCAGTCGTTAAGAGTCGTCAACAGGCTCATCACAGCTATCTGCCAATCACCCATTCCCACCACCCTTCTGAGTAATACCCCTCCCCACCTTCTCACTATATAGAAGGGTCTGGTGACTTCTGTTTCACTGTATCTGAAGAAGTGTGCATGCACACGAAAGCTCATACCAAGAACTAACTTAGTTGGTCTTTAAGGTGCTACTGGAAGGAATTTTTTTTATTTTGTCAAGACAAAAATGGTGTCTTCACTGTGCTGTCTGTTGAACCTTAATGATAGAATCTAAGCTTCATGTAGGTATTGGTCATTTTAAGAGGCTGATGAACAGGGTTAGTCACAGCTCCCCTGGGTGGGTTCTTAACACAGGCCTGAAGCAGAGCTTTTCCCTGGGCCATGAAAGGAAATGAAAGAGGGAGTTCGATGGCTGGTTTCTGCTGTTGGGACAGTGCACACTTACTGTAGTTCAGCATGCCTGTTTTCAGTACACAGCCATTTTAAAGAGATACGTTTTTAAGACATCTGATCCACAACATACCTGAGGCAGAATGGTAGCTTTCCATCTTGGGTTTCCAAAATATGAGATATTTGATTTTGGAAGTCATGCGCCACTCTTCCACAAATGATATATGTCTTTCCCATTTGTTTA
Organism: Podarcis erhardii; assembly: GCF_964252035.2. Lineage (NCBI taxonomy): Eukaryota > Metazoa > Chordata > Lepidosauria > Squamata > Lacertidae > Podarcis > Podarcis erhardii. The sequence goes on along the minus strand of NC_138498.1, from coordinate 91,726,357 downwards.
GTATTTTTTCTAAAGTAGCAGTTGAGTTTTACAAGCCCTGGTAAGCCTCATGAGAAAAATTCTAATGAGCTCAGACTTCACTGTTGCCATAGTAACTAAGCAGAAGTTACTAAGGACTCTTGCTCCATATTGCAACAAATATCCTGAAAAGCTAAAAGCCAATTAAATTATGTCTAATAAATATATTGCACAGTGAGCACACCTCACCTCTCATTTCAGGTTTAAAAAAATGGTTTCCAATATTAAATTGTGGGGGTTTTTTGTTGCTATTACTATCACTGATATAAAATACATTAGCCTTTGAACACGTAGATGAGAGTTTTTCTTGAAGTAGGCAATATCTTATACTATTAATGGATGCATTTATTTAAGGAGTGCGCTAATGCATTTATTATGGAATGTGATACTATATTTATCGGTTTTGGCAGGGACTGTATCACTCTGAAGAATCTGAAGGTTTTATAAAAGAAAAGTGTAAGTCCAGAAGCTCATGGACAGAACAAATCACTTACGACCCATTCAAATGCAATGAAACAATTGCCATTTGTTGTCGAATGCTTCCGAAACTTGTAAATTCATATAAACAAACACATAAAAATATCCCTGCAAGGTCCTACTTTGCCATAACTGGATTTTATTGTGGATGACAAATGGAAGGATTCAGCATTGGTTTTGTTGTTGTTGAAGTTTGGGTCCATCTTTCAAAACTTATTCTCATATTGGGAACTCATTTTCCATTTGTTGTTGTTGTTTTCTTCTCCGATAAGCAGAGTTTTTTGAAAGGCCTTCAAATTAAAAGTCAGCTCCAATGAAATGAATGTGTGAGGCAAAGTATTGGATGTGGGGAATTGACTTAATGGGAGCTTGGGTATTCATACTTCATGTTGAACTGGGCCTAGTTGGGAATGGTGTCTTACCAGCCAACTACTCCTTGTAGTTCCTTCAACCAACTTACTCCACTAAAAAACATGGGGAAACTGTGCTTCAGAGATCCAGACCGTGGGGAGCTCAAAAAAATTAATAATTATAATTTGGTCTTTTTTATTTTAGTTTTTTATTTTAATTAGAGTATTATGATTGGATATATTAATTGGACGGGACGCGGGTGGCGCTGTGGGTAAAACCTCAGTGCCTAGGGCTTGCCGATTACATGGTCAGCGGTTCGAATCCCCGCGGTGGGGTGAGCTCCCGTTTTTCAGTCCCAGCTCCTGCCCACCTAGCAGTTCGAAAGCACCCCTAAGTAGATAAATAGGTACTGCTTTATAGCGGGAAGGTAAACGGCATTTCCATTTGCTGTGTTGGTGCTGGCTCACCAGAGCAGCTTTGTCACACTGGCCACGTGACCCGGAAGTGTCTCCGGACAGCGCTGGCCCCCGGCCTCTTAAGTGAGATGAGCGCACAACCCTAGAGTCAGACACGACTGGCCCGTACGGGCAGGGGTACCTTTACCTTTATATTAATTGGATGTTTTTTACTGGAAAATCAATAAAAATGATTTTTTTAAAAAATGGGGAAACTGGCAGCAAGAGAATCTCACATGGGGAGTGAGAAGAGGCCTTGCAGGCCTAGGATTAGCTGGAAATACAGGTCATGAATTAAATTCACATTAATTGATTCAGGAAACATAAATCCCTAGAAATCCCAAGAATGCTGCATGGAAAGGCATTTTCCCTGTTCAGGAAAAGGCCTAGATTCAGCATGCTGTTCTTCAGGACTGCCTCACCCAGTGGGGCAGCAATCGCCTCCTGGCAACAGCATCGCTGCTGCTTATTGAGAGAGGTGGCAGCCAGGTCAGAGCTGTGCGGGAGCACTGGCAGAGTCAATCAGACACTGCCACTGGTGCACCTATCTTGCCACCACCTCACCCTCTCCCCTCCTAGTAAGCGGCAAGGACATTTCTGCCAGGAGGCTATTACTGCAGCTCTGCCCCACTGGGAGATCTGCTCCCGCCCTTCCTGCTACCACACCCCTCCACCATTTTGTAGCGGGTATGGTGGGTTGGGAAGTAGACTGGTGGACAATTCATCTGCAGTTTTTTTCTCAGCACTCTCAGGAAGAAGCTCAGAAAGACCTCTGGCTTTTTAATGAACCTCTGCAAATGTCTGGAAAAGCAAATGAGATGGGGATTTTAAGAATGTCACTAAGGTGCCTTTATATTAGCTATTAAGCCACCTAACAAACCTCTGCATTACATTTTTTTTGCCCAGGCTCAGAGACCTCCATGTTCTGACATTGGGAAAACAGCGGTACAAGCATTCCCAGCACATGTGTGGGATGCTAAAACAATGCTTGGGGAAATTGGTAGTTAAGATGTGTGCATATTGGAAGATAAGTAGAGCTCTAGATCAAGCAGCAAGTCAAGAGACCTATAGCACATTACTGTCTCAACCCACACTCTGCTGTCTCCTTTGAAACAGTAATTTACTCAGAAAATGGGTATTAAAATTTACAACTTCTCTTAATGTAATATATAATGCTAGTCTCAAAACTATTCAAATTACAGTGCAACAAACTGCAGATCCCTGGACAGGAAAATATGCATTAAACTTGTAACACTTAAAAGGCAAAATGTGTGTGTGTGTGTGTGTGTGTGTGTGTGTGTGTGTGTGTGTTGGTGGTGGGGAACTGTCCTATAATTTTCCTTATCAGTAATAACAATGTAGTGGAATAAATCCTAAAAGACTGTAATTTAAGGTTGCTAAAGAACATAGCACCTTCATTACAGCAAATTAGCAGTTATGGAGAATTAGATCTGGTCTTTCTCGTGAAAGGAACTCTTACTGAGTATTATTTGTGAGAGAGATGACTATCGTTTCAATGCAGAACTATTATATTACAGGGAAAACAGACAACCAACAATTAGGCTCCATATTGGAGAGGTGAAAATGAAGTGCCCCTCAACAGTAGAAATGAGCAGCAGTTCCACTTAGGCTTTGACCATGAAAGAAGATAAAAGAAAAGAAAAAGAGAAAAGAATTATTGCAATCTTCCAGGCAGCATCAAGATTGAGGACCAAAAGTGAGTATAAAAATAATACTGTAGTACCTGACTTTGGGCACATCACACAGGCTTTTATTGTGAAATTGAGCTTTTATAGTGGAATGCTACTTCTGAAGAAAGTAGAAAATGCATATTTTCATTTTTCTAATGAAATTTCCTTATATTGATGGTGAGGGGCATGGCAGATTTAGACATGATACTGCTTTCTATGATTTTCATTAGGACCACATCCTCTCTGCCCAGATGCCACGGTCCTAACAAAAATGTTCTCCACAGTGGCACCTATTAACAATTAAAAAATAACCACAGCACTTTGAGTGATACATTTAATTCCAAGTCTACTTCAGCCCGTAGTTTTATGTTTAGAAAATGCAGGTAACGGCTGAAAACAATTTTCTGTGCAGAACCTAGAGTCCCGCTCTCAACAGGCCTACATCTCTATTTGGTGTGTGCCATAGTTCGTTTTATTGCCGATTTCCCATGTTTTAATATATATATATATTTTCCATCTCTTTCCTAGCTCTTGCCCCAAATGCCAAGATTCTGAAGAAACAGCTAAAACCATTCTTCAAAATGTGCAAAAGAAAATGGATGGGATCCTAAGCATAATGTATATTGCAGAAAGTATGTCCCACTGAACTCAGTGATAGGTACTTATGAGGAGATATGGTTGTTGACTAAGGCAGCAAGTATATGCTTCCTTGTTGCTATGGAAATAGAAAGCTAACAATCAGGGCTGATGCAAAAGATTGTGGTGCCTGTGGCAAGAGGTGACTTTGCCAACCCTACTCCTCCTCTTCCCTCTGTCACCCACCTCATCCCAGTGTGGTGTGCTGTAGTGGTTAAGAGCGGTAGTCTCGTAATCTGGTGAACCAGGTTCGCGTCTCCACTCCTCCACATGGAGCTGCTGGGTGACCTTGGGCCAGTCACACTTCTCAGAAGTCTCTCAGCCCCACTCACCTCACAGAGTGTTTGCTGTGGGGGAGGAAGGGAAAGGAGAATGTTAGCCACTTTGAGACTCCTTCGGGTAGTGATAAAACGGGATATCAAATCCAAATTCCTCCCCTTCTTCTTCTTCTTCTTCTTCTTCTTCTTCTTCTTCTTCTTCTTCTTCTTCTCCTCCTCCTCCTCCTCTTCCTCCTCCTCCTCCTCCTCCAATTCCCAGTCCTCCTTACTTACTCCTTTTACCCCTGCAGTAACAGCGGCATATTCTCCACCAGCCCCTCCATTGCCTCCAAGCATCACTGTGGGACAGATCCAAGGGCATCTTTCCTCATTGTAAGGCATTCTGGGTGAAGTGGCCAGGAGAGTACCTGAACTTCCACTGCAGCCAAAAGCCCTGTTGAAATTTATTTATTTCTAGCTGCAATCCAGCCACTTTGCCCAGAATGCCTTGCCCTTGGCCCTTCCACAGAGTGAGGCAGGGAGGAGATGGAGAGGGCAACAGGGAGCCTTGCCTACTCTAATGGGAAGGCTGCTAGTCATGCCATGGGCAACTGGAGGGCTAGCAGATGAGCAACCTGGCCTGTAAATGAGGCGTTTGAGTGGAGGTACACCAGTTACTTTTCCTGTGCACCTACCACCTGAGACAGTTCTCGTTCTGCATTAAGACCAAACCATCCCTGCTAACAATGTGAAATGTTCCTGACTTCCTGACTTCTTTAGGCCCAATATATATGTACTCAACAGCAAGTTACATAAATGCTTCCCACCCCCATTCATTCATGACTATGATTCACTGGATACTAAAATGTAGAATCAACCTAATCAATAAAATATAGCCTAATTCTTGACTTTGCTTCCTTTTTCATGCTGCATTTCAGTATACCATTTACACAGCCAGCCACCAAGGCTAGTGAAAGCTCTGCAAATATTAGATGCATAATTGATCAAAGCTAAATATTTAATTTAGGCATCTGTTAAAATACCCCAGAAATATTCTCTCTCCAAAATGGTCCAGCTGCATTTGTCTAAACAGGCAATTCCTGAATGCCTATGGTATGACTTTGTGGCACAGTTTACACCAGGGATGGCTAAGCTGTGATACTTTGAGGTGTTACTGGAGTACAAGTCCCATTTCCCCAAACTACTGACCATGCTGGCTGGGGCTCATGGCAATTAGAGTCTGGAGAGTTGTGGAACATGTGGAGAGTTGCAGGTTAGCCATCCTTGATCTACACATCATGGCAAGTTCAAGTGTGAAAGATACAGAAACTGCTGGAATAAAAACCTGTCTGGTATGTGTATTTTATTTGATGTTTGCCTACATCTACAATCTGAAGTGGGGAAAATGGCAAATCTTCCCTTTCTTCTTTTGTTTGAAAGGTGATCAAACAATCTCTTGCCTTATTCTTTCTTTGTTTTTTCCCAATTCTAAATGCACTCACTATCTTAAATTCTTCCTTCCCCAAGTCCTGTTGCCAAAAGTCTATAAATTCTTTTGTAAGAAAGTCCGCCAAATTGCCCTTCTCAATTTCTGGTATTGCTCTAATTCTCAAATTCCTCTCCTTACCATGTAATTCAATCATGGACAGTGTCAGGTCGTGGTCCTCAAGTTTCTTGTATGCTGGTAGTATCTTCTCTTGGGTGGCAATTGCAATTTCCTTGGCTTCGTCAGCTACTTTTCGGGTCGTGGCCGATTCCTCTAGTAATTTTTCAATAGACTGTGTATTAGAGTTCACCTTCTTACCCAAGTCATTGATACTTATAGTATTCAAGTCTATTTTTGCTGAAGCCTCAGCAACCTGTTTATTTGTCTCGGCCACTTGTTTATTTGTCTCTGCTACTTGTCTTGCTAGATTTTCCAGAGACTCATTGATTTTGCCAAGTGCCTGGTTCAATACATCTTCAGATGACATAACTTTTAGTTTAGTTTGCAAGGTAGCAGCTCCTTGTGTACCTGCAGTTCCTGATGTTGAGGCCCTCCTCTGAGCTGTAATATCCCAAAATTGTCTGCCAGATCTAGTGCCAGTAGTTTTTTCCTGTGCCGGCTCTAGTTTTCCTTTATCATCTGCCATGCCACTCTCATGAGAATCCAAGGTCAGTCCCACGCCTGAGAGATTTGTTTTGGAAATGAAATTTCCAATTGCTTGGATATTGTTGCAACAATGTCAGTATTCCTCTAGGGGGACCAATTCCTTTAGATACAGTTTCAATGTCCCCAAGCAGATACTTTAAAAATTGTTACCTTAAAATGTTACTCTAAGAACAGGAGAAGTCCCGAAACACTGTATCTCTTTTTGCAGGGCTAATTCAAGAGTCCTTAACTTTCAGCTCTAGTTTAAGACAGGCTTCCCACTAAGCTGCTTTCTTGTCTATAAGCAGTCCATTCCCAGGTATGGAAGCAGCGGATAAAAGTTCCTTTCCCCTATTTCATGAAGGGAAAAAATGTTTAAATCTTTCCCCTCCACTCCTGCAATTTAGAGGGGAAGCCACTCTTTTTTTTTATGTTGGATTTAAATCTTCACAAAACGTCTTTAAAGGTTTGCGCTTTTTAATCTCTTTGCTTTGCTCAGTCTATAACAAAGGGAGGCAGACTTCCTGTTTATACCTTCCCCTTTCGGTGCCAAATTTATTTAATTTTCTCAAAATAGCTCAAATTAAACCTACTCACGGGTAGTTCTTTTGTAATCCAATTGTCAGGAAAAAGTCAGCGCTCTCAGCTAATGGCTGTGCGGCTTCACTCCACGAGAATAGCAGACGACTCTCAGCACTGCGCCGCTCACTCCGTCCCGTTCCGAAGCCTTTAAAAAGGCTTTTTCGCAGTTGGGGGGGGGGAATGGCAAATCTTAATCAGCTCAGATGCAACTACAGTACTCTCCTAACCCGCCAATAGCTTTTGGACACACATACTCTATTTCTCTGAAAGGAAGCATACTTGAAGAATTTTGTTTTAGAACATTTAATGTCATGCAACATTTTATTTTATTTTATTTTTGTTTAGGGGATTAGCTGTCAGTTTGCATTTCTTAGTGGAGAAAGTATTGATCAGATGTGTAGAGATCTTTCCTATTCTAATGAATTCAAGAGAGTTCTGGAAGCTTCTCTGTGTGAAAGAAACAAGCAGAAGGTTCATGATGTTTGGGTTATACCTTCAGAGAAACTGAGTACAGCTGGTTTAAACTGGTCCTGTTATCCCATCAGTCAAGATCATGCTGACTATAAAAGTAGGGCCAGAAGAAACCTGGGTTTCACTTTCTCTTTCAATCTTTTCCTTCTGGTGTGGTGTTCTGTACATAGTATGCTTAGTGTTAAGGTTTTAGACTTATTATAAGTTATTGTAAGTTTAAGTTAAGTCAACTACAACTGGATTTCTTACGGACAGTGCCAATCTTGAATGTATTGGATTTGTGACCATTATGCTCATTTGCCTTCAGTAGCAGCAAAGCTCTGCTGGATGAAATATAATTGCCTCTGGTCTATTTTTGGGAATCCTCCAACGTGTTTAAGTTTTTACTCTGCTAACTATACATTGGAATCTGCTCTGGATCAATATTGAGTAGAATTCCATGACATTAGCAACTGACAACTTATTGAGATTGGTCAGTCCGTACCCCTATTCATGCATCCCCTATTCATGCATTCTATATTATGGTGCTGGAGGAGACTTTGAGAGTCCCATGGACTGCAAGAAGATCAAACGTATCCATTCTTAAGGAAATCAGCCCTGAGTGCTCACTGGAAGGGCAGATCGTGAAGCTGAGGCTCCAATACTTTGGCCACCTCATGAGAAGAGAAGACTCCCTGGAAAAGACACTGATGTTGGGAAAGATTGAGGGCACAAGGAGAAGGGGACGGCAGAGGACAATATGGTTGGACAGTGTTCTTGAAGCTACAAACATGAGTCTGACCAAACTCGGGAGGCAGTGAAAGACAGGAGTGCTTGGCATGCTCTGGTCCATGGGGTCACGAAAAGTCGGACACGACTAAACGACTAAACAACCACAAAATATAATGCATGAGGGTTTAAACAGGGAAGGCAAAGCAGGCACCTTCACATTGGGTGTGCATGGTTCGCCTCCAACCGTTCCGTGTTGAGTGGGGAGGTGTGAAGAGGGTGGCAAGCATGTTCAGCCGAGCACACTTGCAAGCCACATTCCCACTTCACTGCTCGAGACAAGAAAGTTGGGTTGTGGCAGGCACACCCAGTGCATGCATGAGCGTTGGGCCTGGGGCCAGCAGAAGCACACCCGCTCCCCCTCCCCAGTCTGAAAGCCTTACATGTTATTCTGAATGCATTAATAAGAGCTGTATTAAATAGCATTACAGGATTTAGTTGCTGGTTTGGAAAGTGTGGTGCTTAACGGGTATCTACTCTGCAAAGGCTGGGTTAGAATTCAGTCATAGGGCATCTTTAATATCAAAGATCAATGCAGAGCGATCTCTCCCAGGCACATAGTGTTCTCTTGTATGAGGTTGCAAGAAACACAATAATTTGCTTTAAAACTATGGAGGCAGCTATTTCTACACCTCTTCCAAGACTGAAGCGGGAGCAAAATTGCATTAAGAATGTATTAGAGAGTCCTTTTAGTCACATCTGAGCCATTATCATCCTATTGCATGATTGCATTTGATGGGATGTAGCTGAAAGACTGGAGCTAATACCTTATATATATATATATATAATAGCATCCATTGAGTTACCACCAATGGATTCACTCATTTCTCTTGGAGAAAAACTACCTAGTCTTCAAAGAGAGCTTCTACCCCCAACCCCTTTTCCCTTTCGTAGATGCACCTTAATCTTGTTACTTTTCTATTTAACCCTTTGATAAAAACTGCATCCATTTCAGCAAAATGAATGCCAACGAGGAATGATTAAGCCAAAGAGTTTGATGTGGGCGAAAGTTTCCACCTTCCACCTTATTTAAATGAAAAGGGAAGCCTGATGGCAAGTTAAATGATGCCTATTTCACTTTCAGGGAGAATATATATATACAGTAGGTTCTTTTCAAACGGGATGTGCTTCAGATGCCCATGTAGCTTCATTTAACAGATATTTTTCTTGAGGAAACCAATTTGTTCAGAATTGATATAAGTGAGCAACAGGTTATAGGTTTGCTTCAAGGCTGTGTACTGTATGTATGTAGCCATCCACCGGCTGACTACTAAGCACCTCAGCATGGATTTGAAAAATTAGCACATTTCTAGTGGAATAGCTGGGGAAAGGAATACCTAATAATAATAATAATAATAATAATAATAATAATAATAATAATAATTTATTATTTGTACCCCGCCTATCTGGCTGGGTTTCCCCAGCCACTCTGGGCGGCTTCCAACAGAGATAAAAAATACACTAAAATGTCACATATTAAAAACTTCCCTGAACAGGGCTGCCTTACAGGGGCACACAGTGCCAATTAATACTTCAAAGGACTTTTGCTGATAGTGACACCCCTCTGCAAACACATATGTTCTTCATGTCCACTAGTTCCTACATCCTCATTTTTTTTACAGCATTGTTGCATGCCCCTTTCTTTTTGATTCTCTACCATTGTATGTATTTGCAGTTAGACAAGAGCATATCTAACATGGCCCTAGCAGTGTCTACTATCTACTATCACATTTTCTGCTGATGCTGAACTACATTTCGGTTGAATTACAACTTGTGCAATTTATTCTGCAGAGTTTGGATTTCTGAGTCCAAGGGTATTCGTTGTTGTTGTTTTTATAATTGCAACAGACAAAGTGACAGTAAGTTTTCATGTTGTCATAAATGTTTATAAACGTTCTCATGAGAACCCATTATTTCCTTTTCCTTCTGTTTTTCTCTAATCAGTTTCTTTTCATTCTTTTTTAAAAGATTGTGTAAGGCATTTGTGAAGAGAAATTGAGTTTTAATTGCTTTGCATTTGCATTTATTTATTTCTACTGTTTGCAAAAGCAGAAATCTGGAAGAGGCACCAGCCCTGGTTTCCTGAAGATGTTGTTTAGTCATTTAGTCGTGTCCGGCTCTTTGTGACCCCATTGACCAGGGCATGCCAGGCACTCCTGTCTTCCACTGCCTCCTGCAAATTGGTACTATCTCTAGTTTTCTATGCACAGCCAGGGACATGCAGGTGGAAACTTGTTAACCTGTTCATGTGTACACATGTAGGTCTTTTAGAAGATATAAATTCAACCCGAAGCGCTTTCCATTCTGCAGGTCATAGAAGTTAGTCATCTGCTCATCTTTGTGTACTGAAGTTTGGGGTGGGGGCAGGGGGCTACCTAATTTTCACTTGCTGAAACAATGTACAAACTGAAAAATGGCCATTTGCATTTCTCTGAAATCAGCTAAGTCATGTGTATAAAAACACACATATTAGGGTAAAGAGTGCATAAAAATGCATAGATTCATTAAAATGAATTAAATTAGGGGACATCACTTTGCAAAAATGTATATATTAGTAAAAATTGCATGCAAATATGTGTCTGTTAGGGTAAAATCACTGATGAATTCTCCTGAGGACTTAAAAAAAATGCAAACTATGTGGAAAGCTGCAGAACTGAACTTAAGATTGGAAAAATGACAAATAGGGAGAACTTGAAATTGACAGATTTATCCACCTGGAGCTGAAAATACAACTGGATTTGGGAATTGTACTGAGATGATCCATTCTGAATACTCAAGCATAAGTTTGATTTATCTTTTGACAGATCTATACTTTATTTACATATAAAAAAGGTCAAATCAAAAGAAGCCTTATGTTAAGCACTTGTGCAAAAGTAACAAGAGGCTTTACACAGAAGGCAATTTGAGAAAAAGAGGGGGCATAAAATAATGTTCAAGATTAAACTGGACGGTAAATAAAACCGAAGCAAGCTAATATTGCTTTTTTGTTTCCTGTAGATTTCATCTTGTCCAAAGTTAATGAGCTAGGATCCAGATTCATTGCCTATCACCCCAGTACGGTCGGTTCTGACTAGCTGTGCCTCTTTAGGCTACATATGTCCAAAAACCTGTTACAGGAGATGGACCCTGAGAAAACTCTTTAGTTTGTCGGCTGGCTTTCCTTCTTCCCCCTTGGGAAACAACATTTCAGTTTGGAAAACAGCAGCATGGGTGCCACAGTTCCCTGAGATACAGTACACGGTGACCAGTTAGTGGGTGTTTTCAATAGTGGGCACCCTAACTCTGGAATGCCCTCCAACATTGATGGAGTTTTGATGCCAGGGAAAATGGCTCTTCACCAAAGTGTTTGATTAGAGCGATGTTCCTTGCCTTGCTGCCGTAGGTATGTTGTTAGGACATTGTGTTTAATGCTGTTTCTTGCTCTGAGATTGTGTAAATGGTGAAGAGCAGGTTACAGATAGAATTAAATAAAGCAAACAAATCTATGTCTACTGAAATCAGTAGCAGTTAGAGATAGCTGCCAGGTTCTCTGTGCTCAGACTTGCAAATATACTTTCAAGACTTGGAAAGCCCACCTGAAAAAAAAGCAAACTTTAGACACCCCCCCCCAATTCATAGCTACCATATAGACCAAGTCAGATCATTGTTTCATCTTGCTCGGTATGGTCTGCACTGATTTGGAGTATCTCTCCACAGTCTTAGATAGGAGACTTTCCAGACCAGCTTGAAGATACTTGGCACTTTTTGCATGTTATGGCTGTACCACAGCTCTTCCCTAATTCAATTCAATGCTTGCCAAGCCATAGGAGACCTTGGGAGAACTACATCTCCCATAGACCATTGCCATTGTTGCACAGTAGAGCAACAGAGACAGAAATCCTCCTGACCTCTTCCCATGGGCATCTGCAGTGGCTCTTGATGCCACCAGACTTCAAAGTAAAGGAAGGGAAGGGGAGATATTGAGCCAAGGGTGGTGGCTGTCTTTTGGGAACAAGTGTGGGTGTCCAAGGTGGCTAATTTTTTGAGCCTGGACCAAACATCTTTCCCCTTTTTTCCCCATCACATCCCCCATCACTTCCAAATTAATCCAAGGTGAGCCCTGGAGAACTCTCAAGTGGTAATGCATGGAGGCTGAGACTTCTATCCAACCACAACATGTTTGGTCATTTTGCGTAAGAGCTGAGATACATAATTTCTAATGAGGCCTTTGGGAATGTAACTACCTTTTCAAATGGCAGTGACATCTTTTTCACACATCTCCAAACCCTAGATCTCTTCTTCCGTTTAGAATATATTCCTTTTCAGATGAACTGTCATCACACCAGCATCAAGTATGAATTCCAACCATCTCAGCTAAGGAGGTGTAGTTTAGATTCTTTAACAAAAGCCACGGCAGGTTTCTGTGTGGGATGGCTCAATCGCATAGGAGCACAAAACACAAAAGGACCACATGTGTGATAGCTGGCAAGGCCACTCAAACATCATAAAGCCCTTTCTCTTTCCCGAGGTTCACATCGCATCATAAAAATGTGCTGTGCAATCTTTTAAACAATGTTTGTACATGCATGGGTGCTCCCTGAAGGATTTGGAAAGGTTTTCTAAGCTTTTGCATCTGCATAAAGTTCTTTCAGATTTTTAAGGCCTGAAGGGAGCCATTGCAAGCTGTTATCTGCTGTCACTATGCTTCTGAGAGAAGCAACATTTACTAGTTACAACAAAGAGGCACATGACATAATGACTTACATGTGGGGCACTTTTAGGCTTCTTTTTGGTTGCAACTATTATTTTGGCATCCTTTCATATCATGCCATTAGAAAGGGGTTGGCTCCATGGTTTTGGGGGTTTTTTTGTGAGGATGGGGCTTGGGGGAAGCATCCACCACAAGCCCTCGTTTCTCAGCGTATCTGTGACTGGTCCTCAGCCTCATCATTTTTACCAACTGCTTGATTTCCAGAAAGAGGCAGGGCACCATTGTTGCTTCCTTTGCTCACCCTTTCTGGGCCAGGGCAAGATGTAGGTGTACAAGAAGACCCATCCTTATTCCCTCACAGAGGTGCAGTTCTCAGAATTCCCTAGGAAGAGGGATTGATTGTTAAACCACTCTGAAAACTGAAGCTCTGTGAGGGGAATAGCAACTCTCAGCAAAGTACAGATTCTAGGATTATGTGGGGGAATACTGTTTAAAGTGATATATTACTGTTTTAAATATAGAGTGCAGATGGGGGCATGCTCAATGTAACTCAGCTTACTAGATTGCACAATGACCGAATAAATAGTGGTGTTTAAAGCTCCCAAATTAGTTCACAACTGAACGTCAGAAGGTGAACTTCCAGCTTACAGTTTGCACTCTTAAGCTTTATGCTCTATCAGGATTTTCTATAGCTGTTTCAGTTCATATCCTGCAAACAGGTCCAAAGATTCCCACCTGAGATCCAAACTGCCCAGATGGAGGTCTGCTTGTGCATTTGTGATGAGAGCAATCTTGGAAAGCCAGTTCCAGACAAGGAATTGGTACGTGATTTGCAGTGTTGTAGATGCAAGTTCAAACCTGAAAGGACCTTTTTTTTTTGCTTGCTTGCTTGTTTGTTTGTTCTGTACCTAGAATATTCACTCCTGTGCCATCTCTAAAGATTTTACGTCAATGATTTAATTATGAAGTTCTGTTGATAATAAACAAGCCTGAAAGGAATCTTGTTCACTGGGTCTATTTTAGTCGCTAATAAGGTAAGCAGAGGAGACACAGAAGACACACAATAAGTCAATCTGTTGAATGAGCTTGGGCTATTTTTAGTGCGGTGTCTGACATCTCCCTTCCTGACCTTACCTGACTGATTGAAATTATAAATCATGGTGTACACAGTCCTTTTAACTGGAATGCATAGATTTCTTCTTTTTAATTTTAAAAACTGCATTGCACTTTCCCACCCAAGGTAGTTAACTGTCATTAAAATGTAGTAAATCAAATCAAAACCGATGGCACACCTGTCTCTAATCACACTCACAAAGCAGGATGTCTGCAATGTATCTAGGTGACTTTTAAACACCTAAAACAAGAGACATCTAGCTCAGCACCTTTTGCAGTGGCACACTGACTGGGTATTATGAAACATTAATATTTCATCTTTCTGTTATGATGCTTTCAAACTGGTGCACAAAAAAATCTAAGCCCCAATTAAGTCTCTCTCTCTCTCCGTCTCTGTCTCCCTCTCCCTCCTCTTTGCTCATCCCAATTTCTAATTTTCCTTGCAAGTTTTCAACCACACCACTCCAAAAGCCAAGCTATCGGGTCCCTTTTTCAGCAACCACAGGGAAGCAAATCACAAAAAGCACAACCCTATCTCTCAGATCCCACAAATCCATTCTGACCCATTTGTGAGACCAGATGGGGGTGACCTTCAGGCCCCCAGATGTTTCTGGACAACACCCATCATCTCTGACTATTAGCCTGTGACGAATCAGAGTTGGTCCAGCAAGATCTGAAGAGTTGCAGGTTTTCCATCCCTGCCCTGGACCCCTTCTTTGCTTAACTCTTCTCTTTCTCTCTCCCAAATTTACCTGATAGTAGGGCAAAAGCAGTAGTAAACTCTCTGCCTCTGTTTTTCTTCATGCCCCTCGAAAGTCTGGCCACTGATTTATAAAGTCAGCCCCATAGTTGCTATGGAGACCACGAAGTCCTGGTCTGACACTGTGGTGGTAGCTTTGACCTCTAGAAATAATTCATACCTGTTGAATTTCAGGTGCTTGTTGAAGATCTTTCTATTTCAGTTAACATTTTAAGGGCATTTTCTGCCTTTATGGTTAATTTTAATTGATTTTATCCCACTGTGTGCTTTTTGTAAATTATACATACACCGCTTAGAAACTTTGGTGATGAAGCTGTATAGGAAGTGCTGAAATAAACAAAGAGGGGAGTTGACTATCAGTCAGAGCAGAAACCTCCAATATGCATCATTAGGCTAAACTGGCCCAGAATTCCAACCTCCTCAAACTAATGCATGGTTAGCATGCAGTATAGAAATCTTAATTGGGGTGGATGCAGTCTTGCTAATACAATATACAGGTATATTGTGTATCTGTCACATCTTCCGTTTGCAGGAGGGGTTGTGGTGGAGAGAGAGAGGCAGTGGTGTCGCAACGGGGTGGGAGGGGGGGCAGTGTGCCCCAGGTTCCATGTCTGCGGGGTGACAAGAAGTAACCCTGCGGTGGCTCACGGTGGCGTGAGCAGCCATTCCGCTGCCGCAGCAGCATGTGGAGGATCCTCCATTCGCAGCTGCAGCCATGAGCAAAGGATCCCGGCGCTGGCGGCAAACCGCTAAGTACAGCGCATGTGCGGCGTCACATGCATACGCTATACGTAGTGCCGCCACACATGCGCTGTATAGCAGTTTGCCGCCTGCACCGCTCCAGCGCCATACGGACGGTGCTGGGATCCTTCCGGCGCCTCTACAGCCGGGTGCCCCGGGTGTCACAACGCCTTCCTTTGCCCCTGGAGAGAGGCATAGCACTGTGATTTAAAGACAGATGATTTGTATTATACACACAGAGAACATTTCTTCTCCTTCCCTGCAGTCACAACCCCATTGGATCAGCTACACTGATGACTGCCACACCAGAGCTAATATATTTCAAGGCTGTGCACACCCCACAGACCCTAGGATATCATCTTTGGGGGAAAAAATTAAAACCCACAAATATCATTTATTTCCGTAAACATTCCTTTGCTCGTAAGAGTCACAAAAACCTACCAGATAAATAGAGCAACGTGTGCACACCCCTCCCCCAGTATTTCCAGGAACATATTTACTCTCCTCTCAACAGGGTGCATATATCCTTTTAGAGAAGGAGCAGCTGTGACATCTACACTACATGTTTCAAAGAGCAGTGCTGTAGGCAATCCAGCTGATACTCAGTAGGTTCACAAAAATAACCCTTGCATACCAAGAGACCTTCATGGTAAAAAAAGAAGAAGAAGAGTCCTTTATTTTATGGGCTGATAAAAGAGGGGGGTGGGGAAACAATTGCAAAGCCATGATTTGACCAGCCCTCAAATTCTATCGACTTGAACCTATTTGAATAAGTACCTTACTGTAAATCAGTCTTTTCATATATTGCAGATCAAAAGAACTATACTCTAAAACATCCCATTAGTTTCATTTCCTGGTGTTCTCTACAGATTCGTCATTCTGATGCACTGTGCACTGAGGCACAATAAATGGTCAGTTCATCCCAATAGCAAAATCACAACTGGTGGAACTGGTGGTTGGAGCAGAGATCAGTGGAGTGGTTCGAACTGATGTAAATTGTCCCCCTAGTTCGGATCGAGTGATGGGATTAAGATTTGAGCTGTCATTTGGCTGTCTTCAGGCTTCTTTGGATCAGACTTTACCTTTAGCTGTAAAAATATTGACAACATGGAGAAGAATTTTTTTTTACTAACCAGTATAAACATATTCTGATATTTTTTTAAAAAATGTTGAAAGTTGCAGTGACATTTCTGTAACAACTGAAAAGCCAGTGCCCAAGGAAACAATGGTTGGTGGAGATGTGGAATGGAAGTGCATAGAAAATAGGACTGGAGAACATCTAAACACAAGGCCTAAAGACAGGAGGACCTAGATACAATAAGGTAGGAACATGAGAGCCCTGCAGAATCAGCTCAATGTATCACCTAATCAAGAATCCCATTTCCTATAGTAGCCAGCCTTGAGGAAGCCCACCTGCTGGACTCAGCAGCCCTTCACCTGCTCTTGCTTCTTGCAGGTGGTACAGAGAGACATGCTGCCTCTAAACTTGTAAGTCATTATAACTGTCTTAACTAGCAGGATACTTAACCTCAGTCACTGAGATTCTCTGATGAGGCATGTCTGGTGGTTCAGTTGGCCTTCACTGGGGACCAAGCCTTTGGTGTGACAGGTCCTGTCCTGTGGAACTCCTTGCTAGTAGAGGTTGGGCATGTGTCTTGAAAATTATATTGCTTAGACAAGCCTTTGCAATATGAATTTTCTTTAAAAAAACACACACAAAATTGTTATTTATTGATGTTTTATTGGTGTTTTTTTAATGATGTTTTTATGGATGCTTTTGCTGATTTTATTCTTATATGTTGCATACCACCTTAATATATATATATTTTAAGAAGGTGAGGATAATAAATAAACAAACTAGTAGCAATTGATTGTCCTACACTTCATGAGTTTGTCCAACCAGCTTTTAAAGTCATTTAGCTAGTGTTTACTACCACCACGTTTTGCAGCATCGAACTCCACAAATTAAAGATGCGTTGGGTGCTTGTATTTCCTTTTGTCTGCCCTGAACTGCCTATCAATCAATTTCATTGGATGTTCTTGAGTTCTAGTCATTAGCAAGACAATGAATAATTTTATAAATCTATATCATGGCCCTCCATTAGTCACCTTTCTGAGTATAAACTGAAAAGCCCCAGGCATTGTAGCCAAATTCAAATGTGGGTTTTGAATTTACAAGTTGACAACACTGGGCTCTGGGCACCAATCAGACATGACCCAGGAGCCAGGAAAAATAGGAGCCTTGAGACAAGCGAATAATCAAGATCAAAGAATAAGTCAGAACCAAAGAACAATTCAGTAGTTGAGAAGAAAGCCAGAAGTCAGGTCTGAGTTACAATAGCTCAGTCGGTAGAGCACGAGACTGTTAATCTCAGGGTTGTGGGTTTCAGCCCCACATTGGGCAAAAGATTCTCGCATTGCAGCGAGATGGGCTAGATGATCCACATGCTCCCTTCCAACTTTACAATTCTATGATTCTAGGAGCCAGGCTTAAGGAGCAAGCCAAGTCCAAAGAACAAGGCTGCAAAGCTGTGATAAGGATTCATAGAACCACATAGAACCTGGGACCTCCTGCATGCACAGCAGATGCTTTGCCACTGAGCGATGGACCTTCCTTGCTGCTCAAAAGCAAGGCTTAACTGGGAAAGAAAGCCCTACTTCCAGAAGAATTCAGTGGTTAACTTGGGCATGTGGAGACCATCCACGGTCTGTAGGTAGCTGCCCCATGCAGTTCAGTGACATGGGGAAGCTGTCCATAACTTCCAACAGCTCCTGCCACCAGCTAGGTTCCTGGGCTGCAGGCTTCTAGTTCAAGTAAATTAGGACTGAGAAAAGATATACCGGTAAACCAATTGGCTCTTATAATGCACATGATCTCAGAGTACAACGAGGTTTCTTTAATCTTTCCCTTCTGAACAAGGAACAAGTGGTTTGTCAAGGAAATAAACAACTATCTGATTTTTAGAAGACATCTGAAGACAGCCCTGTTTAGGAAAGTTTTTAACATTTGATGTTTTATTCTGTTTTTAATCTGTTGGGACCCGCCCAGAGTGGCTGGGGAAACCCAGCCAGATGGGCAGGGTATGTATATATGTATGTATGTATGTATGTATGTATGTATGTATAAATAGGATGCAGGGTTGCCATATGTCCGGATTTTCCTGGACATATCCGGAATACCGGTCAGTAGCATTGTCCCAGTGGAAATCAGTCAAATGTCCAAGAAAAATCCAGATGTCAGCAGTGCCATTTTTGCCATTTCGCCATAAAACAATAGCTCAAAAATGGCATTATTATTTTTTAGATTTTGCCCAAAATGCTCAACAACTTTGGCCAAAACTAAAAGAAGCTCAACAACTTTGCCCTCCGCCTGCCCCAGAAAAAAGAGCTCAACAGCTTCTTCTGGATTTTCACTGCTGAAAATATGGCAACCCTACAGATGGCCCTTTACTTCTTAGATTGTCTGAGGGGAAGTGGAAATGACCCCGATGTCAGTCCCAGAATAGTTGCTTCTTTGCATGCCCGGGCAGGACAGAAGCAATCCATTTGTGCTTTCTGAAAGCTGAGTGCTTCAGCATCGCGGATAAGGAAGGTGAGAAAGAGCACAACTGGGTCTCATAGCATCTTGTCTGAACTTGCCCCGAGAAGCTAAGCACAGCTGCAGCATAAACACTCATAAAGAAGGCATCCCGAGAGAAGCTGAACAAATTGATTCAACAAGGCGGTTTCAAATTCTTTTCTTTGCCCAGGAGACGAGCTTCCAATAAGCACAGAGTTCTGGGCAGATTTTTCATTTTGTATCGCCAATAAATATGTCCTCTCTAGGTTACTGTACCAATAATCTATGAAATGTTGTTTCTATTGCCAGGAGCATTTCAGGAACGTTGCACGTATCCTGAATCATTTGCATTCCCTGGTTCCTATAAGGCTGCAGCCATAGATGTACATTTGCACCACTTGGTCTGATATTTTTAGAAATCCTTTGTCACTTTGCCTTTTCCCCAGTCATCTAAAGTGCTGGAGAATATTCTACTGATTTCCTGCATGTCTTGTTCAGCTAGCCTTGCAGGAACCAGTCTCCTCCTTTAAATGGATTTTGAGGAAACTGGGCCACCATTATGTGTCACACATCCACCAGTTTTCCGATTGCTTTTGAAATGCTACATTTATTTATTCTCAGATTCTATCTTCCCCCCTCACCCGCCCGCTCCAAATCTGGTTAAAAGGAGTCTTAGAGACTGACTGTTGTTCTGGATCAGTAGCGGTTGACATGATGACATGGTTCTGCTCCCCTGACTTCTGGCTGATTGCATTGCTGCTGTTTTTCATGAGTTACAGAGGCAGAGACTTGGCTGTGGCAAAGCCAGTGTGTTGAAAATGCACCATCAGAGCCAATCCGTTTCTCCTGCAGGTAAGTTGCACCACTCTGGCCTTGCCACTGCCTTGCTCCACACCTGGGTGACCACCTTTCTTCAATGCTTTAGTTGAGATTCTTGCATTGGACTAGATCAGCATTGTCCAACACGTCGGGATCAACTTGTAGATCATGTGATTGTTTCTGTCAATCTCTCTCTCCCCCCCCCCAACATCCCTTTCTCTGAGGAGCCATCACACAGGGCCTCTCTCTCTCTCGGAAAAGGAGAAGCAAGCAAGTGGAGGCATACACAAACAGAGGCTGGGCAAGAGAGAGAAGCCCTGTGCGCTGGCTCCTCGAGAGAAAGGGCTGGTTTGGATCCAGAAAGAGAGAGAGAGATGGTGCTGAACATTCCAGGATCCGGCCCTCGAGGGGAGAGCTGCCTTGCCTCCCCTGTAAACCTAGGAGCTCTCTACTGAGCACAGTGAGGCTTACTCCTGAGTAAACACCTACGAGGGAGGGGGGACCTTTCCTGGCTGCTGCCACCCCTCCTACGTGGGGAGGGGTATATGTGTGTGTGCGTGTGCAGCCCTGCGCGCTGGCTCCTGGGAGAGAGAAAGGGCTTGAAATTTACTCGGAGTCGAGTGTGGATTTCATGCTCTTTATTCAACTCAGAGTAGTGAAGAATGGAAGTTCCCCCAAAATATCTGCTTTATATACATTATTTACACAATGGGCCCCACGTGATTGGCTAATCCTGTAGGCCAATCAGGTTGCGGATTCACTTCCACCTAGAGTTGGATTGGGTGGTTCCTGCGGACCAATCAGACTGCTGCATTCTGGATCCTATTGTTCTAGGATCAATCAGACTGCTGCATTTTGGATCCTATTCAACTTAGTACATAACAGGGCTAGTTTAGGTTTACTCGAAAGGAAGGGGTGGGTTGGATCCAAGGCAAAGGGCTTCTACAGGTTTCATCCAATTCTTAAGGTGGTCTGGAAGGCTGTCAACTCTGTAGTTGAGTTCACCCAATTTCTGTTTCGAACTATGGAGGAAACTGCTGTGGTTGACATGTGCCCCTGACTCATTTGAAAAGCAGCAAGAGTCCTGAGGTACTTTAAAGACTTAACACATTTATTATGGCATGAGCTTTTGTGAACAACAATCCATGCATCATGTTCTGATTATGTAGGACCCTGTCCTCAATGTTATTTTCTTACGTTATTACAAGTATACAAAGTATGTATTTTTAAAAAATATATTGAATTATGATGAACTTTTCAGGTTTTATGGAAGCGACTATCACTTGCTATTATTTTTATCATAAGCTCAGCCAAATATAATATGTTTAAGTTTAAGAATGACAATGGGAGAGTGTGGTAGATCACTGCCAGTTTTTGATATTGGATGGTAGATCTTAGGCTACTTGTAGATGGACCTGCCTGGACTAGATGATCCTTGGGATTCCTTCCAACTCTGTGATTCAATCATTCTTGGTAAGAAGCAGCAATGTGACTGACAGGAGGTCAGGTGTGTTGTAACATGTTCCACCATTCACTCTGCTACTATTAAGGATATATACTTCAGGAAGAACCTTCTGACAGTAAGAGCTTTTTGATAGTGGAATGGTCTCCTTCTGGAGGTTTTGGATTCTCCTTCCTTGGAGGTTTCTAAGCAGAAGCTGGATGGCCATCTGTCATGGATGCTTTATTTGAGATTCCTGCATTTCAGGGGCTTAGACAAGATGATCCTTGATGACCAGTGGCGCACACACACAATCAATTCTAACCCAATACAGATATGGGAATACCTTTTAAATAACATTCACTCAGAGTGGTATACACAACAAGAGTTAAAAATACAGTTTCCAAGATTAATAGAATAAAATATGATAGAAGAGCAGCCATAAAACTCACAACTTTAATAAAACCACCAATAACAGTACAGTGGTGCCTCGAGCTAAGAACTTAATTTGTTCTGGAGGTCCGTTCTTAACCTGAAACTGTTCATAACCTGAGGTACCACTTTAGCTAATGGGGCCTCCCGCTGCTGCCGTGCCGCCAGAGGAAGATTTCTGTTCTCATCCTGAAGCAAAGTTCTTAACCCGAGGTACTATTTCTGGGTTAGCGGCGTCTGTAACCTGAAGCGTATGTAACCTGAAGTGTATGTAACCTGAGGTACTACTGTACACACCCAGGGCAATGATAGAATTCCCCCCTCCAACCAAAGAAAAAAATGTAGTTGACACCCAAAGAGCTAAACAGCAACATAGAAAAGCACCCATGAATGAACTCATTTCAGTGAACACGTTTCACATGTTCATTTATGAATCATCAAGGCTTGATTCTAAGTATCACTTAATAATCTGCAGAGAAACTGACTCCATTGAAAAATGAGATTTTTTTAAAGAAAAACCTATTTCTGATGGTTCACTTACAAATATGAGTCACTATTTAATGCTATACTTGTCAAGTAATGGAAAAAAAAACCAGTTTCAGCCATAGATTGATATCATTATCAAATATCGATAAATCAAGCAATTGTCTTCCTGTGTGGATGAGTCTTCTCTCATACTGAATGTATGAGATCCCTTTTCTTTGGAAAATTATTTAATGGCTGTGAGAGAGCAGGGGGCTCTTTTTAGCAGAATGAGACAGATACCAAAACACACAGATGTGGCCACTTTTTGGACCCGCCCCATGCCAAAGGCTGCCTGAGGCATTGACCCAGTGTGAGCGGAGGCGGCCACCAGCGAGAGGCTTACCAATCAGAACCTAAACTGTGCCCAGAGATTGATGGGTAGTGCATTTGTAGTACATGCAGTATGGTTCTAGATGCACTGCTTATGATGAGATTTCCGTGTAGCCTCGAGGGCAGCTCCATGTCATTATACACACAGAGGAGCATCTGCCACCTTCACTACACAGTGTTTGGTGAACACTGAAGAGGCTCCTTTGTACTTCAAACCTAAGAGATACAGTGGTACCTCGGGTTACATATGCTTCAGGTTACATACGCTGCAGGTTACAGGCTCTGCTAACCCAGAAATAGTGCTTCAGGTTAAGAACTTTGCTTCAGGATGAGAACAGAAATCGTGCTTCGGCGGCACGGCAGCAGCAGGAGGCCCCATTAGCTAAAGTGGTGCTTCAGGTTAAGACCTCCGGAATGAATTAAATACTTAACCTGAGGTACCACTGTATATTTTTAGGATCTACTCTAGTTGTGATTGTTCTGTTTTGTTTGAAACTTTTTCAATGCTCTATTATGCATTGTTGTACAATGCATATTTCATCAAATTTCTTTATCAAAATTCACAGAGGACAAGTCTTTCCATGGCTACTTACCAAGATGGAGGCTATACTCAGCCTCCACAGATGGAGGCAGTATGCTTCTGAATACCAGGTGCTGGAAACCACAGGAGGCGAGAGTGCTCTTGTGCTCAGGTCTTGCTTGCAGATTTCCCATGGGTAAAGAATCATAGAATTCTTGAGTTGGAAGGAACCGCAAGGACCATCTAGTCCAACCCCCTGCAATGCAGGAATCTTTCACCCAAGGTGGGGCTCGAACCCATGACCTTAAGATTAAGAGTTTCATGCTCTATTGACCGAGCTATGCATCTAGAAGATCAAACCTATCCATTATTAGAGAAATCAGCCCTGAGTGCTCACTGAAGCTGAGATTCCAATACTTTGGCCACCTCATGAGAAGAGAAGACTCCCTGGAAAAGACCCTGATGTTGGGAAAGATGGAGGGCACAAGGAGAAGGGGACGACAGAGGACGAGATGGTTGGACAGTGTTCTCGAAGCTACCAGCATGAGTTTGACCAAACTGCGGGAGGCAGTGGAAGACAGGAGTGCCTGGCGTGCTCTGGTCCATGGGGTCACGAAGAGTCGGACACGACTAAACGACTAAACAACAACAACATGCATCTTGCTTGGCCACTGTGAGAACTGGATGCTGGACTAGATGGGCCATTGGCCTGATGCAGTAGGCTTTTCCTATGTACTTATCAATTCAGCAGGTTTTCATATAAAGGTGAAGAGCTTGTCTGAGGCCCAGGGCACCCAGGAGGAATGGGGTGTTATTGGCCTAACAGCGTAAGTCCGGCAGGCCCTTGGTGGGGGTCCCTGGCTGGCTTAGTCCTCTGAGGCCCAGGGCAAGTGTACCCAGCTTCCCCTCCTATATACAGGGGCCTGGTGAAGAGAATCGAATTTCTTCCCCCTCCCTATATCTAAGTGCTGCTTTTCAGCATATGAAAAGTGCTGCTTTTCAGCATAGGGAACTGTCTTCGCTCATCAGTCCGATCCAAGAGAGTGGAACAAAATCTGTGTGAGAGAGCGATTCCTTGTGCAACCAGAGATACTTACTTATGGTATTGCTGCAGCAGCATGCATTAGAATCTCTAACCTTGCAATGTACCATCGAGCCTCAATATGATGGACATGCGCGCCCTCTGAGACGATGCATTTGCTTCAGCAACAACATTATTTTCATCCTCCTGCAGACTCCGTTTTGATGGAGCATCTCTTTATGATGCTTGTCGGCCCTGGCAATGAGCGAGAGAAGAGACGAGGATACTCCAGGATACACTTGAAATGAAAAATGCCACTTTTAGTTCTGTGTTAGTGCCTCATACCCAGTCCCAGAATGAAAAAAGAAAAAGCATTTGCTAGACATACAGAGAACCCGGGCTAACCATCCTTCATTAATATTTGATTTTCTGCTTCTCCTATCGATTAAAGGAAGAATGCTGTCACCAAACTGAATCTCACAACTGCCATGGGAA
Source organism: Podarcis erhardii (assembly GCF_964252035.2). Classification (NCBI taxonomy): domain Eukaryota; kingdom Metazoa; phylum Chordata; class Lepidosauria; order Squamata; family Lacertidae; genus Podarcis; species Podarcis erhardii. The sequence continues at coordinate 91,702,074 of NC_138498.1, read as the reverse complement.
GCTATTTTCTTTCCGAGCTGTATGCCTGCAAAGGTTAACATTTCAGAGTGGGCCTGTCAGGCTGCTCACATATAATGGTATACTGATGGTAACTGCTCAATAATTAATTTTAAGGTACAGGCCAGCATTGGGCAATGCAACATTTCCATTTCTCCCTTAAAAATGTATTGCCATAGGAAGACAAATCATAGCAATTTAATTCCTTTTCTTTGCAGCGGAAAATAGCTGTAGATTTACCAGAGCTTTTGCTGAAGTCTATGTGCATTTATTCATTTGTCTGGGCTTTTTAAAGCTATATAATCTATCCTAGCATCCCATGGTTGGAGCCCAGTTCTAGACTTCCATGTACATTTTCAAGTCATACAGCTTTAGGCTTCCCCGTTGACTTTAGTGGAGGAAGCAGGGTTGTGCAAAAGAGGTTGCTCACAGAACTTGTCCACTGCCTGGAATGCATGAGGGTGCTGCTGTGGATGGGAGAGCACAAAGCTGTTCTGTTCCTCCGAGTATGTCTATTGAGCCCAATGTATTTATTCAGAGGCATCCTGAGGAAGAACTAAGGGCCTTCCCATATATACCAGACAGCTGTGAGTGGAAACCAACAGAAGCATTTTGGGACAGATGCTGCAGGTTTTTTTGAATGGGCAAGCAACACTCCCATATTGTCAACTTGTGCAGACAGGCAGAGGAGCTGGTGAAGACTGGGGTGGGTGGGATGGGAAAAGCAGCCATGATTTTCAGCACCAGTGTGGGATGTCAACATTTTATTGGTTTGCTGAGCTATTCCTTGCCTGCAGCACAGCCAGTCAAGGCTCCCTGATTCTCTTGGGGTCCTAAAGCTCATGTATGACATTTCTCCTGCCATTGCCAGCAAGATTCTTGTTACTCCCCTCTCCTCCCTGAAAACCTGACCTTATGGTCATTTGGCAACTGCTGTTTCTTCATAGGACTGGGAAAGAATTTTCCTCTGTCATTTAGTGGCCTCTTGGTGGCTGAGGTTTTTCATGTCCTCACCTACAGGTCACTTCTCTGAACTTTTTCAGATGTGAGAGGAGGAGGAGGGGGAGAAGAAGAGGAAGAAGAAGAAGGAGGAGGAAGAGGAAGAGGAGGAGGAGTTTGGATTTGATATCCCGCTTTATCACTACCCTAAGGCGTCTCAAAGTGGCTAACATTCTCCTTTCCCTTCCTCCCCCACAACAAACACTCTGTGAGGTGAGTGGGCCTGAGAGACTTCAGAGAAGTATGACTAGCCCAAGGTCACCCAGCAGCTGCATGTGGAGGAGCGGAGACGCGAACCCAGTTCACCAGATTACGAGTCCACCACTCTTAACCACTACACCACACTGGCTCTAGGAGTGGGTTTCATTGTGTTGTGGGTTTGGTTTTTTTAATGTATATATTCTTTTAGGGGCAATCATTAGGACTGAGAGGGGGGAGGAATCTGACACATTGAGATTCAGCTTAACTAGAAGTGAGTGTTAGAGTTGTTGCCAGCAGAATCCCTGATCTGGACCTTGTGCAGAGTGGAAATGAAATAAAGTCCATCACAAGAATGAGTTCCAGTTTGTTTGTTTTAATCTCTTAAACTGGTTACAAAATAAAACATTGCAAAAATACAAAGCAACACTTTAGCAAACTAGCAATGTGATCCATTCTTCTTTTTAGTCCTTAATACAATCCAATAGCTTTCCTCTCTCTGGTCCCAAAGGGAGATCCTATACAAGCTCCCTGCTCCTAATGCTGCTGGCTCCCACTACTGACTAAGACTCTTGAATTCTCAGGTTTCATCTTCCTGCTGACAGGCAGAGTTGCAGCTCAGGTTTCCAGGGTTGAGTCATCAATTAGCCTTAAACACTCTCCTTGCTGCATTTACCATAGTTAAACCTCCTGCCTAATGCAAACTCCTCTGCATAGCATTCTATGCATATTAAGCTTAGATCTTTAAAAATGAGTTATCAATAAACATAATACATGCATGCAACTTGAAACTTATCAGTATGGCTAACTATGCACACATCCAGAACATGTTTGGACTCCTCAAGGGTCAGGTAGGGGTTTTCTTTCCTTTTTTCTTTCCTTTTTTTTTTTTGCACACTGTAATTTATACTGAACAGTGAGCTTAAACTTTAATTTGACAGAATTCCACAAGCTCTCAAACTTGGAGGGAAGTCAAGTGTTAAGCTTCGTCTCTGGATGTCTTATTGCTATGCCAACGATGCACCAGGTTTATACAGGGTCATTATCATGCTGTAGTCTTATGGCAGGTTGAGTTTGTTAGCCCAATATTTAGTAAAATTTGTGGACTGTTTGAAATCAATCTTACATTCCCATTTCACTTTCATTTTGCTATCTCCCTTAAAAAAGGGAGAGGGCTTGTTCTGAGTTCTGGGAAGTGCTTTTGGGCTAGAAAGCTGTGCCTGTTTGGAAATCTGTTGCAGGGCAGTAGGATTTGCCATTGGGGTGTTTTAGGTGTTCACCTCCAGCAATGCTCAAGCTGCATCTTTGTTAATAAACCCAGTTGCGTGGCAAGTCCCCTCCCCCATGTGAAATGAAGACACTGGACACAGTATTTAAGGTTAATGGGCATAAAAGGCCACAACTTTACTGATTACAGAATTGGAAGGTATTGGCCTTAGGCATTGGCTACTAACGACTACCCGGCATGGTGACCGGGAAGGGTTGTCCACAAACCATGGGAGTCCTGTTGAAGTACGCCAACTAGGATCCCACGGGTGTCACCGCTCTGGGGCGTGCCGGAGGCCCCTACCTCCCTAGGTTTCGGACAAGGCAACGCCCCCGGAGTCCTTTACCGGACTACCCTTTCCTTTTTGGGAAGGTGATGGCGTTTCCTTCCCCCCTTCATTTGCATAACAATTGACCCCTGCCAATGCCTAACCGCCAATACCAAATAAGTTGTGACGGTTGCTACGAGGTAGGCAAAAAAACCAAAAGGCTTGAAGTGGGCCGAATTGGAAAATTCCTACCAGGCCCCTTGCAGCGACCAACCGAAGTCCATAGCAAAGTCAAGGCTAGCTAAAACTAAAGGGTGGGTGGGATGGGAAAACCGGTCGGCTGTGAGGGGCAAAAGAGGGCGGTCCCCGGGCATGCCTGGCCTTAAATAGCCCAGGCCACGCCTCCCCGGTCCGCCGATTGGCGGGCCGGGTTGCCGACATGCCCGGGGATTCCCTGATCACGCGGGGGCCAGGGCCAGCCCCCACGAGCGAGATGTGGGAGGGATTTCTGCCCGCAACCCCCTCTCCTCCCAGGTCGGAAATGGCTTTATTACAAAATTATGGCACAATGCAGTTCCTGCACCCACAGCTTAGCTGCTTACAGTGGCAAGAGTGAAAGGTGAGGGAAGGGTGATGTGGCTTGATCCCTGCACCAACTGCAAGCTAGTACAGAGATCAAATTTGGATTGGGCCCAGTGTCACTGGGTAATGGCACCATTGGGTAATGACAGGCTGGCTTGTGATCTAGTGGATCCCAGCCTGGCTTGGCCCCACTCTCTCCTTGCCCCCTTTCAGGGGCCTGACCTCTATAGGTAAGGATATCCCCAACATGCCTCCTGCCCACCATTGCATTCAAGGGATGGATCTTAGTGTCACTCTGTTGGTGGCAGCAGAGCCAGTGGCGTAGCGTGGGTTGTCAGCACCCGGGGCAAGGCAAGTAATTTGCGCCCCCTAACCCCTGGATTTTAGCACTCGAGTGCGAGCGCGCCCCCCCCAGATGTTGCGGCCGCCCCCTGCACCCCCCACGCTACGCCACTGGGGCTGGGGGCAAGCGAAGGAGCCAAGGACCCCCCCCTTAAGGCTCAGCAGGAATTTATTAAATTTATTATTTGCGGAGCCCCCGCGGGCCGAGGCAGCCGAAGCCCCCTCCCCTTGGGCGCCTCCCCGCCCCCTCCTCTCCTTGGGCTGTAGGTGGAGCCCGCGCTCCGAGGTGCTCCAGATCCGGGCTTGGCGAGGGCCTCTCCTCCCCCCGGCCTGGTCCGGGGGCTTCCAGCCGCGCTCTGTCCTCGCCCGACCCCCCCCCCCATGGCTGAGACTTGCGCTGAGAGCCGGAGCCAGCGGCGCCCCCTTCCGCCGGGAGACCCTCGCCTGCCCGCCGGCTTCCTCTCGGAGGGTTTTGGGGAGCGCAGGGCGCGGCGAGGCCCCTCGGAGCTCTCCTCCCTCCCAGTCGGCAGAAGCAGCCGCCTGTGGCTGGGCCGAGGGGATGGCGGCGGCGTCAGGGTGTGGAGGCTGCCCGTGCCCGGCCAGGCGTTGGTGGCGGCGGCGGTGCTGCTGCAGTGGTTGCTCCTCCTGCGAGCAGTGAGTGGAGCGCAGCCGCAGCGGCGGGGGGCGCGCGCGCGCTAGGGTGCAAGGCTGGCGGTGGTGGCGGGGAGCCCGGCGGAGGAAGGAACTTGTCCCTTCCCTCTGGACTCGCGCCCCCCCAGATGTTGCGCCCGGTGCGGCTGGCACCCCTGGCACCCCCCACGCTACGCCACTGAGCAGAGCAGAGGCTTGGGATGAGGGAGAGCAATGCAAACCTATCTATGTCACACTTTCCCAAAGCAGTGCACAAATTGAAATGCACCTATGGTTCTGAATTCACAGTTCTCCAAATTCCGTAGTGCAGTTCTTCAATCAGTTGTGTACAAAAATGCATATATAAGTGGGAGAAAGCAAAAACAAAAATAAAAATAAATGCATTGCAATAGTGGGAACTGCTTCCCAAAACATGCATCATTAGGGAAGATTACATAAAAATATGTATTATGAGTATTTCACACTAAAATTAATTTTCATGAGGACTTTAAAAAATATGCCAACTGATATGGAGAACTGAGCATAAGACTGGAATAATGAGAAACTCAAATTGACCTATTCATCCACCCATGGAGGAGGGGGAACCTCTGAACCACATCCATCCTGGTGTAAATGAAGGTTTGGAATGCTCCAATGATTCCTCATCATAAAGCAAAGCAAACCCGAGTAAGCACTGCCTATCTGGAACATCTCACCATGCCAAGGAGTGGTTCTTCATGCAAAAAAGCAGAACTGCGTAGATCAATGCTCTTGCTTAGTGTAAGGCAACTCCTGAAATGAGGTTGCATTTTAATGTTTTAATGTTGTATTTTACTCTTGTTTTTAAGCTGTATTACAATCAATTGTTTTTATATTTGGTGTTAGCTGCCCTGAGCCTGGTCTTGGCTGGGGAGGGCGGGGTATAAATAAATTATTTTATTATTATTATTATTATTATTATTATTATTATTATTCACTAGCCCACTGCAGAGAATTGTGGGTTGAGGAAAGCTCTTAAGGAATATGTAAAGGGGGTTCTGGGTCTGACAATGGGGTGTTACAGGGGCACCCTGATTTTTATTTGTGACATATTGTAGGACATGGGACCAGATTGCCCAACTGTGACACAGGTATACATCTAGTCAGCTGTTTATTCTTTCTATGTAGGATCACCGGGGAAAATGAAAGAGAGAAACTAAGAATTGGATCCACACAATCATTTTTTAATGCAGTAAAGCTGCTCTCAGCATACTAATACCTAGTTGCAGGAAGAGATTTTTCAAATTGCCTTAGAGAGTTTATGGTTACTCATATATAAGCATCATATCAAATTTACCTGTTCCCTAGAAAAAGCTTGGGGAATAACTTTGAAAAGTACACCAACTAGCAACACAACACCTGCTGAAATAATGCAAGAGTTGTCACTGGAGAAACATGACAATAAGCACCTTGTGAAGATTGTGTTGCTGGTTGCATAACAGATGATTCCATAATCTAGTGGGCAAAACAACATTGGGTTCTAACTACAGATTTTAATAAATTTCTCTGGTTATTTATTGGCAGCAGTGGGGCATAAAGTGGGGGCACGGTGGCTTTGGCACCAAGGCTGCACACCTGGAAAGGAATGGGTAAAGCCAGGGTGATGATGAGGTTGGGGGAGTTCTCAAAGGAGCCCAGAGTGGCAAATGCCAAAGTGGTAAAACAATACAATTAAAACTGAAATTAAAAAGTATTAAAGCAGTTTACATCTAAAATATCTAAAACATTTAAGAACAATAAAAACATAAAAATCTATGCAGATTACATAACTCTAGTAGTCTGCTTTTAACATAGGTATGCACTGTCAAGACAACGGGTTATATACTGTATTCATAAATAAATAGAAAGCCTAATGTGCAGAATGCAATGTTCAGTTCATTTGAGATAAAATGAGATAAAAACAGAAATCTTAGTCTCATTCCAACTTTAACACAGAAGCTATGAGAAAGATTCTTGCCCAAGTTGGATACTGGGTGATTTGAACCCAGGTTTTTAAGATGTGAAGTTCAGCATTTTAGGTAGCAGGGCACAATGGCACATTTCAGGGCAACAATGACTGTGTTTAATTTTACAGCAAAATGTGTTTATGTCCTCATATTCCCGGATGTTCCACGCAGCCTTTGCAGTTAAACCAACATAATTAGGAGAAGTTAGTCATGTGCAACAGAACCTTTGTTTCTAAGAGAGAAGATATCAAAATAAGAAAAGAATATTCTAAAAACAAGTGTGGGACGTGTTTCGAATGATCCTCTCACCCAGAGTAAATCCACCTACCCACACACCAAACTAGTAGATTTGTGCTTAGAATCTGGAACTGTAGTGTGACTTGTGTGAAGAGAGAAAGCACATGGAGAGGGGCTGTGGGGACATGCCTTTGGTCCCAATCCTGTGGCATGGAACTCCTCCTCCCTGCTCCCCCAGTCCTTGGGTTAGTGTAGCCATCTAATGTGGAGAATACTTCCTGCATTTACCTCTTCAAGTGGATGCTTCCCAATATCCTAAAGCCCTAATTGTATAGGGTCCCAGAATCCAGGAGAGTCTCTGGGTATAGTGGTAAAGATGCAAAGGCCTCTCTCCCTCAGACAGCCGCCCTAGTATATAGGTAGTGCACCAACTAAGGGGACGAGGTAAAAAACAGAGCTCCAACCCTGCTCTCTCTTTACACAACTAATGCATGAAAGGGGCTCATATTTCACATGTACTAAGGGCCAAACTACACATTATGTTAGTTCTCTAGCTGTGCTTGTAAGTGTTTGGACTTCTTTCTTACACAAATTTCCAGTGTGGTGCACTTGATCTGGATCAGGACCCTAGTGAGAGTAAGGGGGGGGGGCTTTAGTCTTTGCCTTTTATTGTCCCAAACTAGGTTCCACCCCACCCCACCCCAGACACCTTCAATTTGCAACTGAATATGTGCCTCACTGAAAGGAATAGGCAATTACCTCATAAATGCAAACTGAAGGACAACAGTGGGGTATGTGTGTAAAGGGTTAAAGTGCTGTACAGTGGTACCTCAGTTTACAAACTTAATCCATCCCTGAAGTCCCTTCTTAAACCGAATCCGTTCTTAAACCAAGGCATGCTTTCCCTAATGAGGCCTCCCGCCACCAGTGCCCTTCCACCATTCGGCTTCCATTTGCAGACCGAGGTAAAGTTTGCAAACCAGAACACTACTTCCAGTTTTGCGGAGTTCGTAAACCGAATAGTTCATAAACAGGACTGTTCTTAAAACCAAGGTACCACTGTATTCCTCACAAAAGAGCCCCCACCCCGCAGGCAATTTGTGTGTGTGTGTGTAACTTTATTAGAATATACACAACATACACTGTAGCTTGGCCCTGATTCTCACCAGATAGAGGGCCTTCTTGGAGTGGCGCCCGCCTTGTGGAATGCCCTCTCATCAGATATCAAGGAAACAAACAATTATCTGACTTTTAGAAGACATCTGAAGGTAACCCTGTATTGGGAAAATTTTAATGTCTATTGTTTCACAATTCTGTATGTGCTGTGAGTGCCCAGAGTAGCTAGGGAAGCCCAGCTGGATGGGCAGGGTATAAAATACAGCCGAACTGAATTTGGGTAAAGTGGGGAAAGAATTATAAAGGAAATTCCTTTATAATTAATAACAATTAATATTATGTATTCATAATCTGAGCTTTCTTCATTATCTTCCATTTATGCATTTTGTTGGGGGCATATTCTGAAGCAGGTGGAACTACCACGAGACTCCCCTATGCTGATCTCAACGGCTGCGAGTGTCTGTAGGGAAGGAGGCGGTCTTTCATATATTTGGAACCTAAGCCATTTAGGACTTCAAACACTCAAATGAGCTGCTTAATTTGGGCCCAGAAACTGGCCACCAAGGTCTAAAACTTTCTCCATTATTAACTGTCTATTTCTGCAGTGAAGGAAGTGGGACAGCCCTAATGGGAAGAGGAAATCTTGGAGTGCACCACGAGCCTTGCATCTGTAGCAAATAGCAAGATCAAGGAGACTGGATTAAAATAATGATAGGCATTCACTTTCTTTACCTTGTCATAATCCATCTTTGAGCAATTAATCCAGCATTAGTAAATGTGCAGGTGGCCAGGCCAACATTAGCATAAAAGAAAATTATTTCTTCTGTTTATGTCATTTGTATGCATTTGTAATCAGGCAAATGACAGAAGATATAATAGGCCTCCTTCTGAGATGCACTCTTTAATCTTTGTCACAGATTCATCACCTACCTATAAAATAATAAAGATACCATCCCTTTGATGGAACTGAAATGACTGCAATTATGGCTGATTCTTAGCTGCTTTGTTAAAAACTGTTTATGCTAGCATTTGCTGAATAGACAGGGAAACAAATAAACCTGCATCTTTCAGGAGGGGCCGATTGTGTATTTTCTATTTAAGAGGTTCCTCTATTTTTAACTTGCCGTGGGAGGTGTTGAAGCACGAAGTGAAAAAACAACAACAGGCCTCTTCAAAAAATGAAATATTTGTTTGTGAGCTTTCAAGAATTCCCTTTAAGAGATAAAGAGGTTTTCTCATAATGGAAGCTGGTTTGTGGGAGTTTTTTTTCCTTTCTTCTTCTCTCCCCTGCTTTGGGCACTCCACAAAGCATCTTTTTGTCTGCACTCCAAAATGCTGCAATATAAGTGCAACATAAATTATTATCTGGATGTGTTTTATGTGTGTGTGTGTGAATGTTGGTATTACAGCAAGCTGCGGGGCATCGAGAGTCATACAATGTTTGGATATGTATACATTTTGGCACCCATTTATGCAAAGCCTCTTTGCATAAGCAGGCATATTTATAACCTTATTGCCACATACAGCATTTAGAGGATTGTCACACAAGTGAGAAATTATGAGAAACTAATGAGCTTTATGAGAAACTATGCATTGTATCTACTGCTAGCCCTTCACAGAATAGTTCCATTGAAATTAATGAGCATAACTACCTTAGGTAGTTATGGCTAATTCAGACAGACTGTCCCCACATGGATTGCCAGGGAGGGCCCACTCAGTCCAGGAGATGGGCTTGAATGGTTCTGTTAGTTATCATCTAACCAAGGCATGTCCAACAGGTAGATCACGATCTACTGGTAGATCGTGGGGTGGTTCCTGGTCGATCCTGGTAGCTCTCTGGCCCCTCAGTGATCTCCTCCCAACCCCCTGCAAAAAAGCTTACCAACTTTGGTCCATCGAACGACAATGGGTAGATCACTGCCAGTTTTTTTATACTGTGAGTAGATCACAGTCTATTGGGAGTTGAACATCCCTGCTGATCCCCACTGGAGGCAGCATTGGGATGAGGAATCTCCTTAATCAAATGAAGTCTTTTATCCTGCTGCTGTGAAGGCAAAGGATAAGGATTTGCCTTAGGTTTCTATATGTTGTGTGTCATATGCTAAAACTGGATTACTACAACCTCCCCAACGATATATTCCCCTCCATTCAGATCTACACACAATAGCCCGTTTACAGCACCACTGCACACTAACATCGTTTTACCATTACTGCTAACCAGTCTTATTTACTATGTGGTACTTGCTGTGGAGATACTAGCCTCCTCAGACATTTTACAATACAGGCAAAGAAGAGAAAAGTGACATAGTTTGTGGGAGATGGTTGTGCAGAGGAGAAGGGATACATTACCAGGTTGTAGACACTAGAGTCAGGTATTTTTAGCAAATAAAATGGAAATTATTGATCTTTTTTAGAGCACAGCAGTAGTCCAGCTGAGGCAGAAAGGAAATAATGACTGTCTTTGGAGGGTAGAATATGGAAGAATGCTACTGGCCTTCACGTAGATGAGAAGAAGTCAGAAAAGATCACAAGTCTGCTTGAGAGACAGAATTGACATGCAAGTCATAGAATAGAAATATTTTGGGGGTCAAGTTGTAGTCAAATGTTACCCAAATTGTAGCAGATTCAAAAATTCTTGGCCAAGCAAGCTCTCCAATAAAATTTGAAGAAAGATCAATTTGGATAATACAGATGAGTGATGTTTGTAAGCATGGGTGCTTATCTGAAGTTGCTGCATGGTTCATTTTTATGGATCATGGCAACAGTACAGGCTTCTATGTTTAAGACAAAATTTGTCCCTTTCTGAACTGTCTATGATCCTGGTACATTTCTTATTTGATACGTGACGTGAGTAGGTGAGTTGACATCCTGCTCCTATCAGTTGCAAGAGAAGGTCAGATCAATAATATCTGTATTGGCAAGGAATATCTGGTTAACAAAGAAACATAATTTCAAAGAGACAACGAAGCTTACTTTTGGGAGTATATGTACAGCTTGGGGGTTATAAAGATAAACCTTGTTTTCCCCAAAAGTTAGGGTCTTGTCCTCTTCACTTCAAACTTATCTCACAACAACATGATAGTAAGCTGGAAGAAACAAGCGCAATTCATTAACTATCGTGCTTGTTTCTTCCAGCTTACTATCACGTTGTTGTGAGATAACGTGATAGTCTCACACTACGGTAAATTTTTTCACTTGCTCCAGTGGAACATCTCTTTGCTGCCAATTAGCTCTATGTCTTGCAGGAGATGGATCAAAGGAAGAGGTGAGAGATTTCTGATACCCGGATGTTATGGGATTTTAAAAGGAACCACAGATCTCTGATCCCTGACTTTGGGTTCCATTAGGCTTCGGGATCAGGTATAACCCTCAACCCACAATTTATTTTTCTTTTACTGTGGGTCTGTGGCAAATGTTGCACTCACTCTTTCAGGATTTCAGTGGAGAGGAACTTTCTTTTATTCTATAGACTAAAGGTGTTTGAACGTGTTGATGATTATTTGCTGCCTGCATGCTTTGCAACTTGCTGTCTAAAGCCGATCATATAACAAATAGTAATAATTTATGCTCCGTCTTTCTCTTCTGTCATCTAAGGGGGTAGTATTAGGTTATTGCTTTTATTTAATTTTATATACTGTGATCTTTTTATGTAAACCATCCTGAGACCTCCAGGTATATAAATTCAATAAATAATAATAAACCATTCTTTTACTATTTCTTGTTGTGATAACTTCTTTATTGGGTTTAAAGTTTAACATGCATGTGGGTTTAGGTATACAAATGTAATACATTTCTCAGGGCTAATTTTATACATCATTACTTTGATGGGAAGGCTGAAGTTTAAAAACATCATGACCATCTGTGTTCCATGGTCTAAGAAAAAAGAAAATGCAGTTAATTGGATCCATTGAATTTATTCTGTTGAACAAACCCAATCTTAGAAATATTTTCAAGAATTTCAGCATAATAATTTGCAATAGATAGTGGAAAGATTTCTATTGTACCTTTGTGGGAAAATCAAGGAAGAATCTAATTAAAAACCAAAGGCATTAATTTTAGTTGCAATCTCTGCACACAGGCTGGTTGAATCACATTATTTTAGATTATTGTGGTACTGCTTTCTAATTTTAAACCAATCAGTTTGTGTTCCACCACATGGTAGTTGAATGTTTGGATCTGAAAATACTTCACATTCATCCATTACATTGTGTGGCAATGAATTTAGCTAACTGTATAATAGTTACTCATTTTGTGAAATTATTACCCTTTCAAAATGTGTTAATCAGCCATTTGCACACTATGGTCAAAAGACTTATTTTTCCACTGAGTACAATAATATTAGTCATATGAAACAAAAAATATATCATTATCTTTAATTATAATTATCTTTTTTATGTTGTCTTGAAATTAGCCAGATTATTTAAAAAATGTATTACAACAAAGGTCTTTCATCCTTGGAAAGGTCTCCTGAATGTGGGGATCTTTGTGCTAGATGTCTGGTGCCGACAAGTTGAGATATACAAATGTAACCCTAATGACAAAAGGAAACAGAAATGTCACATTCTTTAATGAAAGCTGAGAAGCTACCTGGGCTGAGGAGTGGGTTTACCTATCGCTAAACAAAACTATTTTGTTTTTCCCAAAGTTCCTCAGAAGTTTTTACTGAGGAATCTCCACCTTTAGTTAGAATTTTGCTTTTGATCAGGGATGGAGTACCTATAACCCTCTCTGAATGCCAGGGGTAGATTGGAATATACAGAAGATATAATTACGAGAAGAGAGTGACATTCAACAAGTTAGATCTCTGATGCTTTATGCAAAGCCTGTACAGAGACCTGAAACTGCTTAGCTCAGTGGCGTGTGGTCATTCGACTAGGAGGACAAGGCTAGTCCCCTAAATGTTCCCCTAGTGCCTCCTTCCCAAAGCCCAGGAAGCTTCTGCCCGGCTTAGGGAAGGAGGATCATTGCTTTGTCAGTTTGCATTTCTTAGTGCAGAAAGTATTGATCTGCTATGTAGAGATCTTTCCTATTCTACTTAATTCAAGAGAATTCTGGAAGCTTCTGGAAACTTCTCTGTGTGAAAGAAACTTCATGATGTTTGGGTTATTCCTTCAGAGAAGCTGACTACAGCTGGCTTAAATTGGTTCTCTTAACTCTTCTGTCAACGTCATGCTGACTAGAAAAGTAAGGCCAGAAGGACGATGATGACGACGACAACAACAACAACAACAACAACAACAACACCTTTATTGTCATTGTACACCCTGTGTACAATGAAATGAAACTAGCCTCCCTTCCCCCCCAACACTCAATCTCTTATTGAATAACACACCACCTCGCAAGTCAATTTCGCTATGTTATTTTTCGTTCAACAGCCTAACAGCCCACGGTTAGAAGCTATTTTTTAGCCTGTGGGTACGGCTGATTATACTTCTATATCTCCTGCCCAAGGGTAGAAGATTAAAGAAGTGATGTCCAGGGTGTGAGTCATCCCTGAGAATTTTTCTTGCTCTCCTAAGGCAACGATCCCTTGCAATCTCATCTAGTGGACTCAAGGAACAGCCCATGATATCAAGGAGCCTGGGTTTCACTTTCGCTTTCTATCTCTTTTCCTTCTGGTGTGGTGTTCTGTACATAGTATGCTTAGTGTTAAGGTTTAGACTTGTTATAAGTTATTGTAAGTTTCAGTTAAGTCTGTTGCAACTGGATTTCTTATGGACAGTGCCAATCCTGAATGTATTGGATTTGTGACCATTATGCTCATTTTCCTTCAGTAGTAGTAAAGCTCTGCTGGATGAAATCTAATTGCCTCTGAGATTTCCGGGTTGGCGCCTCCGGCAATGGCTGAGCTCCTCTGATCAGGAGGAATTTACTCCGTGAAAAACAGGGTCTGACCGCCACGGCGAAGGCGGAGACCCACTGAAATCACAGGCGGAAGAAGCCTGTGAACCTGGGATTCGGCTGGCACCTTTTGCGCCTCCCCTACTCGCGGGCAAACCCTGTTTTGGGGATCCGGAGCGACGTGGGGTGAGCTGCTTCTTTCACGGAGTGCAACCGCATTGCTGTTGCTGGAGAGCGCTGACTTTTTCCTGTGGACAATTGGATTTTAAACAACTACCCGTGAGTAGAATGGAAAATTGGATCTTTAAGTACCTTAATTTGGCGCCGAAGCGGGAAGGTCATAAACAGGAAGTCCGCCTTCCGCTTTTGTAAATAGACTGAAGCAAAGACGTTACAAGCTAAAGTCTTTGAAAGCTTTTGATAAAGGATTAAATCTCCATCGGTTAAAAATACAAAACTCCCCTTGGAAGCAGGTGAAGAGGGGGGAAATTTTGAACTTAGTAAGCCTGCAGGAGTGAGGGGAAAATCAAATTACCACAGCTCTGAACCTGGGAACGGGCTGCCAGATGACGTTTGGGGAAAGTTTATTGACAGAACGGATTTGACAGCTAGCTAAAATAAGAGCAAGATACTGTTTCCATTGTCCTCTTCTGCATTTAAAATGGAGGAAAAAGTAACTGAAAATCGAAGTGATGATCATTGCCTGAGTTGTGCTTGAAATAACTGATACAAGTGGAGACTGTTTCCCTCTAGAGGGAGCCTTTGAAATTGTTATAGGAGTGTAACTGGGAGGTCTCCAGCTGCAAGATAAAGATTCTGAGAACCAGAGATTGACCTTGGACCATTCAAAATGTTGATAGGAGAAGTTATTTTGACTGCATTGTGCAAGACCAACTATTTGCTGGAAGAGATTGATAAAAAGATGGATGACATGACTTTTAAAATGGATAATTTGGAACAGAAAGTGACTAATATGAGACAAAAAGTGAGCACCAACACAGAAATAATTCAGGACCTGGCACAGGAACCTACCTTGGCAGAACAAATGGTGGAGGAAAAGGAGAAAGTCATTGTTTTTGAACCTAAAATAACACAAGCGGGATCCTTAGTTCTACAGAAGCAAATTGAGGACTATAAATTGAGGCCTTTTATGACTGAATCTAGAAAAAGCCAGATTTTGAGGATTGGATCCCAGCTTGGACTGAAGAAGGAAAGTTGGAAAGATCTCTCTATCCAGGGATTAATTGACTTTTGGGACATGGACTTGGATTTGAAGGAGATTGAAGTTTTGGGGGCCTTTGGATTTGGAGGAATCTTGAAATACGTCCTGAAACACTGTATAGACCCTAGCTTCAACTATGGAAATTTGGCTGAACTGTCCAGAAGGAATAAAAGTAAAAAATGCCTAAAAAATCCACAATCAGTAGTCTGAACGACTACAGACCAGTTGCACTGACTCCAATCATCATGAAGTGTTTTGAGAAACTGGTGCGCCGTCACATTATTTCCTGTCTTCCATCAACTTTTGACAACTACCAGTTTGCATACAGGGCAAATAGATCCACGGAAGACACTATCACTACCACTCTCCATGCTGCTCTGTTCCATCTGGAGCAGCCGGGGAGTTATGTGAGGCTGCTGTTTGTGGATTTTAGCTCTGCTTTTAACACTATCCTCCCCCATAGACTGGTGTCCAAGCTAGAGGCGATTGGACTCTCCAACTCCACCTGTCTCTGGGTTTTGGACTTTTTGTCAGAACGTTCTCAGAGGGTTAGAGTAGGGTCACATATGTCCACAGCCCTTAGCCTTAACACCGGCTCACCACAGGGTTGTGTGTTGAGTCCCCTGCTCTATACTCTCTATACGTATGATTGTACAGCCATTTATTCCAGCAACAAAATCATCAAGTTTGCTGATGACACTACGGTGGTGGGGCTCATTTCAGGAGGGGATGAGTCCGCCTATCGGGACGAGGTGGAGCGGCTTTGTGCTTGGTGTGGAGAGAACAATCTGGCTCTTAATACGGCTAAGACCAAGGAATTGGTGGTGGATTACAGGAAAAAAAAGGCGGACATTCAGCCCTTGTATATCAACGGGGAACGGGTGGAGAGGGTGGCGGAATTCAGGTTTTTGGGAGTGACTATCGATCAGGGCATGACTTGGAGCGCAAATACCACTGCTCTGGTGAAGAAGGCCCAGCAGAGAATTTATTTCCTCAGACTTTTAAAGAAGAACAATCTGAGTGAGAGACTGCTGGTGTCCTTCTACCGAGGCTCCATAGAGAGCATTCTCACATACTGTATTTGTGCCTGGTTCTCCAGCTGTACAGCTAGGAAGAGGAAGGTGCTCCAGAAGGTCATAACCACAGCCCAAAGGATTATTGGTCATCCCCTCCCATCTTTGGAAGAACTGTACGGTTCCCGTTGTCTTAGGAAAGCAAACAATATCCTGCAGGATGCATCTCACCCGGGACACAGTCTGTTTGTACTACTGCCTTCTGGCAGGAGATACAGAAACATCAAGTCAAGGACAAATAGACTGAAAAATAGTTTCTATCCAAGAGCTGTGGCCTTCTTAAATGCAGTAACTCGATAGTGTGACCTGGGAGTTTGATGGGTGTGGGTGTGGGTGTGGCTGGAATGTGGTTTGTTTGGTTGTTGTTGTTGTTTTGCTTTTGTTGTTTTTAAGGGATGGCATCCAATTTCGTTGCACTTGTGCAATGTTGCACTTGTGTAATGACAATAAAGAATCTATCTATCTATCTATCTATCTATCTATCTATCTATCTAAAGTTAGGATGGAGTTCTCTCGAGACTTGCTCTCTAGCATTAAAGAATATGAAGAAGATCTGCAGAAGGGACCTGGAAAAGAGTTAAGAGCCTCGGACATAAGATCTCCAGGTTGATGGACTATATGGAATTGACGGAAAGGACTGGCAGAATCCGAAACCAGGGAGAGGAGTTGGTGGAAGAAGATTGGGAAAC
The DNA here is from genome assembly GCF_964252035.2 of Podarcis erhardii. NCBI lineage: Eukaryota > Metazoa > Chordata > Lepidosauria > Squamata > Lacertidae > Podarcis > Podarcis erhardii. The sequence goes on along the minus strand of NC_138498.1, from coordinate 91,685,628 downwards.
TTAAAGTTTATATATAGAAATATCGCAAAATTAATGAGTGATAGAAAAATGGTGGATTGATATTTTATGGATTTAGCAGAAATGTTATAAGGAGTTAAACATATACAAGTATTTTAGTTTTAATGTTAAAATAAGGTTAAAAAAATTGGTGAAAGGAGGGAAAGTAAAGTTACATTATATTGAGATAAATTACAGAACAAAAATTGGAAAAGATGGAAAGGATTTGCTGAAATAGATAATCAAATTAGAATACAAAAAAGGGAGGTGTGAGGAGGTCAAGGAAATAAGCGAATGAAAAATAAGTTGGGAAGATTCGTTGTGTTGTTGTTTTTTCTTGTTGTGATGTGTTGTTTTGTTTTTGTTTGGTATGGTGTTATTGCTTTTACTTTTGCTTTTTGTAACCCTTGAAAATTTTAATAAATATTATTTTGAAAAAAAAGAAAGAAATCTAATTGCCTCTGGTCTATTTTGCAACGTGTTTAAGTTTTTACTCTGCTAACTATACATTGGAATCTCCTCTGGGTCAATACTGAGTAGAAATTCAATGACATGTTCATGGGTGCAACATCAGCCCCCACCCCACCCTACCCCACCCCAGTTGCCCTTGCAAGCTGGTGCGTCTGGCCCTGTGAAAAATTTCACCACACACCTCTGGAAGACAATAAAGAAGAAAAGACAGGTGTAATGGGGTATGGGGTTGCTTGTGCGTAAAGCGCAAACTGCTCCGAGCTGAGTAGTTTGGACAAAACTTTCCCCCCAGGCTGGACAGTCAGTACACCATGACTGTCTCAATCACTGGAAGAATCAGTGGGCGTTTCCTGAATTTCTTCCAACATAAGAGTTCTTTCGCACCCAATCGTCATCTCCCTTCTCTGCGCGAAAGCTGTCTGCGCAGAGTGGGCGTCCCCAGAGGAGGTCCTGTGCTCTCCCCGCTGATTTCACTGGAAGAGTCCTGGAGCCTTCTCTCCGCAGCTCCCTCGGACTCCCCTTTCTCCCAGGTGTCACCTCTATCTCCTTCCCCAGCGGAAGCGTCCTCTCTCCCTCTGCTGGTTCCCTCTCCAGCATCATCATTAGGGAGCCTCAGCGCCACCCTTGGCTCCGATGGCAGTTCCCTGACATCCACCTCCCTCCCAGGGCCCTCCCCACCCCTGCCCCGTTTCCTGGGCGGTGAAGCGGGAAACCCCTGGAAGGAACTATCCCCTTCCTCTGATGATTCAAACATCGTTTTCCACCTGCTGCTGTTCCTGTCCTCTGCCCAATCTCCCCAATCTGACTCCTCTTCCTCTGATACCTCCCTTCCCTCTCCCTCTGAAGGAGGATACGCCACAAATTCTTCTTCATCATCCGTGGTTCCAAATTGCTCTTCCCAAAATCTTGCCAACGGTTTCGGCTTCCTTGGAAACCGGCGATGAAACTCCCCCAGCAGACACTCATCCCTTATCTCTCCTGCAGGCACCCACGTGTTTTCTGACTCAGGCTCTCCCTCCCAAGCTACCAAATATTCCACCTGCTTCCCCTTCCACCTTGAGTCAAGTATTTCCGCTGCTTGACTACTGAGTTCCCTCTCCTCCACCTCTGGGTGACTGGGGATTTCTCTCTCTCGCCCCGGAAACTCCCTCCCTTCTCGGTATGGTGAAAGTAAAGACCGGTGGAACACCGGATGCAATTTCATGTTGGTTGGCAGTTTTAGCTGGAAAGCCACAGGATTCACCTGCTGCGTGACCTCAAAAGGTCCCAGCTGCCTTGGCCGTAATTTTTTACAACCTCCCTTGAACGGTAGCCCTTTGGTTGACAACCACACCCCCAACCCTTATGGTCTCCCCTTCTCTGTGGTGCTTGTCTGCCTGCCTCTTGTACTCTTCCTTGGCCCTCTCCAGGTTCATTTTAAGCTGCTGGTGTAAGGCCTCCATTTCTTCCACAAACTGCTCCGCCGCAGGCACGCTCCACCTCCCCTCCCCCTCCCCTGGGAAGGCTCTGGGGTGACACCCATAATTGGCCATGAAAGGACTCATCCCCGTGGACACATGCTCTGCGTTGTTGTAAGCAAATTCAGCCAGCGTCAGCTTTTCCACCCAGTCTTTCTCTCTCTCGCTGACGTAACATCGTAGGTACTGTTGTAGTATGCTATTGGCCCTTTCCACTTGCCCGTTGGTTTCTGGGTGACGAGCCATCGAGAAACTCACCTCAACTTGAAGCAAGCTCATGAGCTTCCTCCAGAACCTGGAAGTAAATTGCCTTCCTCTATCGGACAAAACCCTCAAGGGGGCGCCATGCAACCGAAAAACGTGATCCACAAACAGCCTAGCTGTTTCTTCTGCCGATACTGCATGCGAGCAAGCAATGAAATGGCACATCTTGGTCAACAGGTCCACTACCACCATGACCGCTGTTTTCCCCCTGGACCTGGGCAAATCGGTCATAAAATCTATGGCTACTACCTCCCATGGTTTCCCCGGAGTGGGCAAGGGTTCTAGTAACCCTGCGGGTGCTGCCTTCTCCCCCTTAGCCCGCTGGCATTGGTCGCACCCCCTTACATATTCCCGCACGTCTTCCCTTACTCTTGGCCACCAGAACTCCCTGGTAACAAGCAACATGGTCTTGTGCTGACCAAAGTGCCCTGCCGTGGGGTTGTCATGCGATTGCTTGAGTACCCTCCTCCTCAAATCCCCCTCTGGTATGTACAATGCTCCCCTGTAATACAATGCTCCATCCTTTTCCTGAAAACCCCCTTGATTTTCACCCGCTTCCTGGAGCTCCCTGATCTTGGTTTGTGCATACTCGTCGTCCCTCGTCAACCCTGCCAGTTCCCTTTCCCCAACCAATACTCCCCCACACACCCATCGGTCCTCGGGTATCACGTGTCACACTTCTGGTGCTCCCTCTCCTTCTAAGTATTCTGGTTTCCGGGATAGGGCGTCTGCTCAGACGTTTTCTTTTCCCGGTATGTACCGTATCTCAAAAGAAAATTTGGAAAACTCCTGAGCCCACCACATCTGTCTCTGGTTGAGAACCCTTGCAGTCCTCCAGTATTCTAGGTTCTTATGGTCCGTGCACACCTGGATCTTGTGTTGAGCCTCTGTCAACAAATGTCTCCAGCGTCGGAACGCTTCGTGAATAGCAAGCAGTTCCCTGTCATACACTGTGTAGTTTTGTTCTGATTTGCTCAACTTCCTCGAGAAAAAGGCGCACGGTCTCCAGTTGGACTCTTTCCCCGGCTGGAGCAAAATGGCGCCTACCGCTCTGTCTGACGCATCTGTCTCCACCCTCATTGGCTTCTGCAGGTCCACGTGCAAGAGCTGCTCTTCCGAAGCGAACGTTCCTTTTAGTTTCTCAAAGGATTGCTGTGCCTCTGCCGTCCACACGAACTTCTTCTTGCCACTGAGACAATCGGTGATTGGTGCAGTCAAGTGTGCGAAGTTCTTGATGAACTTCCTATAGAAATTCGCAAACCCCAGGAACCTCTGCACGTCCTTTCGGTTCTTAGGAGTCTTCCATTCCAGCACCGCCTGCACCTTGCTTGGGTCCATGGCTAACCCCTTGTCTGACAACCTGTAACCCAGGAATTCGACCTCTCGGGCATGGAATTGGCACTTCTCCAGTTTCACCCACAACTGGTGCTCCTGCAGCTTCTTCAGCACTTCTCTGACATCTTTTACATGCTGTTCCTCGTTCTCCGAGTAGATCAGGACGTCATCTAGGAAAGCCACGCAGTTCTTGTACAAGAGGGACCCCAACACGTGGTGCATGAACCCTTGAAAACATGCCAAGCCCGATTGTAATCCGAAGGGCATAACTAGGTACTCAAAGGCTCCCAGGGGGGTGAACATGGTAGTCTTCCATTCATCCCCTTCCCTTATCCTAATTAAATTGTACGCCCCTCGAAGATCCAACTTGGTAAAAACCTTTCCCTTCCTTACCCTGGTCAAAATGTCATCGATTCTGGGCATTGGGAAGGTCACTGGCTCCGATATGGAGTTTAACCTCCTGTAATCACAAATTAATCTAAGTTCTTTTGAGTCTCTCTTGTCCACGAAAAACACTGGACTGCCCCCCACCACCCTCGATTCTCTTATAAAACCCCTCCCCTCTTCAGGTTCTTGTCGATAAACTTCCACAACTCCTGCATTTCTCTGTCCGACATGGCGTACAGCTTACCCACTGGCAGTTGAGCCCCTGGGAGTAGGTTGATTTGACAGTCCAAGGGCCTATGGGGGGGCAGCCTATCTGCCTCCTTCTCACTGAAAACTTCTTTCAAATCAGCGTATTGTGGTGGTACCCTCACCTTTTCCTCCGTCTCCAACCCTGCCACTCTGGCTACGGCCATCCTCGGGATCTTCCCCCCATGGCAGTGTTCTACACAGTGAGCTGACCCAAAGGATACTGTGCACTGGTGCCATCCCACTACTGGATCATGCAGCGCCAACCAGCTCATTCCCAGTATGATTGGCGGCCCGGCCAGTGTGGCTACATGAAATGCAATTGTCTCAGTATGCCTAGAGACTCTCATCTTCATGGGAGGAGTTTGGTGTGTCACTTTCCCCCCCAGGAGTTCCCTCCCATCTATGGTCGTGACTTGCATGGGGCGCTCCAAGGGCAACAGCTGCAGTTGGTGCCCTAGTACAAAGTCCTTGCTAAAGAAATTGCAAGAACTGCCCGAGTCCAGCAGTGCCTTCACCTTAATAGGATGTCCGTTGGGTAGCTCTAGCTCCACCTCTATGGCAATGGCTGGTCTGGGGGGGTCTGGTTTGGGCACTCTTACTGGTTATTTGCCTGGCTGCTGTGCCACTTGATCGGCAGCCAAGCTCTCTCGTTTCCCTGCTGTGAATGCCCCTCCTCCTCACTGCCCGCGGCCCCCACCATCCCTTGCCAAGCCTTTCTCTGCGGGCACACCCTGGCGAAATGTCCCGGCTGCTGGCAGAGGAAACACTTCCTGGTTGCTTTCCCCTCCTTTTTGCGCACCTCGCCGGAGTTTGAAACCCCGCGCACGCACACACCTCCAATTTCCATTGGCTCCTCTGGCGGGGAAGGTTGCCCCGGCATTTCAGGAATCCGGTTGTCATGCCAATGCTCTGCTTTCCCTTCCCGCCTCTCCAAAGCCCGCGCTTCGTGTCGTATTCCAACTGACAGCGCCATTTTGGTCAGCTGATCCATCGATTGCGGGCGGGGCGAGCGGGAAAGTTCGTCCTTAACCCAGGGGGCTAAGCCTTCCTCAAACAGCATCTGAATAGGTTCCCAACTCACTTCCCACCCAAGTTTGTGGATTAGCATCGAAAACCGCGACCAGTACTCTCTGATTGGCTCCCTTGCTTGCAAGCCATCAGCTCTCTGCGCGCCAAGCTCTGCTCCACTTCACTCGAAATCATGTGATCCATGGCGCTAAAAAACTTCCTCAGGTCTTTTAATGCAGCATTGTCCGATGCCATCAAGGGTCTAACCCAATCCCTGGCGCCGCCTTCAAGATGCCCAATCACAAAGGCAACTCTTGCACCATCGTCCACAAAATCATCATACTGCAGTTCCAGCGCATACTGCACCTATGTCTTAAAACCATTATAGTCCCTCGGGTCGCCCCCAAACTTATGCACCAGTCCCGGTACCTTCCTTCCAGTGGGGGTGGGTTTCCCCTGAACATCCTGAGTCCTCCTTTCATCTAGCCGCGCCGCTAGTAAAGCTCCGATGGCAGTTCCCTGACAACAGAAAAAAAGGAGGAAAGAGAAATTCCAAAGTCCTCTATCAAAATTAAATCTTAACCCTTATTCTGCACACAGAAAAGTGAGCCACCTCAGCTCTCACCTGGAAGCTTCCCCCTCTTCCCCCAGCCTCTCATCCTGGGGGATCCTCTGCCCTGCTCCTCACACAGGCCAGTTCATCTTCAATCCATCACCTGAGAGGAAGTCAAACTGCTTGCACAAAGACTTTCTTGCATTCAACCCTCAATTATAAAGTCCCCTTTCAAATACCTAACAGGCTATCAGCGCTGTCACAGCCAGCAATGCTGAACATGACAACCAAACACTGCCTCTTCAGTCAAGTAGAACAAACCAAAAGCCTTGAATCTTTATTACGTAGATCTACAACACACCTCTCCATTTTATTCTATTTAGCCACGGTCTTTGTAAACAATCGGCAATGCCAGCGGAGTGATAAAAAGCTTAGGAAATATTTGATTTATTTCCTCTGTTCTCCGGGTCGGGCACCTTGTCTTCTGGCTCGCCTGTTAACTGCCTCGCACCCTGCCAGTTCTGTATAAATAAATAATGGCAATAAGGCCACTGATGGATTTGCCTGCTGCAGCTGCATTACTTTGACAGGAGGTGTCACTCTGGCTTGTTAGCACTTTGCCATTAAGCAGACTGAGCAACCTGCATGCTCAAGCTCTCTCAGGTCCCAGCCTCATAAGCAGAATGGCTCTCACCGAAACACAATAGCCATGAAAGCGAGGCTGGGTTTACTGCACCCTTCAGTAATGAAGAGGGATGGCCTGAGCAGCAACGAACTTAGAAAAGAAATATATCTGCCACCTGGAGTTCTATTAGCTGGTTCCGGGTGCCATAAACAGCGAGTACAAAACAGGCGGGGATACTGTTTCTTCTTTGCAGAGACTTTTTTCACTCATAAAAGAGCAATAACAATTGGTCCTGTTCATGGGCTGCCATTTAGAGAAAGAAAAAGGGGGTAACAGGGCTGAAAAACATAACTTGTAGGGGTTGAAAGAAGTACAGCAAACAAAACTTCAGGTTCCGACTGTATTTTCTTTGCCCATTTAATGTATTTAAGCTGCAATCCTAAAGTGAGGGAGGGGAGCGAAAGCTGGTGGCAGTCCCACCTTCTTATCCTGTGCCAAGCAGGATGGAGGCAAAGGTGGAGGAGTGATCTTGCATTAAAAAATCCTCTGATTTATTTTTTTAAAAAAGTGTTCTCTCCCATTGCAGCAATGGGAGGGAAAGGAGAAATATAGCCAAGCTCAGGAATATGACCAGATGTTGACAGCCGCCACGAAATTAAAAGACGCCTGCTTCTTGGGAGAAAAGCAATGACAAACCTAGACAGCATCTTAAAAAGTAGAGACATCACCTTGCCAACAAAGGTCCATATAGTGAAAGCTATGGTTTTCCCAGTAGTGATGTATGGAAGTGAGAGCTAGACCATAAAGAAGGCTGATCGCCAAAGAATTGATGCTTTTGAATTATGGTGCTGGAGGAGATTCTTGAGAGTCCCATGGACTGCAAGAAGATCAAACCTATTCATTCTTAAGGAAATCAGCCCTGAGTGCTCCCTGGAAGGACAGATCCTGAAGCTGAGGCTCCAATACTTTGGCCACCTCATGAGAAGAGAAGACTTCATGGAAAAGACCCTGATGTTGGGAAAGATGGAGAAGGGGACAACAAGGAGAAGGGGACAACAGAGGACGAGATGGTTGGACAGTGTTCTCAAAGCTACCAGCTTGAGTTTGACCAAACTGTGGGAGGCAGTGTAAGACAGGAGTGCCTGGCGTGCTCTGGTCCATGGGGTTACAACGACTAAACAACAACAGGAACACGACATCTTCAATTGGAGGGCAACTTAGATGACCAGGTAAGCTTAGGAGTCTTTGTATCCAAGTCATTTGTCAGAAGATCCCCCCTTATCCAGTGCTGGAGCTCAAATGTCAGTTGGGCCAGGGCTTCAAAAGTCAAAGCTCTGTCTCTGGTGCCAGAGGAGTAGATCCAATCTGTCTTATGAGCCTTGGGACAGCCTAGGATTGCAACCTAAATTGTTGCTTTGATTTGCTAAGATCTCAGAGGGGGTTTGTGTATGCTTTCACCAGCTTTCTCTGCACTTTTCAGTACTTTTCATGTGCATGTAGGCAACAGAAGTGTATTGCTTTCATTTGCAGATCACCACCCTGGTCAAACTTCAGTTTGTGGAAACTGATTATGCTCAGTTGATATCTTTGGTTGGGTATCGCATATGTATTCCACAAATACACCCTTACTAGCAAGTTCCAAGGCAGGCTCCAACAATTAAAAATTCAGAATTAAAACAGTTAAAATAAATTGCAAGAACAGGGTGGGTGCTGAAAACACATACCTCAAGTGTCAAAGGCCAGGGTTAAAAGGTGCACCTACAAAATTCAACTCAAAGCTGTATAGTGAAGGCATCAGAAACACTTCTGTGAGGAGGGAATTCCACAACTTAGGAGCTGTCCGACTCTTCTGAGCCCCACTTTGAACTTCTGAGGGCAGCAGAACTACCAAGATGGCTCCTTCTGCTGATTAGCACCTAGGAGGATCTGTAGGGAAGGATGAGACCTCTCAGATATAAGTTCACAACACAAAATATCTCAGTCATGATTAACCTTCCATGTTCTGCAGTTGGCCATTTCCTTTCACTCCTTGCTCCTTGGAGGAATTTAGTCTCATAGAAGCTCAACACTAACCTCTAAGCTAAACATGCATGGAGGGAGGGACATGTACCGGTATTTGTACAGTAGGAGAGCTGCTGTTGTAACTCACTTTAGGTCCTGACCAAGGCCTAGTAACCAAGTATGGGTCCCAACCCACCACTTGAAGATCAATAATCTACAATGACTGATCTACATTCCAGGTAAAATAAAAAGGACAACACATTCTTTACATCCCTGAAATGATTGATGGATGACACAATCTTGTCATGAACTGATGAGATAGTTAAAAACTTGAAAGATCTCAGTCACATCAGTATAGAATTGTTCGTTTGTAAATTCTTATATTTAAAAAATAGGAGAGAAGAGACGGCCAATGGGGAAAATTTAATAAAATGCTGGCTTACTATTGAAATGGAACATTCATTTAAGTACAACTTCAAACCTATCTTGGTGTAAATGAGAAGAGTTCCACTTAATTAAATGAATTTGTAGTGGCAGTGGACCTGGCAAAGCAATTTTTTCAGCTAGTAATAGCTCAGATTTCCAGAGCCAGGAAATGTCTAACTTAAAATAATACTAAAATAGCTGTCTCCTCATAAGATCCTGAGTACAGCTGAGAGATACCACCATTCTATAATCTGATCCTTCTGCAGGGATTTTAAAGAAAAGGCAGGGGTGAGAAGCAGAAGCTATTTCTTGTCTGATTGTACTTTTCAGTCCAGAGGCAAACAATGTCAGAAATGATAGGGCCTGTAATCGTTGTGCCTCACATCCAAATCCCAGCCTAAAGGAGAGCAGCATTACTTCAGAAAGCTATAATGTGATACGGTGTAGATTGGAAACCATTTCTTTTTCTAATTGGGTTTACTAAAAAATATAGGTTGATATACCTTGCTAATGACACCACACCATATTGATATGTTGTTTCTCCTTGAAAATTAATTCTGGGGTGAGTGGCAGGAATTCTCAAGCACATTTTATTGATTTGAGTTTGATTTCAAAAGTCTAGTTTATATGGTGCAAATTAATTTCATCTTCTGCTTTTATATTTTATATGCAAATGCAACATTTGATCATTTTTGAAATTCTGTATGGTTGACATATTTTGAAATTTCTGCACATTTCCTTTTCACTTCTAATGTTTATACATCATTTTCAGAGCATGTTTGCAGGTTGAGCTCAAGAGGCTTGTCAAATAAATCTTGGGAAACATAAATTTAATAAGACAGTTTCCTTTTTGTTTTGTACACAAGAAGCATGGGGAAAGATCTGCAATGTATAAGACTTCAAGGTAAATTGGACTTGAATGGAAAGATCAGAACTAACTGGAGGATTATGAATTTGGGAGAATATTATTATTAATAATATTTAATATTTAATATTTAAATTTATTACCCACCCTTCACCCTAAAGTGTTACAACAGTGTAACACTTTAAAGCATTAAACACAATTGAAAAACATCATATCAAAAATATACTCACAAAACAGCGGATCCAAAAATTTCACACCTTGATATGATTTCTTTTAGCCTGAAAAAAGCTTATTTATGAGCATAGCTTGCTGTCTATCCCAATGACCGCTCCCCACTTAAAACGGGGGGCGCCCTTTGCGTGGACGCGTGCAGCCCTGGATCTGGAGTGGCCCCATCAGCATAGGCTTTGCCTTCCCTCAGGTGGGATACCTGGAGGTCCCCGCCTACCCCAGTGAGTTGTCCAATCCCACCTGGGGGAAGCGTTGCCAGGGAAACCAGGCCAGGTAGGACCGAATGCAGCAATTAGTGGTGTTAGTTTGACTATGTGTTCTGTTGTGGACGTATACCAGGGTACAGAAAACTGAGGGGTTGGCCCACATATTGTACCCAGGTGAATTTCAGTCAGTGCACTTTTCCTTAGAATCGACAGGTAGGAAGCTTCACTCGTAACCTGGATTCCCATCAGTTTAGACTTGTCAGACCTAGAAGAAAAGATCGATCCGCTCTATCGATGCTTCAGATTAATTTAAATACCCTGCGAGAAGGTCAGATTGACACTTCCCCTCAAATAACTTATTGATACTGTCAATCAGCCAAATGCCAACCTACTATTTGCTGTTATATATTTTTTGTCACATGGGCAAATGCTGGCAAGTTACCTTAACACTTATCTGAAGCCTTCAGTCAATTTCAAAATATTTCTCTCCCCTGGTGGAAACTCCCAACTGTTCAACCTCTGAGTCCTAAGCATTAACAATAGTTGGGATCTGCAAACTCTCTTTGAGTTCCATACATCATGTGAGCTTGCTGACTTTCAAAATATTAGCCACTAGAGCAAATTATGTTATCTTTAGATTACCTGTCTTCATATTTATAATTGAGGGGGGAATGTAGGAGCTTAATGAGTTATTGTATACACTTCTACACCAATTGCTTCCAAAGTGTTTATTCCAAAGCCCAGAATAAAATTTAAGATACTCACTGATGCTAAAGACAGATAGGGGTTTGCCCTGCCAGACCTTAAACTTTATTATGAATCAGCAGCTTTTTGCTGGTTGAAGGAATGGCTGCTTCTTGAGAATACAGACATTTTAGATTTAGAAGGTTATGATAATGCATTCGGGTGGCATGCATATTTGTGGTATGGCAAGGTTAAAGTACATAAGGCATTTAAAAACCATATTGTCAGGAAAGCACTGTTTAATGTCTGGATAAAATATAAAGACTTCTTGGAGAGTAAAACCCCAAGGTGGCTATCACCTATGGAAGCGAAAGCTTTGAAAAAACTTAACATGGAGGCCAAATGGCCAAAATATTGGGAAATTTTGGAACAGGAGGGTGACAAATTGAAATTGCAGAGTTATGAGAGGCTTAAAGATAAGGTGCAAGACTGGTTACATTATTTTCAAATAAGAGAGGCTTACAATTTGGATAAAAAAATTGGTTTCCAGGTGGAAAAATCAAAATTAGAAACAGAACTTTTAGAACCCATTGCCTCGATACTATCCAGAATGTATAACCTGCTGTTGAAATGGAACACTGAGGAAGAAACAGTAAAATCTGCTATAATAAAATGGGCACAAGATATAGGACATAATATTATGTTTGCTGACTGGGAGCAGTTGTGGACCACTGGGGTTAAATTTATGGCATGTAATGCCCTAAGAGAGAATATTATGAAAATGATGTACAGGTGGTACATGACCCCAGTCAAGCTTGCAAAAATCTACCACTTGCCCGACAATAAATGTTGGAAATGTAAAGAGACGGAAGGTACATTCTTTCACCTTTGGTGGACGTGCCCAAGGATTAAGGCTTTCTGGGAAATGATCTATGACGAAATGAAAAAGGTATTTAAATATACCTTCCTGAAGAAACCAGAGGCCTTTCTCCTGGGCATGGTCGGCCAATTGGTGCCAAAGAAGGATAGAACACAACAGCAGCAAGAATGCTCATCGCAAAACATTGGAAGACACAGGATCTACCCACCTTGGAAGAATGGCAGATGCAAGTAATGGAATACATGGAAATGGTGGAAATGACTGGCAGAATCTGAGACCAGGGAGAAGAGTTGGTGGAAGAAGATTGGAGGAAATTTAAAATCTATTTGCAGAAACATTGTAAAATTATTGAATGTTGATGACATTGAAATGAAATGAAGGGGTTCTAGTAACAAGGTTAAGATTAGGCAAGAATGGACTAATATTAGATGAAAATTTTGAAATTAAAATATGGGAGGAAAAATAATAAAGGATAAATTACTAGATGAATTTGCTGAACCAATTTTTAAGTGGAATACAAAAAAGGGAGGCGTGAGGAAGTCAGGAAAATATGTTAACTAAAGAAGAGATATTAAAAAAGAGGGATTTTTGTCTTTTTCTTTTTTTCTTTTTTCTTATTGTCTTCTTATGTTAATCTGTATTTTTGTATTTGTGTGTGTGTGTGTGTGTGTGTGTGTGTGTGTGTGTGTGTGTTTAGTATTTTTCCCTGTGCTCTTTTTACCTATTGTTTTATTGTGAAAATTGAATAAAATATCATTAAAAACAACAACAAAGTGTTGTGGTTTAAAAGATAAAATGTAGTGATCACTAGGGAGTTAATACTCCAGCTTTGATCATATGTTTGCTTACTTGTACTAAACCGATGACATTGTTCCTTTTTAATCACCAGTTTTATAGTATTTCTGCTTTTGAATCACCTTACAAATACTGCCATTTAGATGGAAAATGTTTGGAAGTATGACCATAGAAAGATATATAGGTCAAATGCCCACGTTTTTGTTAGTTAATCGCTTAGGGACTACTGCGGTTCAGCAGTATAAAAATGGTTCAAATAAATAAATAATCTAGGGAAAGCTCAGAAAAATGCGATAAACACAATGGTATGATTTTGCAATAACAGGAAAAGTGGAAGAAACTGCACATGCATACATACATGGGCAGGGGGAGAAGATTAAATATGCATTCAAATATTTAAAAGGCTGACCTAAATAAGTGTGACAAATTCTGGTTCCATTGTCTCTGAGGAAAGGACAAGAAGCAGTGAATTCAAGTGGAAAGAAAGCAGGCTTAAAATGTACAGTGGTACCTCAGCTTACAGACGCTTCAGGTTACAGTTGCTTTAGGTTACAGACTCCACTAACCCAGAAACAGTACCTCAGGTTAAGAACTTTAAAGGATGAGAACAGAAATCGTGTGGTGGTGGTGCAGCGGCAGCAGGAGGCCCCATTATCAATAATAATAATAATAATAATAATAATAATAATAATAATAATAATAATTTATTTATATCCCGCCCATCTGGCTGGGTTTCCCCAGCCACTCTGGGCAGCTTCCAACAGGTATCTAAAGTGGTACCTGAGGTTAAGAACAGTTTCAGGTTAAGAACAGACCTCCAGAATGAATTAAGTTCTTAACCCGAAGTAACACTGTACAGGCAATGGCTGTTTTGCATAGGATTCGCACTCCTGACCCCTGTGTGTATTGGCGCCCATTCTGCCCTGACTCTGGCTGAGCTGCCTGGAAGAGGTGTGACCTGCCTAAATGTCCAGCAAGTGGGCCTGAGTGAAGTCTGGAGGCTTGGATCTTCACCCTGATTCACTACATAGGAAACACCCAGCTTTTGGTTTTTTTTTTTAAATAATTTTTATTAATTTTCATAAACAAAAAAAACCACACAAATAAAAACATTCACAAACAACACATGACTTCCCCATGCCTCCCCTTCACTGCACCCTTGTTTCAAATTTTTTAGCAATCCTTCATTTCATTTCTATATTTAACTTCCCTCAAATTCTCTTAACTTAAATATTTACAGCTGTAATTCTCTGTTCCTTACCCCTTGACATTTTATCAGTCTGAGATTTTACAACAGTTCTTAAGATATATTTTAAATTTTTCCCAGTCCTCTTCCACTGTCTCTCTCCTCTGATCACGGATTCTGCCGGTCATCTCTGCCAGTCCCATAAATTCAGTCACCTTCGTCTGCCATTCTTCCAGAGTAGGTAGTTCTTGCATCTTCCAATACTTTGCCAGGAGAATTCTTGCTGCTGTAGTTGCATACATGAAAAAAGTCCTATCTTTCTTTGGTACCGATTGGCCGACCATACCCAAGAGAAAAGCCTCTGGTTTCTTTACAAATGTCCACTTAAGGATTTTCTTAATTTCATTATAGATCATTTCCCAGTAGGCCTTAACCTTTGGGCAGGTCCACCAAAGATGATAGAAAGTTCCTTCACATTCGTTACATTTCCAGCATTTGTTATTGGGCAGATGATATATCTTTGCAAGCTTGACTGGGGTCATGTACCATCTATAGATCATTTTCATTATGTTTTCTTTCAAGGCACTACATGCCGTAAATTTAAGGCCTGTGGTCCATAACTGTTCCCAGTCAGCAAACGTAATATCATGACCTAAGTCTTGTGCCCATTTGATCATAGCTGATTTAACCGTTTCATCCTGTGTATTCCATTTCAGCAACAAATTACACATTTTAGACAAATTCTTAGTATTGGTCTCTAGCAGTTCTGTTTCCAATTTTGACCTCTCCTTCTGAAATCCTAGTTTCCTGTCCTGCTTAAAAGTCTCATTTATCTGGTAATAATGTAACCAGTCTCGAACTTTGGATTTTAATTTCTCAAAGCTCTGTAATTTAACTTTTTCACCATCGTATTCTATAATTTCACAATATTTTGGCCAATTAGAATCCATGTTAAGTTTTTTCACCGCTCTAGCTTTCATTGGTGACAACCATCTGGGTGTTTTATTTTCCAGTAAATCCTTATATCGATTCCAAACATTATACAAAGCTTTCCTGACAATATGATTTTTAAAGCCTTTATAAACCTTTGCCTTGTTGTACCATAAATATGCATGCCAGCCAAAATTATTATCATACCCTTCCAAGTCTAAAATGTCTGTGTCTTCAAGAAGCAGCCATTGCTTCAACCAGCAGAAAGCTGCTGCTTCATAGTAAAGTCTTAAGTCTGGCAGAGCGAAACCCCCCCTATCTTTTGCATCAGTTAAAATCTTAAATTTTATTCTGGGCTTTTTGCCCTGCCAGACAAATTTGGATATATCTTTCTGCCACCTCTTGAAACAGTCCATCCTATCTAGAACTTGCAATGTCTGAAACAAAAACAATAATCTCGGCAATACATTCATCTTAATAACAGCAATTCGGCCTAACAAGGATAGTCTCAACCTAGACCATATGTCAAAATCTTTCTTAACTTCCAGCCAACATTTCTCATAATTGTCTTTAAATAAATTCACGTTCTTAGATGTTAAATTCACCCCCAGATATTTTACTTTTTTTGTTATTTCCAAACCAGTTTCCCTTTGAAAACTGTCTTTTCCCCCCATCGTTAGATTTTTTTCCAGCACCTTTGTCTTCTGTTTATTTAATTTAAAACCAGCCACTTGGCCAAATATTTCAATTAGTTCTAAAACTCTTTTTGTACTGGCTTCTGGCTGCTGCAAAGTCAAAACTAGGTCATCTGCAAATGCTCTTAACTTATATTGTTTAGCTCCGAGGTGTATTCCTTCAATCAGCTGGTCCCTTCTAATCATATTCAACAACACCTCCAGGACCGATATAAACAATAGAGGGGATATTGGGCAACCCTGTCGTGTCCCTTTTTCTATTGGGATCTCGTCCATAACCACACCATTCACAATTAATTTAGCTTTTTGCTCAGAGTATATTGCACCTATACCGTTTTCAAAATTTTGACCTACCCCCATCCCATGGAGATTCCTCTTCATAAAGCTCCAAGAAATATTGTCAAAGGCTTTCTCCGCGTCCACAAAAATCAAAACTGCTTTTCTATTTATATCAGTCTCCAATAGTTCCAAAATATCTATAATGTTCCTTACATTGTCTGACATATGTCTCCCTGGGAGAAAGCCTGTTTGGTCTTTGTGAATCTCCTCTAACAACACTTTTTTAAATCTTTTTGCTAAAATGTCTGCAAAAATTTTATAATCCACATTTAAGAGCGATATAGGGCGGTAGTTCTTAACTTGATGTTTCTCAGTTTCTGTCTTCGGTATAAGTGAGATAAATGCTTCTTTCCACGATTCGGGAGCCTTTTTCCCCTCCAAAATTTGGTTGCAAACTTCTTTCAATGGTTGTATTAGCCATTCCTTCATTGCTTTATAATATCTCGCCGTCAGCCCATCTGGTCCTGGTGATTTTCCCAATTGCATAGTCTGGATGGCACCCTCTATTTCCTGGTTCGTAATTTTCTCATTTAAAATCCTTTTATTTTGTTCTGAGATCTTTGACAGTCCATATGTTTTAATAAATTCTTCTATCTCTTGTTCATTTTTTGGCCCTTGTGCATACAATTTCTTGAAAAAACTTTGAAAACAATTACTAATTTCATTTGGTTTATTTATAGATTTTCCATCTACCTCGAGAAATGTCACAGTATTCAACTTTTGTCTTTTTTTCAGTTGCCATGACAGCAGTTTCCCACATTTATCTGCTGATTCGAAAGTTTTTTGCCTCATTTGTTTTATTTTCCATTCTATTTCTTGATTCATCAGTTCCATGTATTGGGTCTGGTAATACTTTATTTCTCTTAAAATCTCCTGAGATTTAGGCTTTGATCTCAGTTTCTTCTCTCCTTCTTTCATTTGTTTCCAAATTTTTTCTTTCTTCTCATTCTGTTGTTTCCTTTTTATCGAATTCTGCTGAATTAGAAAACCACGCATCACGGCCTTGCTTGCATCCCATATTATTATTCTTTCCACATCTGTTCCTAAGTTTATTTCGAAGTAGTCTTTCAAAGTCTTTTGGGCCTTTTTATAGATTGCTTCATCTCTAAAAAGAGTGTCATTCATTTTCCATCTGAAGGTTCCCGCTGTTGTCAATTTCATTTCCATCTTTACTGCATTATGGTCACAGCAAGTTTTTGGGCAGATTTCTGTTTTTTTAACCCTTGGTGCCAGATTGCTAGAAATCCATATTTGGTCAATCCTGGTCCATGTCATTTTTGCTTCAGAGAAAAAGGTCCCCTCTCTTTCCAGAGGGTTCCTTGTTCTCCAGATGTCAATCAAGTCCATTGTGTCAGTCAGTTCGAAGAAAGTCTTTGGTAGTCTCCCATCCTTAGAAATTACTTGTCTTTGAGCTTTATCCATATTTGTGGAGACAACTCCATTCATATCACCCATCATTATAATTTTATAGTCCATGAAATCCATTAATGTCTCATGCAACTTCTTGAAAAACTCAGCCTTCCCCTCATTAGGTGCATAAATTCCTACAATCAGAATTTTTTCTCCTTGAATTTGAATTTCCACTGCCAGAAATCTTCCTTGTTCATCCTTAAAGATCATTTTTGGTTCCAATTTTTCCTTAACATAGATCACCACTCCTCTTTCCTTAACTTTATCTGAGGAAATAAATTCCAGTCCTAATCTCTTGTTTGTCAAAAATTTCCTGTGTATTCTGGCAATATGAGTTTCTTGTAAGCATATTATGTCTAAATATTCTTTCTTTAATATATGAAACACTTGGGCCCTTTTTCGGGGATGGTTAAGACCGTTGCAGTTCCAACTCAGAAGTTGCAGAGACATTTTTGTTACTGGGTATCTTTTCCACCGACTGCTCCAAGTTCTTGTTCCTGATCGGTCGGTGCTGGGATCAATCCAAATGATAGGGCTTCCGGTTGGCGCCAGCGTCTTAATGGCGGTCCTTGCTTCGAGCTCTGAAGCAGGACTGCTCCGTGAGTTCGGGTCTGACCCGCTACGGCGAGCGGGGGACCCCTAAAATCACAGGCGCTGAAGCCTGTGAACAAGGAGATTCGGTGGGCACCTTTGCGCCCCCCGGTATCGCAAAAGAGTCTTTTTAAAGGCTCCGGAGCGGCATCGGGTGTGAGCGCGGTGCTGAGGATCGCAACCCAGCTCGCGGAGCGAAGCCGCGTCGCCATTGACGGAGAGCGCCGATTCCTTCCTGAAACTACCGATTGGCAACAATACCCGTGAGTAAGAACTGCAAAACAAATTGAACCGGACCTCTAAATTAAGAAGATTTGGCTGAAAACGGAAAAGGCAAAAATTAAGGAAGTCAGCCTCCCGGAACTGCACGATTGACGCAGCAATGAAAAGAGCAAGCTGCATTTAAAGGGAACGCTTTTTGAAACTTTGCTAAACCTGACATTTGAAAGGGTCTTCCCCCCACTGAGCGGGAGAAGGGGGGAAGGAAAAATTGGCTTAATTTAACCCACTAGAAGAAGAAAGTTGTGAACGGGAAACTCTCCGCTGCCGATACCTCTGACCAGGCTGCCTGAGCGGTGAGTGCCTGGAAACGAACTGTCAAAAAAAAAGAGAGGATCGTGGATACAAAGTAAGATTTTATTTGAAACATAATAACCGGACTTTACTTGGCAGAATTTGATTTTAAACTGCAACAAAGTAGGACTTTGGGTTGGACTTTTATTTCTTTGGGATTTTGCATGGCTATCTGCTTTCTTGTTTCTTTGTTATTCCTGCCTGGATACAATTTCTCCCTCTAGAGGACTAAAAGAGAGACTGCTGTATTGAGATAAAGAAGTGGGATTTTCCACTTGCAGCCTTCCTGTGTGAACGACCTTGAGTTATGAGCACTCCACTAGATGAAATATCAACAAGAAGCAAAACAAAACAGGCGCAAAAGCAGGCTCAGAAAAGAAGCTCCATATCAGGAGCAGCAGCTGCACAGGAAAAAGTAACAACAGCATCAATGGATTCTATGACACAGGCACTGCTCAGAATAAATCAATCTTTAGAAGCACTCACTAAGCAATCTACAGAGAACTCTAAGAAATTGACAGAATTGACAACAAGATTGGATTTGAACACAACGACAATATCATCTAATACAGACTCTATAAACCGTCTAATTCAAGAAAGTACGGAAACAAGGAAAATAGCCGAGATCGCCAAGAGCACTGCCGAGGAAACTAAGGGAAAATTTGCGCCCATTGCAAAGAAGGTACACGAACATGATGCAACTTTGGCTCTTATGGAATTGGAGAGGAAAGGCAAGAATCTGAAATTGAGATTGGTACCAGAAGAGGAAGAGGGAAACCTCCGGGAATTTCTCACAGATAAGTTTCAAGAATTTTGGACTGACGAACTAGAAGGAGAAGAAGATGAATTTGTAATAACTACAGCTTTTCGGATTGGCAGGAAGCAAGGCAAGAAACCGAGGGACTGCTTAATCACTTTGAGATCCAAGGAAGAAAGAGACAAAATATTGAACCTACACTTCCAGAAGGCTTTGATTATTAAAAATTCTCAAATACAGATTTTTAAAGATATTCCTAAATATTTTTTGGAGGTGAGGACTCAATTTAAAGATTTAGTGGATTTATTGAAACAAAACAACACTCCATTCAGATGGGAGTTCCCACAAGGGTTGTCCTTTAACTTTAAAGGGAAGAAAATTAAAATAAAAACAATTCAAGATAAAGTACATTTTCTGGAGAGAAATTTTGAAGATTTTCAGAAAGGAACTGTGAGTGAGAGAGAAATACCGGATATTGGAAACACCCAGCTTTTGGTGGTTGGTTCATTCAAACAAACAGGTGGGCACCCGGCAGACCACACCTTCAGGAAGGAAGGACCCAGGCAGGGCTACGGAAAGCAGTCCTTACTTGAGCAAGAGAATGCATTTCACACAAAAATGATGTGGTGGAATTGTAGGCAGGCACTGCCGGCCTGTATCTATTTCCAGTGTTGTAGGAGACTGGACAAGGTGAATCATCAAGCCTCTTCCACTTCTTTGTTCTAATAAAGATATCTTCTTTGGATTCATTTCCAGTTTAAGGTTCATCTTCACAAAACACTTGTTTCTAATGCTATCTGGTCAAAATGGAGGAAGTAATCACTTTTATCTGACTAACTTCTGTTAGTCAGATAGCGCAAGCTTTTCAGGTGAAGGTATAACCTTGCCGTAGAAACTATTCATCACAGCAGCACATCCCCAGTTGAGATCACTGATTTGACAAAACTGGGGGGGGGGGAATGCCTACATAATCATCACCCTTATCCCAGATACTTAGTTGTCTTCCATCTGTTTGGCATAAGCAACATTGATGGATCTCTTTTAAACCTCAGTGCTAACTGTCTGAATCCCCTTGTGCATTCCCTGTGCTCTCCAATATATATATATATATATATATATATATATATATATATATATATATGTCCCAAGCCATTTACTCTAGTAGCTAACATTAAACTATCAAGCCTAAATATATTGGTCGGTGTGTCTACATTAGTTATATGGTCTCAGCTGGCTGTTCCCAAAAGTTACTAAGCCTTGTTACAAGGTCATAAAATGGTTATTACCACATTCCGTTTTCTACATCTAATCTCCATAAATTATGATGCAACAATCCCTTCCCTGAAAAACCTGGACAGGATCCAATGTAACCGATATGAATTTTAAAACCGCCAGCTCTTTAATCTAGCTCTCCTAGTGGGCTGATAAAGGGCAATCATTCACTTTCGCCATCTAGCCTTCTGTTTCGCTCGATAGTGTTTGTTCCCTTTTAAATTTAAACTTCATAAGAACTGTACTTGGGAGCAAATGATTAAATAATTGGGCATCTATATGTATCTGAAAGGAGCTCAGTTATCTCTTATCTTCCTATCTCTTAGCAACCTAATAACCCAAAGAGAGCTGCTCATTGGAAATGATCATAGATAATGTGCATTATTACAATCTGGCACTGGGCACTATTCAGTACTACTTCAGATTATCTATGAGTATAACATTTAGGCTTCGGACCCTGGGAAAGAAATGTGTTGATGGGAAGATCTAAAGGCCACTAAGCTTATCTGGATCTAGACATTTTGTCCAAAGACTGTCAACACTGGGATAAAGAGACAGCTAAGAAAATAGCCATGGATTGCCGTCATAGAAAAACCACATTGAGAAGGTGCCATATTGAAATAGTATTACATTATTTCCTTTAGACTGAGTTAAGCATAGTCCTCTGTGAGAACAGTGTCTTCATGGGGCTGAGAGGCTTACTAAGGATCCAGTTGGTATGTAACATCTTCCTGCGCAAGGTGATGCAGCATGTTATGGGCAGGTACTAAGTAGTCATCTCAAAGGCCTTGGCATACTTTGACTTATGTTCTGTTTGGTAGCTTCAGGATGAACTGTTCCTTTCTGGACCAAGAAGATGGCTAAAGGTACCCAGGGATATCACAGGAAGTCATGCCATCTGTTCTACCAGAGTCTTTCAAAAATTCCCATGCCATTATGCTATTTAAAGATTGTAAATATAGGATAACCTAGCTGTTCGATGCTTTCATTCCATGGTTTATCTACTTTGATAGGTGGATATTTTTGAAAAATATCATTGCATTATTGTGCTGTAAACAGTCACTTTGACTCAGCCCAACATGCTTCCTCTGAAGTAAAAAGGACCAAGGTAAAATGGACTCACGTTCACTTCACACCATAATTTACATCATGGTGAAATAATGGTGGGTAACCTTATAGTATTACCATAGTATTACCATAATATTGGAATATTTTAAACTTTCTTTTTTCCTTAGTGATATTGCGATCATTTATAGAGGAATTCTTTTTCCTGAGAAATGGTTACAAATCCCATTGAAACATTTAGGTCAGAAAACTGCAGTTAGAAATGTTTCCCCATAGTTCTACTGATAGGAAGTGAAATGTTTCATTCCTATATTATTACCCACTCTCTTTCTTCTTTCTTTTTTTTATTTCTCAAGCTAAGATGGTTGGAACTGGAAATTAACAAAACACTTTTCACTCAGCCAGACAGCTGAGCCCATAAATTTAAATGAAATGCCATGTTATGAAAGGAAAGGAAAGCAATCTCAAGGGTTTACATGCCTGTAGACTTTTGTTGATTACAGAAACATGACAGAAAGACCTTTATGTTCATATCCTCAGCAAAACAAAATGTTGTGAGAAGCACAACTGCCAATCATACCGTTCTTTGGAAGGAAGAGATCATTGGAAGATCTCTCTTGTATGAAGGAATGGAGATTATTTAATGGCAGTCATATAACAATGGCAGTCACATAACAATGAAAGGAGTTTATCCTATGGGTATGAGAACATTGAAGGATTGGTTTTTTAAAAAAAGTGATTCAAGCTAGACATTCACAAGTGCATTAAAATAAAACTCTCATCATTCATTATTTCTTCCTTAGACAGTACTTTCAAAATATTTCATGGGAGTAGAGAGAGAGAACGCTTTGATGCCCTAAATCATTCTGATGGTCTGCTTATCAAGAGTGATCTATTAAAATTGAACAAGAAGGAAAACTGTTCCGAACATCCTTGGAATCCCAAAGAGACTGTAGCTCATGCTCTTCAGAAAACAAGAAGCAATGTTTCGTATATTATTACAAACTTGGTATTTTGATCTGCTTCTCTGCTTCTCTGCACGACTGTAACAATGTATTGGGACTGGCAGAATTCGAGACCTGGGAGAAGAGGTAGTGGAAGAGGATTGGAAAAAGTTTAAGGCCTATCTGCAGAAACACTGCAAAGTTTATGAATGTTAAAATGATGTTGGATATAAAAACAATACGGCACAAGGGATATAGTGTTAAGAAGTATGTTAAAATGTAATAGAAAAATGGTGAAAAATCAAAGTTATATTATGTCAAAGTAAATAACATGTTAAAGGTGTTTAAACATAAAGAGAAAAGATTGGAGACATAATAGAAGCGATTTTAATAATTGGAAACTAGTTTTGAAAAGGGGTAAGGATTTGCTGTATTTGATTGAACAAAGAGGAACACAAAAAAGGGAGGTGTGAGGAGGTCAAGAAAGTAAGTTATGTAAATACGAATTTAAAAATTGGAGTTTTTTTGTGTTTTTTTGGATAATTTCTTTTTTCTTATTTGATCTATGTTTGTGATTGATTATGTCGTTTTGTATCTTCCTGATGCTTTTTCATTTTTTATTTTTTCTCTTTTCTGTTAAAAAATAAATAAATATCTTATTTTAAAAAAACAATGTATTGGGTAGAAGTTGTATCCTCCATCAAACAGACTTGCTCACACAGCTTCTGCGGTCAAAGTTGGTGGGACTGTGGCTGTTGAGAGTGCTATCAGACTCCTTAGACTGGTGCAAATTTATGACCTATGTGGATCATAAAGGAAATGAGAGAAGTGCTGGTTCAAGGTGTTCTCTGGAATTTGTGACAGTTTGCAAATCCAGACACAGAACTGTGATACACATTTAACTGCTGAGTGCATCTGAAAGAAAGCACAGAACAAGAACATAAGGTTGTTTTCAATACATGCCCTCAACTACCTGCATTGTTGAAATGCTGAATAATGGTAGCAGAGATTCCAGTTCATAGAGATGGACAAACAAACATTTGAACATTTTTTTGCAATGCAGAAGATTTGATAGCTCCACAAATATATATATGGATGTATAGCATGCAAGCAACATTTGGGAAAATCTAAAAGAGTGTCACATTCCACCAGGATAATGTGTTGAGGAATGCATGGCAGCAATGGTTGCACCCAGAGACAAAAGTGGGTATGGGTATGTCTCTCTCTCTCTCTCTCTCTCTCTCTCTCTCTCTCACACACACACACACACACACACACACACACAAATACGCCCCACTGTAATTTACATTGGAGAAATATGTATCCAATGCTGTTGTGTGCAAACATTTTTATTATTTATTTATCCCACTGCAAATACATCATAAAGAGTTTCTTCTTTTTATACCTCTTAGCCCTCAAAGCTGCACACACACCATACATTTTAAGCACATTTTAAGCTCCCCGCCCAAAGAATCCTGGGAACTTCAGTTTGTTAAGGGTGCTGGGAGTTGTAGTTCTGTGGGGGATAAAAAATAAAATAAAATAAATCCAAGAATTATTTGGGGCTGGATAATAGCCAGTAACAGTGGTTTTGGTTTTGTTTTTAAAAAAATAAGAAAAAGGTGCTGGTACTCACCATGAAGTTGTTATAGTAAGTGCCACACTTTTAACATTTTTTTTTTTTTTGGGGGGGGGGAGAGGTGCCAGTATTGTCAACCCCAGAAAATAAAGCACTGGTAAATTTATGGCATGTATGCTGCCTCAATTGGGGGATAGGGGACTGTTATTACCTCTGTGTTTTTTCTGTTTTTTTAAACAAAACCTTTCTTTATTAGTCTGTGCAAATGGTCTACTTATCCTTTGTGCTCCCATTTCATCCTGGAAAAGTTATGCCTCCTCAGCATTTAGGAGATAAGAGAAGTTTAGCATAAATTCTGAGCCTAAGTTTGCATCTGCTGTTTAAGATGGCAAATAGGATTGGTGAACTTAAGGTGAAGATACCTTAAGATAAACTCTTTCAATCCTCTGCATTCAAACAGGATCTTTCCTACCCAAATACACCCTGCATTAGGAGGCTGTGGAATGGGGTGGGGGGAAATGCAGCCCGAGGGGACCTGACTTAAGCAGGGAGCAGGAGGGACCAAAATGTGTCATACTTGAGGTGCCTACAGGGTAAGAAAAAGTCATTACTCCCAGGTGAGATGACGGAAAATGCCGCCTTCAGCATTGTTCACACTGTAGTGGGTCCATTTTTATACTCCCGAGCCAAATTGCAACTTGTTAGGCAAAGACTCTCACACATTCTGTGCCCTACTACAATTTGCCATAAATTAATTACTGTCAGCACATCACGAGGCTTCAACCATTTCTGCCTGAGGCACATAGCTAGCATAGCTCATTAAGGATCTTTGGGGGATATAGAATAAAATGGCAAGCATGGGGAAATAATTCACACAGAATACATAAAATTGCATATGGGGGAAAATGATTAGTGTTTCTGCAACATTTTTTTGTCACAGAAATGGTTTATAAATATATCAGATGTGACTGACTGATTACAAAGTTAATTGGAAATGTATTTCACTGATTTAGATGAACACGGTTACAAGTTCAACCTGTTAAACGTACAATGTTCTGAATCTGATACAGCACCAGGCTTCAAGTGTCCTCTGTTTTTTACACACCTCCGCTTTGATTGCATAACTGTGTTTTCTCTCATCCACTGATTTAGTACAGCCAACCTGTGGATACCCATCAGGTTATAGAATGGCTGGTTATAGAATGGCTTCCTCTACACCTAAGGGCTGGGACGCGGGTGGCGCTGTGGGTTAAACCACAGAGCCTAGGGCTTGCCGATCAGAAGGTTGGCGGTTTGAATCCCCACGATGGAGTGAGCTCCCGTTGCTCGGTCCCTGCTCCTGCCAACCTAGCAGTTCGAAAGCACGTCAAAGTGCATGTAGATAAATAGGTACCACTCCGGCGGGAAGGTAAATGGCGTTTCCGTGCATTGCTCTGGTTTGCCAGAAGCGGCTTAGTCATGCTGGCCACATGACCTGGAAGCTGTATGCCGGCTCCCTCGGCCAATAAAGCGAGATGAGCGCCGCAACCCCAGAGTCGGCCACAACTGGACCTAAGGGTCAGGGGTCCCTTTACCTTTACACCTAAGGGCACAAAAACGGCAGGTGGCAATTGTGGCCTGGTACGGCTGCAGCCAAGCCAGAGTCATCTCCTGGTTCACACACAGTTGGATGAGGATGCTACTTCCTCTTCAACTGGCCACACTGGGCTGGGCCAATTGTGGATGGGCTAGAATGGAAACTTTGCCCCCCACCTCCCGCCGGCTTCACTCTGGTCCACTCTTCGGGCATTTACAGTAAGTGGGCCTCGCCCAGCCTCACCAGCTCAGTTGGCACTGGATTTCCCTCTCTCCCATCCTATGCAAAATGTTTGGCTTTGCCCCAAAGTGAGCATGCAGTTCATGCTTAAGACCTTACTATGGAAATATTCAGTCACTCAATTTGGGAACAGGGAAGAATTTGCTTGCCGAAAAATTGGGACTGTCTGAGGTTTTTGTCTACCTCATAGTAATTGTCGCAGCTTGTGGGAAGATAAGGCACTGGGTTGGGACTCAGGACCGCAACACCTCAAGGACCGTCTCTTTCCATATGAACCTACCCAGACTCTGAGATCATCTTCTGGGGCCCTTCTTTGTGTGCCTCCTCCTTGAGGAGTCCGGAGGATGACAACACAAGAACGGGCCTTCTCTGCAGTGGCTCCCCATCTGTGGAATGCGCACCCCATGGGAGTTTTCCTGGCACCTTCACGATATACCTTTAGGTGCCAGGCAAAAACGTTCCTTTTTAACTGGGCCTTTGGTTGATCTGATTTACATCCTATGCCCTTTTAAAATGTGGGGGGGGGGGGTTGGGGGGGCTATTGGGCTGTTGTTTCTATTTATATTATGCATTTTGTGGTTTTATATCTTGATTTTATTCTGTGATTCGCCCTGAGACCCCCGGGTATAGGGCAATATATAAATTCAATTGATGGTGATGGTGATAATGATGATAATGATAATGATATAATGATAATGATAATGATAATAGAATCCTTAGTCAAGGTGGGGGGCCAGGGGCTGAGGGCCCTATCCCCCACTTCAAGGAAACAGAATACCCAGTTAAAGGAGTCCAGGGGGAGGTGCTTCTGTCTGGATGCCCAAATGGAGAACATTGGGCTATAGCACCCCCCATTATGGTAGTCTTTGAGGGATCACCCTGATGTGATGTAAGTCATTGGGCAGATCTTAACCCAGGATTCACCCTGCCAAATAAGCAGCTGGCAGATGGGTGGGATGTTTCGGGATACACATTCAATGCCTATGCCAAAACCTACTGGCACCTGTAATCAATAAAGTTGTGGCCTGTTTGATCCCAATATGTTTGTCCTGGGTCTATTACTTCTTCCTGTGCCATAGCCCCCCACTCGTCAGGGGCTCGCTGTACCTGTGTGCGCAACTCCAACTTCATTCAGCCTCAGTCAGCATGACCAATGCTCAGGGGTGATGGCACCACACAAATTTCCCAGCCCTGACTTAGTGGGGAAATGGCAGGAAATGATAACCACATGGGAACTTTTTTCTGCTGAAGCTGACTGTGTACATTCATCACTATAGTTTTCTCCAAATAGAATTTGCTTTCTTCTAGCCATATGAGTGCCTCTTCCATCCAATAATGATGAAAACAGCTTTATTCAAATAAAGCTCTCAGTGTTTCCATTTCACATGTCCATTGCCACAGTGATTCAGTGGTGTCTGTCTTTCCAGAAAGGATGTTTCCGTCACTTTGATTTTAATCAGGTATTGCAACCAAGAAATGTTTTCTGTACATCTCATACAAAAGTGGAGTACCCAGGCTTAGCAGCCTTCCTCTATCCCATGCAATGTGAGAATACAGAATACTGTTACCTGTGAAGAAACATTGCATCTCTGATCTGAGTAGTAAGTTCTCATTAAGCTGTAGTAGACTAGAACAAATGAGCTAATCAGGAAATACCTTAATCTCTTCAGAGCCTCATCATTCCCATTTCAGGAGCTCAGACAAGCAGCTAATCTGCTGGCAAGATTGGTTGGAAATGAACTACTGGTGACAAATTATTAATTCTAACCAGGTCCACAGGTAGAGAGAGAGAGAGAGAGAGAGAGAGAGAGAGAGAGAGAGAGAGAGAGAGAGAGACTTGCCTTGTGAATAAGGTATTTTAATCCCCCCTCCCCCACTTTTCAGTTTTCTCCTGAAATTGTATCTTCATCAAAACCTCTTAGGCTATACCTGTTGTGTTCTTCAACCTCACAATTGTTTTAGTTTCCAGCCTTAGTTTCAAAGCAATAGCACCGTGAAGCCTGTTTCAACTTCCCAACTCTCCCTTATTTATTTTGGGAGACTCTTCCTTTGCCTGACCATTGAAAATACTGGCAAACCTACCAACTATTCCTGGTGTGATTCATGTGCACACTCTAATGCAGGTCAGTTTCAGAATAATGTTGTTTAGTCGTTTAGTCGTTTAGTCATGACCCCATGGGCAGGCACTCCTGTCTTCCACTGCCTCCCACAGTTTGGTCAAACTCATGTTCATAGTTTTGAGAATACTGTCCAACCACCTCGTCCTCTGTCGTCCCCTTCTTCACAATCATACTCAGTTGCTTTTCTGTAAGCGTCTAGGCCAAGGTTTCATAGGTTCTAAAAAATA
Organism: Podarcis erhardii; assembly: GCF_964252035.2. Taxonomy (NCBI): domain Eukaryota; kingdom Metazoa; phylum Chordata; class Lepidosauria; order Squamata; family Lacertidae; genus Podarcis; species Podarcis erhardii. The sequence goes on along the minus strand of NC_138498.1, from coordinate 91,657,690 downwards.
ATTATTCACATCGCAGAACACCTTCACTGTGTTTGTCACATGACAAACTTAGGCCTAAGTTTGCTAAGCAAAACTGAAGGATTCCACTTCTATGTCATGGGTAAAATATATCCATCAACAACATTATTATTTGGATTCCTACATTACATAGTGTATATAACTATAAACTGCTGCTTTTTCTCAACTGAGTAGATGGTGTATTATGTCCATACCTACTTTTGAAGAAGTAGTAAGGGGAAATAGTATGTTCTTTGGAGACTGGAGACTGTATAAAATGCAGTTGAGCTATGCACACTCCCAAAGGCCTGTTGGAGATTGTGTTTATTGGCTGGGAAATGTGCACAATTCCCTCTTCATGGAAGGATTATTTTGCACATTCTCCTTGAGACCTAGTTAATGTGCAAAATGGCCAATTGTTATGAATGTTAACTGCTAAACTTGCAGTCCTTTTAACATACTCACATAAACAGAAAGAAAGTGGAACAGTATTAGCTTCAGGTGTATTGTATGTTTGTCTACAGAATGTCCTTTAGATATACTGTTACACTTGTTGCAAAAAAGTATCTTTCCCTTTCCTCTGCGTATCTTATTTGTAAAGGATGGATCCATGTTGCCTAATTTTTAAAACTAATGAAAATCTATTTTTGCATTAAAGGTGTCCAATGAGTCTATATATTTAGAATTATTTGCGGAAGCAGAATACCAGCACCTGCAATCTGGAAAAAAAAATGTAAGAATTGCTTGTTAAATAAAGTTCTCTCTTCTATTTTGAAACGAAGGATAAACAGAAACAAGCCATGTCTATATGAACAGCTGTGCTTTTGGGGGGTGGGGGAGATCACAGGGGTATCAAAAATGTCTACTTTAAGCTTTTTAATTCTATGCTAATCATGGCATGGATGGGAAGGTGGCAGAAAAGGGAGATAAGAAAATGCATTCTCCAGCACTGCATGAACTGAAACAAGGCCTTTGTTTCTTCTCCATGACCTTTTGCTATGCATCTACCAAGTACTGTTTAGACTTGACTGGTTTTCAAGCAGTGACAGCAGTTGCAAGAGGGACAGCTAAGGTGTGGCATATGTTAAGGAGGGGGTTCAGAGGTGTGCCTCTTTGTGATTTAGGGAACCAATCCCTAAATTTTTATCTTTTTCAGACAGTTCTGTGTACAGTTTGCTACCTACAAAGGAACGTGGGCTTGCTACATCTCATGAATTTTAAAAGAAACATATCAAGACTATTTTGAAGCGATCAAGGGTTTTTATTACTATTGGTGGGACCACTCTTGGGCTACGTGTCACAGGATCAAAGGAGTCCAAAGGTCCTGTGGATCTTCTATGCATGAAAAAGAAGGAAGGAGTAGAAAGGCGAGACAAGGAATAGGGGACCTGTGACACTCCAGACATCCTTGGATTCTAACTCCTATTAGCCACTGTAGTGCCAGGATAACAAATGGGCAAGGATAGTGGGAACGATATTCAGACAATGGACCACAAGTTCCTCATTCCTAGAAGAGGGGCTGGATTGATGCAAAGGGTGGGAATGGATTTGTGCTCTTCAATAATGTCTACTATGGCTTGCTATACTTCTGGTTGCACAATACAGTAATACAGTATAGAGCCGATGGCACATATAGCCCTCAAACTAAGAACAGGGAAAGGAGGGATGATTTTGCAATTTCCCAAACATTGCAAGTGAACATGGGAGGAGCAGCAGGAGGACGGTGAAGGGAAGCAGTGTCCAAAAAAACCAACAACAAAGATTGTGAGGTACCCCCTCATTGCCTGATTACCTCTATTTGGCAAGGATGCTTCACCTGACAACTCCATATGCTTGTACAATGGATGCTGCGGTGCTAAACACACGTACATAGCAGGTCTTAGACTTATTTCTGAGTAAACATGAATCGGATTGTGCTATGAACCAGCAGATTGGCTGATGAACTGTTAGTGTATAATGTATTTCGTCTTTGCAGAGAATTATTGATTTGCTTATTGAAGAGGAATGTTGCCTGCCTTATTACCAATGAGCCTTAAAGAGAGTTCTAAAACAGTGTTTCTATGAGCTGCTCGTAGCATTATTTCCAAGGATGGCCACTGAGGTGCTACTAGTGCAGGATCGACACTGAATGTGTATGAAAGTCATTACCAGTGACTGTTAAGAGGTGGAAGAAGGGGAAATGTCAGCTACTGCTTGCAAGTGCACAGCTGTTGGTGGGCTACCGCATTTTACACTGTTCATGGGACTTCTGCCAAAATTGGGTGCCCCCAGTTTTCCCTTCTTCCTCACAAATTGCCCCAATATTTACAATGTTGTGTGTTTCCCCAAAAAATGTGTTCCCCAGTGGGGTGCAGCAATAGCCTCCCAGCAGCAGCGACATCACCTGCTGCTTATGAAGAGAGGAAGGGTAAAGGAGCAACAAGGTCAGGGTTCTGCAGGGATGCCAAAGGGAGCGTCAGATTGCTTCAGCCTGTGCAATATGTAGGCCTTATCTCAATGCCGTCTCACAATGCTGCTGACAGGAGGCTATTGATGAGGCTCTACTAAGGCTCCTGAATTTCACATACTTTTTTTTAAAAGCAATGTAAGTAATTTCTCTCTCTCTCTCTCTCTCTCTCTGTGTGTGTGTGTGTGTGTGTGTGTGTGTAAAACTTGTACTGTAGCATCAAGTGGCAGAGAAGCCTTGTGTCATTCCAAAAAGTACTCACAATTCTATAGGGAACTGAGGATTCTTAACACAGAACATTGACATTATCCTCTTTGTCAACATTCTCTGTTAAGAAATTCTCAGTTCCTCATAGATTTGTGAATACCGCTTGGAACAATATATGGCTTCTCTGTCATTTGATGCTCCTGTACAGATTTTATACCCAAAGCATTTTGAGTGTCAATTATCCAATGCAATGTGATGTCAAGTTTTCAAATGAGTTTACCTTGGTGGTTGGCTAGAGAAAGATGCTTGAAATAATAGTTAGCACTGTAAGCATTTTTTCCCTGAGAGGAAATTTATGTGGCAAAATAAAATGAAATAGGTGTACAAAAAAGGAACAATTCAAATATAATGTCTCTGTAATGTCTTTTGGCAACACATGCAATATGTTCATATTTTAAACCTGATGTTTATGACTCAAAAAGTGTAACAATGGTCCACTGAGCTCATATATATGGGAAATGGATATAATCAACCAGCACGTAGGAAATCAACTGTACAAAATCCGTAAAAAAAACAACAACTGCCTAGAGGATAACTAACCATTCTCCCTGAAAATTTATAACTTGTATACATTGTGATGTGGTATTACTAATTATTCACAAATCCTCAAAGACACATCCTAACTTTAAGAAATTCAAATGATCGTTGATTAAGCTTCCATTAGGAACAGTGCTTGTTGGAAAGGGGCTTTTGTCGCTGTTATTCTCCCCAGGGCTAATGAATGACCAAACTGAGACACATGCAGAGGTGATCAGGTGAAGAGTAAGACATTTGCATCTAGCCAGAGTCCTTGCTTCGAATGGTAAGGTGGGTGTAATTTGAAGTCTATCTCCAACTTTATTTCTACACCACCTGGAGAGCTTTTTATCAAATGGTTTATAAATCTTCTAAATAAATAATAAAAAGTAACCCACTTCGGATCTTAGGTAGTTTATTGTTCAGTAACAGTCTGCAACTAAAAGTTTATGGCTCACAACACAAGTACAACACCCATGCAGAGAATTCAAGTTCTGGAAGAATATTTCATGTATACACA